>NC_134367.1:66819498-67127545 GCF_035582795.1 Mycteria americana
TCATGTGGTCTGCCATTGCCCACCTGGAAAGTTAGCGTGGGAACGCATTAGGAAAATACACCCTCGGACACCCAGCCGCCCTCTCCCGGACCGGCTGCATCTGCCTGGCCCCGGGAGAAGCGACGCCGCTGGTCCCGCCGTCCTCTCTTGCTCGGGGAGGGAGAGAAAAAGAATCCCCCGCCGCGGCTCCGCCGTGGACTACAAAGGGAAAAATAGAAGGGGAGCCCGCGGAACGAAAATCCCGGTCCCCTCCGCTAATCCGGCGAGCAACACGCCTTCCCACTCCAACTTGTGCATACCTATCAGCGGAAAGTGTTGCATACGGCAACAGCCGCCTCCTCCCCGCGCGTTCCAAAGGCGCCCGAGCCCCCCGGCTTCGCCAGGCAAGGCAGCGGATTTCCACGGCACGCTCGCTAACTTGCGGGGAACGAGCAAAGAATTGGCAAGTCCCACCTAGCCGCTGTCAGCAACTTGTGGCATTACGCCCTAATTATTTTGGTAAAAATACAGTCACGCACGGGCAAGGAGGTAAAGCCAGGCAGCCGAGAAATACCTTTCCTCGCGTGTTTAAACAGTCCCATTTTTCCTGTTGCACACAAAAGGGACACCCGGCACCAGCTACGAGAACCGCCGCACTCACCTCCCGGCTTCTTTCTTCTTTTGCTTCGAAGGTGGCGGTGAAATCAGTCAGTAGAGTCACCCAGCATAGAGAGGGCTTCCCCGGCTCTCTCCTCGGCGCTTACGTGACGGTGCTGTGAGCGCTGCCGCAGCCCCGGAGCTGTTTCTCACTCCTCTGCGAGGCTCATCGGCACTTGCCAACAATGAGCTGTGTTTCTTACCCAGCTTTGGCCACAGCTAATATAGGATTTCAGAAGGGAGGAGCAAAACCCTTACAGGCAACCAGAAGTAAAACCTGGAGCAAGCGAGGGGGGAAAAAAAAAAGAAAGAAAGAAAGGAAGAAAGAAAAAAACCCAACACCCAGCGCGCACACGCACAGGGACACACGCGCGCAGGGAGACACGCGGGAAGGGGCAGGCGGCTCTGGAAGGCATCCAAGCAGCCCGCTCCCCCCGGCTGGCCGACACGTGTCTCCGTGGGTCGCTTGCGCCGCGCTGCGCGCCCCGCTCCGCGCCTCCCCCGGGAACAAAGCGGGGCTCCGCGGCGGGGCGGCAGGGAGCAGCGCCCCGCGCCCCCCGCCGCTGCTCGCCCGCCTCCGGCGCGGCCACGGCGGAGGGCACCGCCCGCCGCCCACGGCCCCGGCCCACGGCCCCGGCCCCGGCCCCGGCCCCGGCCCCGGCCCCGGCCGGCTCCGCGCTCAGGCATCGCCGGGCTCCGCCGCGCCCCGTCCGCTCGTGTCGCTGGAGCGCGGCGGCCGCGGACACGCGTGGGGCTGGGCGCTCCGGCAGCGCTGCCCGGGCAGGACGAGGTCCGCCCCTCCGGCGCCGCCGCGGTGCAGGTGCCCGGCCCCACCGGCGTGGGTCCCCCGGACCCGCGTGGGCGCCCCCGGGGCCGGCCCCTCTCCCGGAGGCGAGATCCGAGATCCACCTTTTTCCACAGACACGGGCGCCGCAGGCGGGAGGTGTGTGGCGGGGTGCCGGCACACTCTCCCCCCCCCATACACACCTCCTTCCACCCCTCGTGTTTGCCCCACAGCCCCCCGGGGTGTGCAGGGCGAGTGCCCACCCACTCTTGCCCTTGGCCGGTTTGGTGGGGTTTATTAGCATTATTTATGATTGTTTTTCTTGGAATGGCAAAAAAAAACAGAACACGCGGAGCGCGGGTGGGTAGGCGCTTTGCAAAGGCGATCGCCCTGGCTGAGCACGTCCCTTATCACTCCCCCGTGTCCGGCAGCGCCCTGCCTCGCAGCACCGCCCCGGCACCGCCACGCGTGTGCAAACCCCCCGAGACCGGCGTTCCTGCCTCTTGCTCCAGATCCACCCGCTCCTCTCTGAAGGGCGGCCGTGCTGAAGGAGCAGGGAAGCGCCGAGGGGCCGGGGGCGGCCGGCTGCAGGGCAGCGCTGGATGGTGGCCTATTTTCAGTAGTGCCTTCGCCCGGCTTTCTGCCCCCCCTCTCTGCTCTCCCCCTTTCAGCTGCCCACGGGCACGCCGAGGGGGCAGCGGTAGGCAGGACACCGCCCCCGGAGAGGAGGAATTGTCTGCTTCTCTTCTGCGGTCAAAGCGGCCATCATGTAGGTTGAGCTGGGGTTTCTCCTCTGCCACGCGCTCCACGAGGACGAAGCAGTGCAGGAGGTCCTCCTTGGGGAGGCACAGGCGAGGGCAAATGGGATGCTTCACGATGCTGTCCATGTGGCAGCCCTCTTGCCCCCTTTTGGGTGGGCCCTTACCTGGCCGCAGTCATCTGTGACGGTGAAACCAAAAGGCGGGTTAGCTCCACCTTGTCTCCTGCTGGGGTGGAGGCAGAGCTGGGTTCCCGGGTGCAGAGAGGTGTGGTGGAGAGGAGAAGGGTAATTCCCCGCATGGCTGGTGCAATCCTTAGCAAAGCCATGCGGGCAGGTGGCAGTGGGTGGGCACATACAAGATTCCAGAAAAATACCTGGCTGACACCCCAGCTGTGAGGGACAGCAGGGATGGAACCAAAGCCCTGGCAGGGCAGGAAGCTTTACAAGTGTCAGAGGTACCTCGAGGAAGTGACCTCATCCCGCAGCTCCCTTTCCTGCCATGATTAAGTAGGGTGCCCACCACGATTTCAACATTTTGGCCTTCAAATGCATGTGAGTAGGTGGACGTCTGGGAGTTGCCGTTGAACCAGGACCTCCAGTCTGGCCAGGGATGGTCAGAAAAGTGACAGTACCTTTCTGGAGATTTTTTCTTCTTGCGGTTGTGCAGGTTTTGCAGGGCAAAACAATGAATAATAAGAAGATCCTGTTCCATTTGGCAAGTAGTCAACTGTGTATCATGACAAGTGGTTTGTTTAATGTCACATATCCATGGTGATACTGGTATGCCTTTTTGCTCTCCACTGCCTTAAGTTTGCGGTCGTTTTTAAAGCCAAACACACATCATATCACCGCCCTGCAAATGCCCTTTCCTATTTTTGGCTTTCAGATGCTGGAAGCTGCCAGCTTGCCAAAGCGAGTTATGGAGAACTGGCATGAGACAGCCAGAAGCAATAGTAGGGAAGTCACAGCCTCCATGGCACCTCACTCATACAAAACATATCTTCAGGTATTTACAGCTCACACGCAAAGAATTAGGCAGGACAAAGCTTTCTTCATCGGGGGTTGCAATGGGGTCCAGATAAAGCTCAGCAGAGCGGTGCCAGATGAGCCAAGTTTGTCATTGTTTATGGCCATAGCAAAGTGGGAACACAATCAGTTGGTTGCTTTCCAGGAAATGGCTGGAAAACTGGTGACAGGCAGCTAGGGGAATGCAGGACAAAGCATGAGCCCATCACCACTGAGCTAGCAGGAAGCCCCAAATCTCATCTGTTTGCCTCTCCTGATCTAAGCCACGGTTATTTAAAGAGATCTTTTCACTCATATTCTTCAAAGTCTTCTGCATACCTGGGTTGATTCTTCAGTCAAACAGCAAGAAAACAGGGCACTGTGTATCAGGAGAAAGCCAGAGATGGTCAGGGGCGGGAATGAAAGCAGCAGGGTTCACAGGGTCTCTCCTCAAGTGAAGAATCCGAGTAGAGTTGAAAGCAGAATGTGACTGCTGTGCCCATCTAGGAAGTATCACTGAGAAATATCAAACACGGTAACGGAAAAGAAGGGAAAAGATGGTTCCTCAGTTGGGTGTTAACATGTTGGATCGGAAGGTCAGGCAGGCACTGAGGCTGGGTTGCAGATGCGGCCCCGCTCACTCCTTCCAGACTGGAACGTCTGCAGGGTGCGGTGAAAGGAAGGAAAGGAAAATCAAAAAGGAGAATCCCAGATGGTGTTTTTCCAGGTATTTACTGGAAATTTTCAAGCCGGCTGAATACTTGTAGTTCCAGGGATATATCACTGGAACAGGATATACAGGGTAACGGATTTCAGGGGGACTTGGATCTCCAAGTCTTTTTTTGGAACTCTGAAAATATAATCCCTAACTCTCTGTGACTTGTCTGTCCCAGATCACCGTGGAGGTGAGTTTCTATGTGTTCCCTCCCACGCTGACACAAAGCAGTCAGGAAAAACCAGTGCAGGACATCTGCTAGGGTTATCTGATAGGAAATTTTATATTAGAATGATATCCTGGAAGAAATGCCCTTTCTGTAGAAATGATTAAGCTCTGCTATTGAGAAGACAAGCCATGATTTTCTGGCTGCTCTCGCTTCTGACCTCCTTACAGCTTCCTTCAATCCCACCCTTCCCTGGGGCACGTGGCACTTGGGAGGGAAGAGGGAACTGTGGCACAGGAGGTCCCCAGCTCGTTGCTTTACCAGTGCAGAGCTGGATGGCTGCCGCTGGTTTCATTGCCCACCCAGAGGAAAAACAATGAACATGACAAGTTTGTTCCAGATGCGCACCCAGGAAGCAGAGAAATCTGTTTTGGTCTCTCAACATGCCTTTTTTTTTTTCCTGGAATTCCCTTTGTGAGAAGAACAGTGGGGTTTTTTGCCTATGGGGTGAAAACACAGGGATTTGGACTAGAAGGGAGTTCCATTTTTGGACATGCTTTACTGAGAGACCTATTATTCTTATGTGATTGGGGGGGAAGAGTGGACACAATATTAGCCATGGGTGCGGGCATGAGATCCTCTGAGCATCCAGGTGGGAAGGAATTACCTTGGCAGATTCGGCTGTCTGAACAGCACCAAAGTCCAGACTATGGCAGAAAACATAAGATTAACTCAGTTCACTTAGTTCACTACCAGGCACAAGCTTCATAAAGCCATCACAGCTCCCCTCTGCCAGTCCAGACACAGCCAGGCATTTCCCAGAGCTGAGCATCTGCCCTCCCATTTCAACAGTCTGCTCTCTGGGGGAAGGCCACTGTTCAGTGAGGTAGTGCATCTGACATACAGGTAGGCAGCCCAAGTGTGGAAGAGATGACCCACTGGGGATTTCTTTCAGTGGTGGCGTATGTTACAAGGAGTTACTGGAGTGATGCCAAAGCAAATCTGTACTGCGTTCCTCACAGCTGGCTAGGGTGGGAGAGTCGGTGCAAATGCAGAGAGAGAGCGAGCATGCGCTGTCTCCATTAGTCAGCCCGGGACTCATTTTTTCTTTGCCAGGTTTCACAAGGTAATCGATCTCTGTGCTGGCTGGAAGCGGTTACTCTGCTGAGAACAGGGCTTGCTGGTGTATTTGTTAGCGACAGATCTTTATGAAAAGCAAAGAGTCACCCAGAGCAAGGAGTGTCCTGAAGCATTTGGGGATATGTTAGAGGGTTTCATGTACTTAGGTCCCTTGTTGGTGTGCCAGGAACCAAAGATGTACCCATCAAAGTGCTGTTCTAAATTAAGGAACACAGGCTATGCAAATTGTGTTACTCTCTCCCCACCCATCTTTTCCTGTTTGTTTAGATGGCTCAAGATAGTAATATGCCTGTATATTTTATATCGGTAATAATGAATGTGGTTTTGCACCCTTTATCTGCATTGTCTTATTTGTGTGAGAATGTCTTGGGAAGGGTGACAAGCTCCATTGTTTTACCGTTACGCCCTCTCAGCGCAGTGCTCCAAGCCTGTGTGATCACAACCAAGGTTCTTCCTTAAGTGTAATTTCACTGCAAGGTATTTTCTTTGAAAAAGTAAATCTGTAAAAATGGGAATACTTATTAAGAACATGATTTCTTGAAGAGGCTCAAGAGGATGTAAATATACAAAAATAAACACACATGTAAGCAAATCATTAATCAAGTATCACTCCATTTGTATTCTGTCACACAGAACCCCAACATGGACCTTTTCGCTACCCTTTACTTTGGGGTATCAGTGGGAACCAGAAATTACAAAAGGAACACGTTCAGGTGCCTTTGAGAAGTGGTAGTAGCTTCTGTAGTAAACCAAATGACACCAGGTTCAAATAGACCACAGAGATGGAAAGTGGTCACCAGCTGGGCTGTATGAACGAAATTTTGTTCCGTTTGGGGACCGAGCCAAGTAATAATAATACTGTTTTGGGTCAACAAAGACTTTAAAAAAAATTTCAGGTAGAATGAAATGTTTTATTTAATTAAAAATTATTAGAAAGCAGAGTACATACTTGTAAGTATGTATTAGACCTGGATGATTACACCCAAAGTGTTCATTGCATATATTCTGTAATTAATTGAACTGGTAGTTGACAAGTAATTTATTTGAAGTCCACTGAATAATTGAAGCTTATTATTAGAATGAATTGGAATGCTCCAAAAAAAGAAAGATTTATGATTACAAATATAGGCCCCAATCCAGGATACATTTATACACATGATTAACAGTCACATTTTTTAGGCAGATCATTTCACACAATACCCTACTCTCTCGTATCTGCACACAAATATTCTATTTTAAATCAGTGAGGCTATGCAGGAAGTAAGATACTTCTCAGTATGAGTAAGGTTGACAAAACCTTAACTTCTCAAACCACCAACTGATCAAATTGACAGAACTTAAATCCAACAATGGTCTGTACTTGGGACTGGATTTCCAGGTGGTCGCATCTTTATGGCACAAGAGTCCACTTGAGACACTGATCTGTGTGAGTGTCTGGCCTGGAATTCAATAATACCAAATCTAAAATGTAATTATATTATTCCATTGATTAAGTCCACATTTTCCCTTTGCAGTTCCAATATTTCTGACATGAAGAAAATGTTAGTAAAATTAACATAATAGTTACATAAGAGAAACGTTCTGTTGCTGTACTGAATGTCAATTTAGATTTGGGTAAGCACATACTTTGGACATGCTTGTTGGACCGAACGGTATAATGAGAAATACTGACTTCATGGGACTCCGCAGGGGTTCAGCGTACAGCAAACAAGCGTGTGCCAAAACAGTGTTGTAGCATGTAGGAAAGTAGTTCTTCAGCATAATCATTGTGGTCATTAAGGCTTCTCCAGCATCCTTGTGACTTTGAATTTTATTTAAATAAATAGGGAAGTAGTTTAATCCTCCTCATGATGATAAAGGGTTACAAGCAGCTGTGGTGTTGGTCACGTGTCACACATTGTCAGCAGACAGTTGCAGTTTCAGTTACATTTTCTCCTTTGATTTGATTATGTTTTTCTCCTAAATTAAATAATTATAATGTGTGTACTGTGTGGTAATGGCAGCAGCATTCATTCCAGGCCTTTACGAATATGCTGTGGTTGAGGAGAATTTGTAGGCAGTAAGCCTTCTCATCTCGTTCAGCCTTTTAGGCAACTTCTTTCACATACACCTCCTCCAGTTTGGTTTCCTTTTACAAGTATGAAGGATCTGGGAATCATTCCATTCTGACCCACCTTTTCAGTGGATTTTCACTACATTTCTTTAGTTGAGAACCTGTAACCCTTTTTAGTGCAAACCTCAATGTTGAGGCTTTATATTTCAAGCTGGGTCTCATCTCAATCCAGTACTTCACATCGTCTTTCTCTGGAACACTGATATGTTATCTTTGTTCTCTGTGGCAAGGGTTAATCTCGCTCAGACAGGCCATTCTCTGTGTACAAGATGCCTATCTGTGCTTCTCCCTTCCTGAATGCTTGCTGCAGAGGAGGCTTGCTGCTATCCCTCTCAAGATTAGTTACACACTTTCTATGTGGATTACTTCCTGTTTTCCCTCAGCCTTTCATTTCGGTTGGCACCAGCAAGTGTTGTTTCCACTTGTGTAAGTAGCTGTTTCGTGGGCCATAGGATTCGGAAGCAACAGACTCGATTTCAGTACGTTTCAAATTTTGCTCTGAAATATGTACAGTAAGTCAGTCAGACCCCTGAAAAATAATGAAATGCAAACAAAGTAACTGTAAATAATTCAAAATAGTTTACATTTCCTAAAACTAGTTAAAAGTCAAGTTTTGTAGCCCCTTATTTGGAAACATAAAGATAAATTCTGTTTTCTTATCAGACATATCTTTGTGAGTGCTGCAAAATTATGATACACTGATTTTTTCAATTGATTAATTTCGGTTGAAGTTGTTTTTAGGAAGGCACAGCAGATGTATGTGATTTTTTCACACTTTGCTGTTCTTATGCGTCAGCCTGATGATATCATACTCAAGCACTAATAATACTACTACTTGCCTTTTACATAAATTAGCACTTTACAGCTTCAGAGCATAATACCAACATTACCCAATTACTCTAGAATTGAGCATGCACTCTTTTCCTTTTAAAGGAGAAGCTGATGGATTTAAATGGTGATATGTAATCAGAAAGGAAAACAAGTCCTTTAACAGCCTATGTAGTGGTCTCATCAACAGGCCAGGAGCCAGGGTATTTGTTCTCCCCCCTCTCCCAATTCCAGCAATGTAATGAAAATCAGACTTAAGCACCCAAATTCTTTTCTCCTTGTGAAAGTCTCACACAGACCTCAGTTTCTCTTTCTATAAAACAGAAAACCTGATACCCTCCTTCTAGAAAATGCCTAGCAGAGATCTTTTTGAGTGAACACCTAAGTATCATTACTGTGGCCACAGATATTCGATGTCAAAAAGATTTTAAAGCTATCCTAGTTTTCTGCTTTTATTTCAGATCGTGCATGGGACTCTGGCCACCTTAATGTCAGTAGAAATAGTCATTATCATCACTGACTTCAGTGGAGGCAAGGTCCACCCTGGCATTTTTAATCTCACACAAAAGATAACCCTTCCAATAACCTCTTGGCAGCGGCTCCTTGCAGCGCTCACTCCCACCCAAGCAACAGGACAAAATGCTCCCCTCTCTTCTCTGCCTTCCCCGTGTCCTAAATATTCCACTCCCAGTGCCTCTTACCAATTACCTCTGCAAGACTCTTTGGAGGCTCTTGCTTCCTTTCTGCTCCAGGATGAATTATCCCTGCAAACTTTCAATCCTCATAGCTCTCGTCCAGGAAGATCACTGCAATTTTCCTTCCAAATAGCCCATTTCCTGCAGCTACATGCAGCACCCCCCACGACATCTCTCACTCTGTGAACAGCAGCAGTCCAACAACGTATTATTCATCACAGTGAATTTATGTTCTTCAACAACAACTTCTTTGCATAACCACATCCACAGCCTCTTTCTTCCCTCCAGACTCTGACACCCCAATAACCAATTTCCATTCATGCAGAAAATGTTAAATCCAACAACTTCCCTCACTATAATGCCCATGCACAATAAAACAAATATCCTGTAGTTTGCTCTGGTATGGAAGGTGCTCAGCAATAGCAAGAATGTGTGTTAGGGCGCTTACATCCATCTGAAGTTGTCTTCAAGATCTTTAGTAAAATATTTCCTCCAAATGTGAGGCTGGCCTACCCTTCTACTTCCTGAAGTTGCCTGCTCTTCCAATTCCCCCCGCCAGTCCCATGCCAGGGTAGGAAGAAGATTATTACTGCTAATAAACATGTACATATAGCTTTTACTCCTCTGAGAGTTTGAGAAACATCCACTACTCTATATTTTCATTTACAGATTTTCTAAAAGTCTTCACATTTAAGGACAAAACTCCTGCCAGTTTGTGATGTTTTATGAACATTTCATTCATTGTCTTTCATGTATAAATTCTGAAGGCTAGTTGATTGCTCAAGAATATTTATGTTGCTTGTGGAATAAAACAAACAGCTCTGTGACTAATACTGGCTTAAATTCAGTGTATAGCTCTGATTAATGCTATTTTTAACTGTAATATAAGGTTCATTGCTGCTCATGTATTATGGCTAGCTATCCCTGGCTCAATTTTCGTTAGCACAGCACAAGGGAACTTGATTTCAGAACGAAAAAATAGCTAAAAGGATATCTGAAATTCAGTCACATGTATTTTGCCTGAAGATAGGTATTCATAGCACAGAAAAAGCTGCTGGTACACTAAGTTCAGTATCTGCCTACTAGCAGTGCCAACACTAACGTCTTCTAAAGAACTCATAATGCATCAGGCATTCAACAACACTATACCTGGGAAAGGATTCCTTCGTGGCCATACAACTGAGAAGACAAACTCTAATATAAAGCAACTCGCCAGTTATAGCATCACAGATGGAGACATAAATCTGAGGGACTTCTATCTTAATCCTGTTGAGTCTTGAACACTGGAAGTTGAAGGCTCTTGTAATTTTTATTTTCTGTACAACATCTAATGAAATGGTACCTCCCTGGCCTGTATAATCAGTTCTACTGATTACAGCAGTTAATGGACTGACTCGATTTACATGAGCTGAAAGACTGGATTTCCTTTTTTTTTTTAATGTATGTTTAAGTCTCCTCTGATTTGGTGGTAAACTAAGCTACTTAGCATAGTAACAGTTTATGACCAGTTTTCTAGAGATGAGTTATACGCTGCATTGATAAGCTATGTCCTTTTGCGTGTTTCCTTATTATTGAACAAGGTACATAAGCATGCCATGTGCCATGTCTGGTCCATCCTTCATTGTAAAAACTTTCCTGTACTCTTTCTTTAAAAGCCATCATTCTGCTCAGTTAAGGTGCCAAGAGCCTAGGATGCACTGTAGTCAGTTACAGGGGAGATAACTCGGCACTTGGCAGGACTGACCTCTACAAGGTCATTTGGTTTATTCTGTAGGCAGGTTTCTCTTCCAGATCCCTCAAAGGCTGGTTAACTGAAACTTTCTATCAATGTTTTATATAATCATATTACAATATTTGCTGTCATCCATTTTTTGATTACAGCTTATTTTCTGGGTTTGACCACTGCAGCACACTGAGCAGACATCTTCATTAAGCTGTCCACGCTGATGCCTCAATCTTTTTGTTGAAAGGTTACAATTAATTCAGAACCCATCTGTGTATACGAGTAGTTTAAATCATGCCTTCCAAGGCGCATTACTCTGCACTTATCTACACCGCATTCCCTCTGCCGCCGCATTACTCAGTTAGTGTTGTCAAGGCTTACTGAGGTGCCTCACGATCCACCAGCCTTGTCTTGCCTGCCACTCTTACATACCCAGCCTTTCTAGTAGGTCCGCAATAAGTACATTAAACAATGCCGCTGTTTGTATTGATCCTTGAGGCACCCCACTACCTCAATGCTGTGAAGAGAACTGAGCAATTATTCCTGCTCTGCCCCTGCGTGCTATCCCCTAACTGGATTTGCATCCACGACTGGCAGGATGTTACCACCTCTTCTCCTCCTGGCAACTGACTTTCCTTAGTAGCCCTTTGTGAACGGTCTTTATTCAAAGCCTTTTGACTGTTTAAGTAACTTCCTCTGCTTCCCCATTACCCTGCATTTTGCTATTGGTTCACCAAAAAATTGCTCAAAATCCAAAGGTCTGACATCAAAGCCTTCTTTCTTTTCACAAACTTTTTTTTGTTGACCCAGAAGTTTTTGTTGCTGTAAGTGTTGTTATTTCGGTGTCCTGTACAGGCAGGTGAGTTTCAGGCCTGTTTTACTGCAGTGCTGCTGTGATGGGGAGCTACTTTATAAACTAAATCCATCCAGTGGGCTGACGGCTTTTGTACAAGTAGCAATCTCTTCAGAAGCAATTCTCTCAGCCACTTGAGAGCTTCAAAAATAAAATAAAATTGAGAAATCATGCTTTCTCTGCCAGGACACATCCAAGTACACACATCCCAGTTTGGGGCTGACTGAGGGTTCACTTTTAACCCTGGGGTCCCGTGCTTGTGCGACTAAATTTGATACAGGCTGGTCAGCAGCTATCACATTCTCCTTCATGAGAGTTTCTCACGTTTTTGTTTTGCCCGCAGGAGAAGCTCCTCTCAGACACCAGGCTTGCCAGCCAAGCGAGTCAGTGCTTCCCTGCCCCTCGATGGCCCCTCTCTCCCTGCCACCCCACGGCCGCCTCGTCCCATCCTCGCTCGTCCCTGGCGCCTTTTCTCCTCAGGCCTCACACCGGACCCTCCGCCCCTCCTCGGCCCTCAAGCGGATCGGCCTCCGCTCCCCGGCCACCGCGCCTGCCGTCAGCGCCCGAGCCGAGCGTTGGGGCAGGCGGCCCCGCCCGGCTCCCGCCCCTGCCCCCTCAGCAGCCCGGTGCCCCTCGCCGGGCAGAGGCGGCCCTGCGGGCAGGGCAGGCGAGAGGGGCCGTCCCGCCCCGCGGGATGCCGCCTCAGCCGCCCTCCCCTCCCGCCGTTGTGCAACGGCGGCAGATGTTCCCGCCTGCAGCGGCCCCAGCGCAGCGGGGGGCAGCGGGGCCGACACGTAGGGCACGTCGGGGGCCGGCAGGTGCCCGCCCCGTGAGGGGAGCGGGGAAGGCGCCGGGTGGGCCGCGTTTTGGCTGTGGGGATTTGGGGCAGGCTTCGCTTTCACGGCCATTTCGTGCTGTCCCTGTGAGCAGGGACCTGCCGACTTGAAGAAGGGGAGTTGTGGTCCCGTGTGGTCAGGCCGTGGCTGGGCCCAGGGAACCGCCCAAAACTGTGTGGAGAAATCACCTGGCTTGCGGTTTGGCTACGCATGGGTCACCTTTTTCAAACTCTTCTTCATAGGTATAAGGAAGGGGAAATTGCTTTGAAAAAATGGAGGAGTTCCAATCCCCTGGTGCCAAAATATAACGGCACAGAGTGCCAGAGAGTTGTGACGGTGTGTGGGAAGTGGCGCAGCACCGGAGAGCAAAGCTGCTCCAAAACTGGGGCCTTTCACAGGAGAGGGACAAACTTTCTTCCCTGGGGGGATTTTGAGGTTTTTTTTTGTTGTTGTTGTTGTTTTAGTTTATTTTTGAAGGCTGTTAAGTACTGGTAATGGGTGAGGGCACAGCTCCTGTTAAACTTAGGGAGTGCTGATGGAGATAAAACAAGTCGCTGGCAAATTTAGCACTACAGTGTCAGGCCATGAAGTCTCAATGGCAGTGTTTGAAATACGCACGGCTAGGAAGCTTCATCGGCAGCTGCGCGCCAAGCATCGCTGACACTGATGGGGTTGGACTGGCCTTGTCAGTCCTGAGAGACTCTAGAAAAAACACTAGTGCAGGCAAGGCCACCGCGCCCCAAACAGCAGACACTGCAGTTTTTGAAGGTTGCCTTGTTTACTACTTGTTGGTTTTTGCTAGCAAAAAATAACAGGTTTAAATGTACCAGACCAGCTGTGATTCTGGTTAAGACGTGATGGTCGTGCCAGCATGGGGCAGGAGGCAAAGATGGGGGTTCGGTGGCATGGGGGGAAGGTTGGACCACCTATTTTGCTGGCTTATACAGTATGGAGCACCTGCATGGTAGGATGCAGATCCCTTCAAGTAACGTGCAGCTGGATACCTTTCCATTATTCCAAGTAGCAGAAGGAGAAGCAGCAACTTGTACCCTGATTCTGTTCCCTCAATATACCTTAGGGCACTATACATACACTGTGGCAGGTACTGTCAATACCACTTGGTTTCCCAAAGCTTTCAGTTCATGGTATTCCAGTTTGGCAAATAAAAAGTTTAAAATATTTTTACATTCACTTTTACATTAACCTTAGAGTAGACCCGCCAAATCTGACGTGCTGAAAATAAGTGAAAATAAGCTGAAAATATTTTGGATTAATTTTAAGGCACTCTTAAAAAGCATTACCCTTCCCCCTTACTGATAAAAGAATTTTGCAGTTGGTTTCAATGATCCATTTAAAATCTTACTCTGCTTTTGAGGTTCTTTTTGTAATCTAATTTAAATTTCTACTGCTTGGAAGACCTGCTAAGAATTCTTAATTGGTATATGGAGCAGTAAATATAAAAACAAATGGCAGAGAATAGTGGAAGAGAGCAAAACACTTTGAATACAATAGAAACAAGGAGTGACTTTGTAGCCACTATTCCAGCAATGCAAACTTTTTCCTTTAACACCATGCTGAATGTCAGTTCTCTTCCATAACCTTTTACCCTCCTCTTACACATACAGGATTTTTCTTTTCTGAATTATTTTTGGAATCATGGTTCTGCAAAATTTGATTTCCTCTTTTCACCCCTCTATTCCTCTCCCAACTTCCTTGAAACCAAGAAATTAATTTCTTTCTCTGATAATTGCAGTGTGGAATGGAGATTATATAATAGAAATTAGAGATGCAAATGGCAAGTTAGGTCATTCAGCAGTGCATCTGCATGCATGATGACTCCCCACACTGTAACATGTTCTCTAGTGTTTTGTCCAATTCAATTTTGTAAATTGGGTTGACTTCTATTTAAATTGGGAGGCTGTTCCATAATACAGAGAGATGACCAAGAGGAATGTCCTACCTATGGGCTAGTTTAGGGATTTTTTTTTTTTAATCAAGCTTTTGCCATATAAGTTTTAAAAACTTCTTGCTAACACCATATGGGGAAATGTACAGAAACCATCTAAGAACACTGGAATGGTGATGCAGCTTGTAATCACTTTGAAGGAAAACTGAGGATTAATCTTGTCAATAAGTGCATTATGTGGACTGCTTCCACAGCAGTTCTTCCCACACAAGCGCCCATTGCCCCAAATAGGAGCTGCTCAAGTGCAATAGCTGCAAAATCAATCCCACTTTATGTAGCATCCATTGAATAACAAACTAAAAGTGCAGTGTATTATTAGTTTATCTACAGCCTGAAAGTCTCTCAGTTGTTTTTGCATTTGAAATGATGAAGTGCAAAATTATTATATAACTGCCTAAGCAGAAATCCATTAATCTAACCCCAGAAATTTTAAAACTATTTGCCCTAGTTTCTTTGGTGGAGAAGGAGACAGGAGGCACAATGTTATTTAGGCACCTCACTGGGCTTGAGTGCTTTCAGTGTGAGTTGGCCATCTACACAGCTGCTCGGTGCCTTAGACCTTTGTAGCTTTTGGCCTCAATATTTGACCTCCAGTTCCCTACTCTAAACACTGCTTAGGAATTAGTAATTTGTCATATGAGGCATTAGAAAGAATAGATGAAGCTTCAATATTTCTTGTGTGTGTGGTTTGTTTTTTTTTAATTAATTGGCCATTGTTATGTAGCTTAATGTTATGTTTTTATTTCCGAAGATAAACATTCAGTGGGTACTGTTGGTACTTGGCTGCTATGGAAATCAAGATTCTTTTTTCAGGTGCCTGAGGCAGTGCATGGGGTTCCAGACTGGAGCAGCAATGCAGTTTTGAAGTTAATTCCCCAATTGTCTCTACTTACTGAGCTCTGGTTTAGTTTGCAAAGTGGTTTTGGTATGTGCTAACTATATTTTATCTCCTTTCAGAGAGATAAACCAGAAGCTAAGAAACTTTCAGGAACTAAACCAGAAGCTTTGTGCTGCTTGCACACCAAAACCACTCTGACAGCTGGTGATGGTTTAAGCCTGTAACAGGTCCCTTGAACAACTTTGAATTGGCCGGGGCAGCACACACCTCAGGGGATCAGACTAAGCCTAGTGTGAAGTCCTCCAGACTGCTTGAATTGCAGATATAGTACCAACAATTTCGACTGACTTATGTGCACCTATAATGTCAAATTACTGGCTAATGATAAACTTAGCTTGATATTTTAGGAATATAGTTTTTGGCCCCTCTGTCGGGTAGTTTGGACCCTTGTGTGCACTGGGGACTCCCTACGTGCCTCTTCCAATTCCACTGGAAGAATAAGTCATCTTTCTCTCTGGCTTAATCACTTGGAAACTACATCGCCTTGAATTAAAATTGCTTTTTCCTATTTACAAAACCAGGAATGGTTTCTAAGAGCAGTGCTCCTCCCACATTGCTTTCTTTGCCTCTTTTCCAGCTGGGTCCAGCATGATTCCAGTGCTCAGATAACAAAGCACCATCCATAGGGTGATGCGGGTGGAGGCACATTGAGAGGGTGTAACTGCCCACCACACATTTAGATCTCTTTTCATGGAATCAGGTGAAAAAGATAGTACTTAATGCCTTTAAGAAAGGGCTGCCTGCGTGACAAGTACAAATTATACTTCATGTTCCTGTAATTTGACCAGTCAACACCTGGTCTAAAACAAGTGATATACTGTTAAAAGAGAATTCCAAAGCCACATCTAACACACAGACGTATCATTTTCCCTATGAAATAAACAGGCAGTTAAACCCCCACCTGCACCCAACCCTCCCCAGAAAACTTAAACACTCAAAACTTTACAAATGAGATTTTAAAAAATGAAGAAAATGTAGGTAATAGCACACCAGTTTATATTTACAGACATGTTCCTTTTTTTTTTAAATTAACGGCTGTATAAATCAATTTTCAGTTTTTGAGTCATTATAAAAATATAAACATTTTAGGATAAAACCTAGAAAATAAAAATTCACCAGATAGCATCTCTATCAAAATAAGTATGTTTTATCTTGGCTAGTAAATTTAAGTACTACTTCAGTTTTGTGTATATAAATAAGAAAACTGGAGTGCTCAGATGACATTGGTTTAATAACTTTTGCAGAGAATTATTCTTTAAAATCTGTTCACTGCCAGAACCGAGTGTAGGTGCCCAGCAGATCAAACAAAAACAAAAACAAAACAGTAAATAATTGTTCAAGATAGTACTTTTGAATTGTGGCACTTGGAGTACTAACAGTTTGGGTCTCTATAATACAATATATAATTGAACCAGCTTGGAGAAAAAAAAAAAACAAACGAAAACCCAGACTTGCTGAGAAAGAAGGATTTCTCAATGCATCAGAAATATGTGGATAGAAAAGAACTCAAGAGAGAATGGGAGCTTAAAATCAGGCCAAGGAAGGAAGGAGTCTGCCAGATTCAGTGGCTACCAATGAAGATAGGAATTTGGGGGCTGGTAGTGAGGAAAGTGCACTGTAGTCTGCTTCAGGCAGAGTCAGCTGAGTGAGCTCAAACCCCCTTTTTTGCTGCCTGAGCAAAATCAGCAAAGCTTGAACAGGTTTGGCACCAACTCGTATGAGCCTTCCAGTTCTGTGAGGGCAGGGACGTCTATCAGAAGAGAGGGCAAATAGTAGAGAACGTTTGCACAATTGTCTCTGAATTGAGTGTCTGTCCACAGCACTGGCTTTAAGGAAAGTACCTGGCACTGTGCTTTACATGTGGTTGGGTATATATTCTGAGGATGTCCTGTGGCTGGAGCCATCAACTGAGGAGTGTCTTAAGCTGTGTTACGCAAGAAGTATCCGCCCCAAGAGATGCATGGGCCATTCCTCCTGATCTTGTTAAGACTCCTACTGTGAATAAGGGCTTGTCTACACATAAAGCTCTTTCTGATTAATGCCACATGTGGATGCTCTGGCCACACATGACATTAATCAAGAACAATTAATCAGGAACAACTCCATGTGTAGACAAGCCCAAATTTAATGTGAGGGTGGTCACAGAATGGTGCTCTGCACAAGAGAGACCTCAGAGCAGATGAGTAATCGCCTGTCATTTCCATGTGGATAATAATGCTCTTGGCAGGGAACAAATAGACATTTGAGAATGATTTAATTTTTCATTACCAGGTACACACACATACACCATTGTCAACAATACCCAGCCCCATGAACACTGGAGTGTGGATCACTAAAATGAGCATCTCTTGCTGTTGCTGCCTGGTATGTGCAGCATTAAGCTTTGTATGCATTACTAGACACTTGCAAGCATAGCTGTGTTGGCCAGAGGTGTGAAGAAGTGCATTTATTTATCTTCGGAAAAGATAAGCTCACAGAACCTAATCCTTTGTCACTAAATGGCTTGTTTTGCGCAGGACAAGCTTGGGTTAAATTTTCTTGTTTACAAGGCTGCTGACAAGTACTTCTTGTGTGGGCAGCTTTTAAAGACTGGGATGGTTCAGTGTACCACAGGATAACCTCTTCCTGTTACCATCATGGGAGTTTCCTGAGCTGGGGCTGATAGGAAGCAAGATTATTCTGGAGGTGGGTTGGTGTGCTCAGGGAGTATTTATCCATACCTGAGCTGGCTCCCAAACTGGCTGTTATATTATTTTTATGCCAGCTCTTTTCTATACCATTTTGTGCAGAGCCAATTGCCCATGCTTAGCTTGCTCTGGGTGTGACCAATACTTCCTTGTCCTTTTCTTCTCCCTGCCTTTTGGTGCTCAGACCAAGAAGTCGCTGGCCTGGCTCAATGCCTCGTTGGGTTGGTAGAACCCCGGTTCTATGCTGCTGAGATTATGTGCTTTTTCTAGTCAGAATTTTTAGTAGTATATCATTCCTCATGGAGCAATATGAAATCTCTTGAAAGCTAGTGTATCACAGGTTAGGATAGAGAAATTTATTTTATTTAATTTATTTATTTTGTGAGGCGGGATGCAACATAGCAGGCCAGTATTCAGGCCATATTTGTATTTGGTCTGATTTGGAGCCATGTCTGAGCACAGGTTTCCAATATCCAAGGCCATAGCTTATTTTTGGGCAAGTATCTCCTATTGAAACTGTTCTACTTCGCTGGGAATGGGAGCCTGTGAGACTAACCTGCTGGTTAAAGTGGTCATATGGGAGACCCAGATTCACCTGTGTGTTCCAAGAAATGTACAAAAGTTGTGGAGCAGCTATAGTGTGACAGACTGAGACAGATTTTTTCAAAACACCGAATGGCTTTGACATTTGGCCACTTCCCAGAGAAACAGGAGAATAGGTTCAAGTTCATTCAATGAATCAGGCAGAGAGGAGACTTCAGAACGTATTTCCTAATACACATGCATGTGCCCTAACCCTGACAGATGTGTGCCCTGACCCTGCTGCTCCCTCTTACCTCCCCCTCAAACGTTGAATGTGAGATTTTCAGCAGGGATTAGGCACGAGGTAGGGTTGTGAGCAGCTTCACAGTCTGGCATGTGCCTACCTGTTGATCTCCTGCTGTGCCCTAAAATTTGAGCAGCGATTGAAAAGGATCTGTGGTTTATGGTAATGCTGAAATGCTAACCTGAGGTACCTAAAGGTGGAGTTAGGCACCCAAGTCATTTGTAGATTTAGTTCATAAAACCTGTGTGGTATAGCTTAATAATTGGTTTCTATAATAAGCACTTAATTTTAGCAATAAAAATGTGTTTCATGTATGTATAAATTGGCATTTTTAATTACCCATTTTTCTAATACTCTTGTGAGGATATAATTTATATTGTAATGTCATGGCACTCAAATGTAATTCTAGGAATAGCATTTTTGGTATGAACAGGTTTTTTTCTTGTTACATTTTACTGAACCATTTAAAATTATAGTCAGCTGAGAAAGCGCGTGCAGCTTTTATTGCATATCCCTTCTTACGCTGATTCTAGGTGTCCAAAAAGCTGAAAAATAGTGGCTTGGCATTTGTAACCTTTCCTTTCAGTAGATTTATGCTTCTAAAACCGTATCATTAGCTCATGGCAGAATGCTCTTCATGGTGCCACACCTTAGAGGCCACCTAAAGCTCCGGCTGGAGCAGAACGTATGTGTTCTCGTGTCCCCTGTGCAAGGGTGCTACACTCCTGTTCTCTGATCTGTGCTGCCTTTTGATACGTTTAGGGTTGCGAGATAAAGGGTTAGCTTTAAATCCCAAAGACATAAATATGTTTTTCTTAGTTAACAAAAAGAATGTCTCCTCTGCGTCTGTGATAATACGGAATTTGAGGTATCTGTGAAGCTTGGGCTAACAGTCAGCTGAGGGGTTGGATACAGGACACATCTGAGTCAGGAATATATTACCACGGAATTTGCTTCCTCCATTTATTGCCAGAGCATGAATCTGTTGACCTTTAGGTCGTGCTGTCTCTTCTACTACATCTTTTCTGGGGAGGAGAAATGAGAGGATTGAAGACATGTTTCTTGGAAGACTTTTTTTTTTTTTTTAATTTTTTGGAGGGTGGAAGTAGGAAGGTCTAAGTGTTTGGACATGAGTGCTGTTCATTAGGACTTAGTCTTAAATTGATGGAATACAGATATTTTGACTATGCTTAAATAAACAAACAATATCATAAAGGGACACAGCCTTTAAAAATGTCAGCTATCAAAAGTTACTGCAATTTTGGTCACTTTAACTCATGGAACTGGCATTCAGATGACAGATACCCAAGGTTTTGCTGACCTTGGGAACATTACTGAGTAATCAGTCATTAAGTAAGCATGAAGTGTTCTTGAACAATTTTGTCAATGTCTTCAGCACTTAAATACTTTCCCTTGTAAGCATGCATCTTCTTGCTCCATCTTCTATTCCGGGACACAAATTTGTTCTAATTTAAAGGGAACACCATTCTTCATTTTCCTTGTTTGCTTTTTCCTGTCATATCTCTTCTTAATGGGAGTAACAGCCTTCTGTTCAACTTTTGATTTTGCATATGTCTCTTAATAAAAGTATAACAAAACTTGAGTTTTACATCTTTGTAGAGCAACCTAATCTTGAATGTAGAAGGGCTGAGTTCTGCCTTCAGATGACAAAGCATAATTCCCATTGAAATAAATGAAACTCAAGCATGTATAGAGAGAGAATAAAATTTGGAGGGTGGACGGTTCTCGCAAAATCCTGTGAGGAAGGCAAGCAAAGCGTTATTATACCAATCTTCGCAGATAATCTGAGACAAAGAGGATTAATGAATTGTCGGGATCCATTGAAAGAATCATTAGTTAAAGCTACTACTGGCACTCAGGAGTTTCTGGGCTCCCAGTTGTATGTGCAATCCACTTGGCCATATCGCTGAAACCGAGACACCCTAGGGTGGTGAATAACTCACTCCACCAAGAGGTTACGTGGAAGGTTGTTTACATTCTCCAATGTAGCGTGCAGACAACCAAATTGGTACTTGGACCCACACGCTTCTTTGCAGTGTATGGAAGCAAATCAGCAGTGAATAAAAGGCTCTGGAGGCCATGGCTGAAGGATGAGATGTACGTTGGTGTACCGGGGTGGCACTGTTGATGCTGAGCACACAGGAGGCAGGACAGGGTGAACAGGGGGGCGTGGGGGAGGGAAGGTCGTGGTGAGAGAGAATAGGGTGGAAGTGGGAGGAAAAGGAAATGGGAGGAGTATGAGAGAAAAAACAGAATGCCACAGAAAGGGACCATAGAGCTAAATTAAACAAAAGCATATTAACTGATGTCATATCTCATAGCTTAAAAAGTGCCCATTATATATATCCATCTGCTTATTTTCTATGCATCATGACAATGCTACTTTTGAATATGTATTCCAGGAATTATTGATTGCTTCTGCAACACAAACAAATATGTGTTTTAGCCATTGTTAATTTGCTTTTCTGGGTTTAACAAAGTTAGTGTTGTAGTTTGTGATAGATTGGAATCAGAATTGCTAGCTGAAGCACAACGAATTAAACTGATTCCTGAAAAAATAAAGGTTTGCACTTACTCCCACTGATACGAATATCAGATTTCAAATTGACTTTAATTAAAGCAGGATTGTGCCCTTACATGAAAGCCATAATTTCCTAAGCATTACATTTTCTATTAGATGCAGTGGACATCCCTTTCATGGCTGGGAATGGAATATATATGCCCACATTTTATCACTAAAACTCCAGTATAAAATCTATCCAGAGCCACCTGACTTAATGCTTTTTTATTCTGAACTACTTAAAGGAACCCTCCTTAAAACTTCCTGGTTAGAACTACGCACTTTCTGGTGAAGTGCACTTAACTAATATACTCTGAATTATTAAAAAAATTATGGAAGTTTTTAATTCCCTGATGAAATGCATGAGATCGTTGAGAAAGGGAGAAATGGGAGCTTGAACATGCGAAACATGCCTATGCCAGCTTATTTAGGATGGGCACATAATCGAAGGTCAGAGATACAGATATATATTTCTCTGTTGTTTCTTTCAGTTGCAGTAGCCTTAAGTGTTATTTTTACTGTTGTGGATACCACATTTGATAGGCGTAACAAAAATGTGGTTTTCAAGCTGACCCTTTTAAGGCAGAATAGCCTGAAGGAAATGCACCCATTCTGCTTCAAAGAAGATCTGTCAGTAGGAAGGAGGAGTAATATGCATGCATAAGTAATTAACAATGATCTGAAGCTTTGATATTTTGTAATGCCCAGAAAATTACATTTTTACAGGATGTAATATATTGTTGGGTTAAAAACATATGGCTTAATTCCGTATCCTGTAACAAAATTTCTGTTGAGATAAATAGGAACTGAGCTTGAATAAGGACAGAAGTATCAAAAGCACTGGTTTGAGTGCTGTATGTGTCCTTTTATTACACCAGTGAATACAGTTGTGGGTATCACTGCGATCCTTAATAGGAAAATATGGATGAGAAAGATCTTCAATACAGAGTATAATGAGGTGCTCAAATAGCCTGACTTTTCACTTAATTTAAAGAATTCATTCCCCTGAAAAGCTCCATTTTTACGTACCTAATAGTACAACATGAAATTCAGAGGCCAAATCTCATTGACTAGATTTTGTTTGAATATGTTTTAAAACAGCTGCTTTGACTTCATTAGATGTCTTTAATGTAGCCATTTGTAAAGTCCTTTTCTTGTATAATAGATTAACTTGCAGAGAAGAACTGGCTGATACAGCAATGCCTTTTGACAATCCTATTTTTAGAAGCAGAGGGAGGTACAGTCAAATAAAACATGCTGCAATTAATAAGCTAGATATCAAGCGTGGATCGTTATGGGGAAACTCCCTTTGTATTTTAACAGTCTTCTGGGGCTTCCTGCCCCTCTTATAACCACAGAGAATCCTACAGGCAATTTTTACCTGTTGAGAAAGTACCTGTGCACTTACCCATTCATCTGTAGTAGGTATATGTATATATATATATATATATATATTCAGGAACAAAAGATGTGGACCTGACTGTCAACTTCCACTATTAATCTCTCCTCTCATGTTGTTTCAGCTGGACATAAGGACACTGAACTAACAGGTCACCACCCTAATATCTGCCATGGCTCCAGCAACACCACTCTGGTACATTGCACAACAGTGACAGACCATAGTTTGAAAGCCCAGGGAATAAATTGTTATGATGTGTTTTGGAGTGGCTAAAATACCCAAATGGTCAATTATACAGAAACATAGAAAAGTCCAGGAGATTTAATACTAAACTCCAAAAGTTTTAGTCAAAGGAAAATTGCAATTCTGGGATCAAAGAAAACAGACTAAGCACAGTTTAGTTTTTGCTGCACTATTACCACAGGACCCTTGTGCAGGGAAATTATCTTCCTGATGCCAGACTTGTTGGTTAGTTTAATTCTGTGCCTGGGACATGACTGGCAGAGTTTAGATGTTGCCTTAATTGAAGCATGACACATTTAGAAATTTTAGTAGCAAGCTGATGGAGTTCACAATAGAAAATGTCTATGTATTTTTGTATGGATAAACTGCCTTTTGTATGCAAATCAGGTACTGATTGATTTAGTATTGCCAGAATATGGTTATTTCCATAGAACAGCTTTTCACTGAATGTCTCTGTCCATTAAAGTTGTCAGGAAAGAAAACATTCAAACCTAGGCTTCCTAGACTGGAAGCTTGGATTGGCAAGGCAAGGTTAGTTAACCTAATTTAGGAATACATCCCCGTTGGTACACTGATAGGTGTCTGGTGAGAAAGGCTGAAGATCAAATCCATAAATGCAACTTGTCTACAGGTCAGCTACACTCAACTGCCTCTGTTCTTCCGGTGTCTTGTACACTGCCCCTACCTTTTCCCACAGATGCTTCGATAAATTGGCTGTGCATTCCCACTGAGCACTGGAGAAGAATGTGCAAAGCAGCTCAGCTTAATACAGGCTAATGGTGCAGGGGGCCTGCTCCCAGAAGTCCTTCTAATGCACTGCATGATGGCATTACCTTTGTCAGTGCAGGCGCTTGAATGCTATTTTGTAGTATGGCTCCTTTAGCTTAAATGTGGATAACTGAAAGATTCTCTAAGTATATGAGGCATTCATGGTATTTCCAGTTACCACATATTTTTGGCCACATTCAGACAGTACCTTTCAAGGTCATTAATAAACAACAGAGAGCTAGACAGGCATCCCCAAGGAACCCAACTTGTTACTTCTGTCTTCTGCAATCCATTGTCAGCACATTGACTTTTTGTTTATGCCTATTGGAACAGTTTGTTATCTAATTCTGTATACTTACCTCCTACAAACAAGTTATCTATTCTAATGCTCTGTCTAGACAAAGACTTAAAGGTGTGATGTTAGCGCGTGCAACCAACTTTAACCCATGCTAACCTGGTAGAGCCTAGGCTCCCCATGAGGCTTTAAGACATTTTATTTAGTGTGTGTTAAAGGTAATGTTTCTTGTCTAAAGCTTAAGAAAAATATAGTTTGACAAAAGCTTTAGGAAGACAGCAGTGTACATCGCTAGTCTCTTTGTGTAGCAGTTTGATTCCATCCCCCCCTTCAAGTTGGCATCGTATATTTTTGTAAAACAATGCATCTTTGTTTTATTTATAAACCTGCCTATCATTTTGCCTTTGTGGAAGACTCCACAGTTTTATCTTGGACTGACTGAGGCTCTGTTTGCAATGAGTTTTGAACTGATGTATTTGCAGTCACATTTAATCTGTAGTGTGGACTTCTACTTCTGCATTGAGCTAGACGGTTAACCCTCAGAGTAAACTGTACTCGTAATACTTGCTTTTTCACCAAGGTAGTATGTCTACATTAGGTAGTGTTGCCACAGTTATCCTGTGTAATACAAATTGTGCTGAATTATGTGGTTGGACTCAAGTGTCCTATAAAATATGTGTTGAATTCAGTTTTTCCCAGAGTAGTTGTCACAATAGGTATCCAGAAAAGCAGATTTTCTGAATATAGAAATTACTTGTATATAGTTTGTCTGATTCCTCATTTATTAGAACAGTTGGTTGATGTGCAGAGTACTTCATTCTGAATCAAATAAAACATGTGCATAACTTTTATCTCTAGGAGTATCTTGGATTTCCATTTTTAAAATTTGACAGCTGAAACATGAGAGATTTTTATCAGTGTGTAACCACTGTATGACTATAGTAATGCAAAAAAAAAAAAAAAAAACAAAAAGAGAAAAAGAAGACTTTAATGTCTATTGACAACAGCCAAAGATTTATCTCCCTTGTGTTGCCTTGTTTTTTCTCATTTTCACAGCTTCATTGTTTTTCTTACAGGTAAGGCAAAAATAGGAGTCATTCTTTAATACTGTGATACACACCTTATGTAGCATGTGTTTCTTATTTGTGCTAACTTGTTTTCTTGATCATTGAATATTGTCACGTGTCAACCATTTAGGATCAACAGTATTCCAAGATCTTATCCATTTAGATTCACTTATGTCTTTATAAATGTCTACATAACTCACTGAAACCAGTCTCCGTTGCATGCTCTCGCCCCTCCTTCGCTACCCTTCCACTTTTTATAGTGAATTTTTCTTTTTTGATAACAATTTTCATGTCTGTGGTAAGCTGGTTTGTGTTCCTGCTTGCATGCTTAAAAACCAGGATAAACCTGCTCTTAAGTGATACGTAGAACCAAAATCAATATGTCCCCTCATATCTTTATTCCCTTACCATTAAAATACTGCACTACAGTTCCAGTTAAGCATTTTGAGTGTGTAGAGCAAGATCTTTGCTTTTACTTCACATCTGAGGAGTTCTTTCTGGCCCGACCAGCAGCCAGAGAGCCACATCGTCATGAGCAGTGCTGGTGCTGCCAGCAGGTCCTCAAAATTCAGCATCCCCAGCAGTTCTGCAGGATCAGTTAAGCAGCCCCAGGACACCTGCAGACCTGCAAGACAGTTCTTTTCTCACAACTCAGTGAAATGGAAACACTGTCTTTTAATAATCCATACTCTGATAAATAGTATTCTTCATTAGCGTTGGATTTATTCATGTATTTGATTTCATTAGGCAGCAGGACAATGAACACTCATTCTGCCTCATAAATGTAACTTGCACTAGCCTAGTGTAACAATCTGGTGTGAGTTACATGATCATTGTTCACACATACGTTCTTGGGGGAGGAGGTTGCATTTCAAATACAGACAACAGAAATTTGACACCATTTTGACTTGATGAGAGAAGCATGCAAGTGTCCTGTCACGAACTGGATGCTATACTTTGCCTATTAGCAAAGAGATACCATTTCATCTATAATGCACCCAAGCTGTTTTGAACGATAAGGCAGAACAAGAGACTTGTTAAAGGATGGTCTGCTTTTGCCAAGGTGGGCATGAGACTCCTGCCTCAATATTGTTTGTCATTCCCCTGCCAACGTATCAGCAATGAGGTAAGGAAGACACTCCAGATCTTCATGTTAGAAGATGGAGAAGTTCAAGTGGTAATTACTTGAACATTCAAGAACTGGGCACTTCCTTTTGTGGCAGAGGCTTTTTCTTAGGTGGGAGGTGACTGTGAGCCCATGTACCGTTTTTGTAGGTCTCGTCCCTTGCCCATAGGACCCCAGTATTCTTACAGAACAGTGGGAGTACAGAACGATCTGTGAAACGGAGCTTTGTTTTCCCTTGTGCTGCTCCCCTGAGCAATATAACAGCAAGGAATAATTTTCTTTTAGAAAGAACAGATCCATAAAAAAACCCCTCCCCTTTCTGCACAAAATGTGGTGGTGTGATCAACCCAAGGTTATAGGTGCTGATAGTGTCTAATTACTCTTGCTTTCGATAAAGTTCTAGGAACAGCTTTACATTCTTTCATTATCTTGAAACAGGTGGAAACACTGTTCATTAAAAATTTAGCACTCTTCTTATTTATTCAGAATAGATTAATATAGTGGTACACTATGAGAGGTAGTTGCATATGAAACCAGCGATGCTGTTACCCTTGAGCCAGACATGCAGCTCTTTCTTAAAAGGATGCTGTAAATGCACACAGTTCTCTATCAATCATGGTAAAGGCACAGGATTTTTCAGAAGTGTCTATTAGTTTCAGGTGCGTCACTTCTGTGGTGCTTATCTTAATACAACTTAAGAGGAGCCTGATTTTCAAAGAGCAGGTGTCCATCATTTTGTAAAAATCCAGTTATATTAAAGTGTCACTCAACTTGAGGTATCCAGATGTACTAAGCCATTTTTTGAAGTCTTGTTCAAACCAATGTCTTCTGCAAGACTTTGTAGTCTAATTCAGCCAAATACAATGTATAGAATAAAAACAATATGAGGCTTGAGAAGAGGGAGAGACATCAAAGGGAACAGAATTAAAACACAGAATTTGTCATATCAGAGCAGACCATTGATCTGAGGAGGACTGTGTTCTGCTTCCAGCTGTGGCCAGTACCCTGTGATGTAAAAGAAGGGCCAAAAAATGTGATTCATAATGTGCCTTACAAAAATGCCCCTCAAAGGTTCTTGCTTGTGTTGTTCACTGTAAACAGATTGGTTAAGTAAGAATGAAGTGGAACAAGAAGCCATGCATGCCAGTTGATAGTTGATGAAGGAAGCGTATCTGTGTCTAACATACAGGCAAAATGCTACAAGACTAGTTCATCCTTAGGAAAATATTATCCCTGTAATGCTGCCAGATTTAGTGCCTACATGGGTTATGTCTGCCTTGAACAGAAACTGCTAGGTTTGCAAGGTGAATTTCTTCGGAATGATTTATCTTAATTTTTTCTGATTGCTTAGAAAACTTTTATGGTATTTCATTCATTTCTCCTTTGTGCAGGAACTGTTGCTTAAGTTGGAAAACACAGCTCACCAGCTAAGGCATTACGTCCTCAAAATGCGGATGTAGAGTTGGGCACTGGAGGTCAACCTGTGTGTCATATCCTTCTTACTCTTGCATCAGTTCAAACTTGCATCTTCCTAATTTTCATGTTTCAAGAAGGTCTGAGCAGAATCATAGAATTGGCTACGTTAGAGGGGATCTTTGGAGGCCACTTGGTCAACCCTGCTCAAAGCAGTGCTAACATTCAGTCAAATTGCTGAGGGCCTTGTCCAGGAAAACTTTGAATATTACCAAGGATGGAAGTTTCATGACCTCTCTGTGAGCCTGTTGCTTTGTTTGACCACCCTTCTTACGATTTTTTTCCCTTCATATATAATCAGAATCTCCCATGCTGTAAGTTTTGAGGATTGCCTCTTGTCCTGCTGTGCACTGCTGAGAAGAAGCTGTCTCTGTCTTGTCTCTGGCTCTTCTGTCCCTTTTAGGAAGTTGAAAATAGAAACTAGACTCTCCTGTAGCCTTTTCTCTGGGCTGAACAAATCCAGTTTTCTCAACTTCTCATCATATGTCATGTGCTCCACCAACTTGATTGGACTTTTCAGTTTGTAAATGTCTGTTTTGTCCTGGGGAGCCCCAAACTACACACAATGCTCCAGATGGGGTCCCTCAAGTGTTAAATTGACAGGAATAATTGCTTATTTATAAAATGGGTCATGATTGGTTTCCCCCTTATCCCTCTACATTAATACAAAATAAAAAACAAAGTAAGAAAACAAGATTCCGGGACTACAAGAAGGGAGAAAAGAGATGCTGTGATGCTGTGCTTAATTTTTCATTCTGGTTCCTTCAGTTTTGCTTTTCTTTCTGATTAGTGACACAACTTGAAAAGACAGGCAGATGCTGCTGCTACTGATCCTAGCTGTCAAAGAAACACCCTCTTGGGATGAAGGCAAGGGATAGGGGTTTCAGCCAGTTCCAGCTTGGTCCTGTCAGTTATTTAGGAGGGATACACCATCCATCCAGGGATGATTGAGTATCACGTTGAATATTCCCACAGATGTCTTTCTGCATGCAAAAATGTTACTGTTTCGGATTTTGAGGCTTTTCTGTATTTGCTCATATTGCAGACACTCCGCTGCCCCTATAACAAGTAGAATGTGTGTGCAATACCTTAGGCTGGACTTTTGTACCTTTGGAAATGCTGCATGTATTAATTTGTTTGGGAAATGCAATGCTTAGGTGATTTAGACATAGGAATTGCCTTTCTGGTTTCTAGGTTTCACTGCAGCTTAGACTGGGGGAAAGCTCTGTGCTAGAGAAGCAAGGCACTTTCCAGACAAAATGACAGCTGAGTCTGGCTGCTGTCAGGTGGGATATCTAGGCACATAAAGTCCCATTTAATTGTCAGAGTCCTCTTCGGGGGGAGTCTAACCTTAAGAGTCAAATTTTAGAAGTATTGTAAAATTTTAGAAATATTTAGGCAACTAAGTGAACAGAGAAGAACATAATGCAATTTAAGGAATTTTCAGCCCTGCCATGCCTCAGTTTCCTGTTTGTGACACAGGCATATTATTTTCTTGTTGTGGAGATGAAATTACATATTCAAGTCTGCAGAGTTCTCAAACACTGTGTTGTGTGCGGGCCATAAAGTTATTTCACCAGGTGTTATGACAGAGGAGTTTAATGCTTGTCCTATCTCAGTGCAGTCAATCCTCTGCTTTCCTTCTGCCTTTTCCCTCCTGTTTTATTGTGATATACTTCTGTTCTTAGAGAAGCATACGTTGATGAATACTGATGTCCGAGTCAGTGTTGTGGAAGAGGTACATACTCGTGGGTTTCTTTTTTCCAAGACACTTCTACAAAAAATAACTGCAAAGCCATTCATGAATAAAACCCAGGCACTCAGTATCACTGTGCAGAGTATAAATCAACAAAGAGGCAGCCTCATGTTTGACTTTATAATATGGAGCAGAAGTGCCTTCACATCATCAGATGTTGACGCTATGGCTGCCATTCCTAAGTTGTTCCCCCCCGCCTCAAGCTGCTGCTAATAAATTACAAACACATTTACTCTCATTAATCATTCTTTGAAATGGCAGAATAGTCTTTGCTGATTGAAAATAATTATTAGCTTCTCAAAAGGATTAAACAGCCTGTTTAGATTTTCATTTATATCACCATTTTGATGGAGTGATGTGGGGGTATGTACACAGCCTTTGTCTTAAAAGTAATAATAATAATTAATGCTGTGTAACAAAGAGTTTCAGAAGGACTTCAGACAAAGAGAGAAAGAAAAAGCAGGCAAGGTGAGCTGTGGAATAAATGTAGGACACAGAACTGAACATAAGCTTGTGTTGGGCAGGAAGCCTCCTACTGTAGCAGAGCAGTGATAAACACAAAGGAAAATACAGCATTCTCAACATAGCAGCGGAGAGACTTGAAATTTCTGGCTAACGTTACAATCTGAGCAGTGTAATTAATCTGGAATTGAAAGAATACCACAGATGTTTAAAATTATTTTTTCTACTGAGTCAGTATCCTGCACATTTACAAATTGTAGGTTGTGGATTAATAGCCCCTGAGGTTCATTACCCGATGGGCCTTGCTCCAAGCTTTGAATTTGCACTCAGCGAAGTGTATTTGGATTGAGACAACTTCCTAAAGTCGGGCCCCAAGATTTTAAAATAAAGTGTGTTTGCTCTTAAAGTGTTCGGTGGACACCAGGATGGGAGTGCTCGCTGGAGGGCCAGAGGTATTAAAATAAACAAAAAAAGGGAAAAAAAAGCCAGATAAGAGTTAGCACATGTACATTTCAGAATGGGATGCGATGCAGAGATGCCCAGATAGTATAACCCTATTAATGTCTTATACCCAAAGTGTAAGACTGCTAATATGATATTTGCCTGCTGAAGGGCAGGACTTATTAAATAGATTCATGTTCTATACTAATTTGATTGCGCTGTCTTGGGACCTGAGCTGACGTATCCATGTAGTGCAATACAGCTCTCTGTGGCGGTACTAGCTAGTTTGGGGTCATTACATGATACAGGCATGCCTTCCACAATGCTGGATGGTACAGAAAAACTATGGGTCATATTCGGATAGTGTGAATTCCACCGAAGTCCCTGTGCTTGATATTTCCTATCGGTTCTCTGTAGGCAGCTCTCTGCTTTGAGCCTCGTTTCAGTCCTTTAAGTTATCCGTTAGTGTCTGTCAGGTGCCCAGTTCTCTAGACATGGCACTTAGATGTAACTGGGGCTGTTAAAATACATCCCTCTGTGGCTGTCCTGTTTCATTCATCCTCAGTGGCATGCTTGAGGTGAGAGCCCAAACACTGGGAGCCCAATAATGGATTTTCTTCACCTGGGGGGATGGGACATGTGGCATTCCAGTTTCTACTCAGAAATATTTACATATTTTTTACAAAATGGAAAAGCCCCAGCAAGAAGGGTGGAGATGTGATCTCCTTGTTTGGAAATTATGATGGTCATGTAACAGTTGAATTAAATCTCTGAAGCAGAGAGGACTTCCACAGCTGTTATGTAGAGGAGCATCCACAATTGTTCTTTATGTGCTGCTGTTTACTGATGTGGGCTCCTGAGAGGGAGAGGGAAGTACAGTGCCTTTGTGAATTTTTTTGGCACCAGGTAATGGTTGGTCACAATTTAGAGGGTTGTGCATCTACTCAACAGCACCTTGTTGACTTTAGCAGTGGAAGAAGGGGATGTTTTAAGCACTGAATGGTCAAATGGTGCCCTAAATGTTGGGCTCAGAAACATAAAGAGGCATGTAGGTATCTTGTGAACCTAACTCCGGTCAGCCCCAGCATTCATTTCCTGGTGGTAATCTTTGAATATTACTTTTTTCAAGTAAAAGAGAAATTGTATACAGATGCACTGAAATAGTGTATCTTTTGTTCCCCGTCACAATGTGTACTGAAAATCACAATACAAAAGCTTATCTGGATTTCTGGTTGGATAAATGGTTTTGTGACACGGGTCAAGCAACCCTTGACTTAATTATTTAACTAGCCTCTGAAGCATTAGTTCTCTGACTGTACAATGGGAATCTTAATTTCTCTTGCACTTTGCTATGCTTAATTAGTGTGTAAGGTCTTCTGACAGGTCTAATTTCTTAAAATGTATGTAAGCATTTTAAGGACCTATGCACTGAGACCCCCCTTTCCACTGAGTGCTGCAGTGAAAACAGATAACAAGATGGGCCATGTGACAGGGTGCATGGCACGGGGTGCTCTGCAACCATAAAGTTAAAGACAGTGTCTACTCCAGACAGCTTGCAATCTAAATACCAGTGATTTATTTTAGCAGTTGTTTACATAATTCTTATATCAGTGTGAAAATTGTCTATGAAAATATTTAAAAGTAAATGTAATTTATTCTTCCAAAGTTCAGTATCCGGTTCCTAAACCTGGAGCTCCAGATGGAGGTTTATTTACTAGAATTGTGTCTGTTACATTATGTGTGGCAGTATATGCTCTTCCTTCCAATTTTACAGGGTGTTCTTATTCCTATGTGCAGGTTCCATTCTGAGTGTACTCAGTACCAAACATTTTCAGTCACCTTGGAAGACGTTTCTGAGAACTGTATATACTGAAACAGGGTCATGACTTTCCTGTTTCTCTCGCAGACCACCTTAATAAATATTGCATTGATTCTTTACTATATTAGTTGCTGCTGTTGTGTCCTTAATTCAGACTTTTCCATGCACAGCTGTTGTTTAAATGTACAGAGATCAACAGGATAGAGTAGGTCAGACCTGCTTGTATTTTGCATGCACAGATCATTTGATTTTACGAGGGGAAGGAACTGATGTAAACTTATAGCTAATACTTACAGGTTGATTTGCATAACGAGTTGATGGCAAAGCTTTCCTTGTCAACAATGAAAAGCAATACTGGATTCAAATTAACAAAGTTGTAGAGAACGATAAATCAGAATATACTGATCCTGGGAATTAAGGCAACAAAACGTATGTCTGTCTTCCACATGTTAGCCTAATTCCTACTTTCTCTGGATTCAGATCTCCTTTGCAAGTCACTTCATGCAGCCACATAGGAAAGCATTTTCCTCACCTCCCAGCACGTGTGCAGGGAAGACCCTCACTCCAGTGAAAACCATGATGCCTTTATGGCACAGCCATCTGATGTGTAAGTGGGAGGACCCTTGACTGGGTCTCTTCCGACACCATCAGCATCAGGTGGAATGGGAAGGAAGGTGTAGGAGATACAGATTTGCTGCTACATACTTCCACTATGGGTCAAGAACTTTCTGAGCTTTATACGACAAAACTTTTTTATAAGTCGAATTTGTTTGCATGTTAGCTCCCCTTGGTATACTCCTGCATGTTAGCACCCAGTTATGTATTTCTACACACAGGTCTTAAAATTAGATAGTGCATGGTATATAATTTTAATCACTGAGATATTTGGTTATGAACAATTCTACAATTACAAAGCAGAAACACAAAGGATGAAGAAAATAAGGGAATGAAAAACAGTAACGTAGAAGGGTCATTTTTTATAAAAGCATTGGCATGATTTATTAAAATGTGGGATTTTATGGCGCCAAATACATTTGTGTCCGCTAGAGACATTGAGAAAGTGGGAATAGACAAGGTAGCATTGAACATTCATTCTCTCTATATGCACTTTTTCTTTATTAACTTGGGTTATCATATCTATTTTACTATCAGCTCTGTTTTTATTTTTATACATTTTGGGCCTGATCCAGTATCTTCTTACCAGGAAAGAATATTCTTTGAATAGGGAAAATAGGGTTTTGTCCTTTTGTATGTTGATTTTGTCTGCTCATTAGAGTTCACTTTTGTTTGAGCTTTTAACACTCTGTCACTATATCTTGAGAGTCTCCCTGGATTATTCTTTGATAACTGGGAGACTGTATAATACAATAAATTATAAAAAAAAAAGGTATAGGGTATAACAGAAGGTTGCTCTAAAATTTGTTGTCATTGTTACTTTGACTCACTTGTCTATTCTAAACAAATTTTACCATGTTATTGGAATTACTGTATGTCAAAAAATAGTAAAGAAAAGAATCATATAGGCTTCTATTTCAAGAGAGTTATTAATAGGAGAACCTGACCTTAACTGGAGCATTAATAAACAATATCTGGTTCTGCCTTTCTAAATCCAATGAGAGTCAAATAAATTGTGTGGATGCAACTGAAGTGTATTTAGAGTGTTTTATTTTGCTTGGTTCTAGGATAGAATGTGAAACTAAATACATTCATCCAAAGGTAACTGAAGTTCCTGCTCCTGTTTAGATTTCATCGTCTGTTAGAAATCTCCTAGGTGATTAAACTAATGCACTGTAAAAGAATGAATCAGTCCTGCAGAGCTCTTCTCTGTACAGAGAATAACTTGCTCAGTTAAGTACTATTGGGGTTTTACTAAATTAAAATCCTAGGAATTTTTGTACATAATATATTTTATCTGTGAAAACTGAGCAAAATTTTATATGTGACTCTCAAACTAAATTCCTATGGCAATTAATAAAGAAGATTTGAATACATTTCTGGTCGAGTCATCTTTGACCAATTTAATAACTTGATTTTTTTAACAGAGGAAAACCCTTATCTCTCAAGGCTTGTGGTAACATTGGGATACACCATGAAATTGTTACGAGAATCACAGAGTCTCTTCTTTGTTGGGAGAAGATGAATTCAGACTGGAAACTTATCTTTTACTGATTCAGGTGGAACACATTCTTAGTAATTATTTAATATTTATATTTCACTTCCTGTGTAGGTTCCAGTAGATCCCTGAAACTCTTACCAGAAGCATCAAGTCCCCATTGTGTACCAGCACATGAAAATACGATCCTCCCTCAAAGCTGAACTCACTGGACCCTGATAAGGCTGCTTACATATGCAAAGCTGGCTCATTTTAACTATTCACTTGTTTACAGATAAACATGAATATTGTTTTTTGCACGTCTGGCAAAGATAGGCAAAAAATGTATTCAGATGTATATTCTTCTAACATATATATACACACACTTGGCTTTTTTTAGCAGATTTATTAAATGTTACTTATCCCCACCCCCTCTTGGCCTATTTTTTTGTGACTGGTATGGCAAGGGGGAATGACAAGAGCTGAAAAAGAGATAAGGAAATGATCTTATCAGTCAGCTCAGAGATGGCATTTCATGAGTGGCATTTTGCGATTGTTGCATGGAATAAAAGTGCAGATATATAATAAATTTATGTTTTTCAGTGGGGTTTTTTTGGAACTCCTGATCTCCAGCTGCAACTTACTCTTGTCCACTTCACTCAATGTAGTTGTGCATAAAGACTATATGAAATTCATTGTAATCCAACAAAAGCTTCCTTTTATTATATGACATAGCATTTATGTGTGCATTCACTGTCTAACTGTAATACAGTGTTTGATTTTTGATTGTAGTGAACAGAAATAATTAGCTCAGCTTTTTTTCATATGGTATGTGCTTTTCCAGTTTTTAAAGTTTTCTTTTAAAGTTCCATGTAAACATCTTACTGTGCTGCACCCAGTAAGCACCTGCACAATATACATACTTCTGTAGATTGCTAAATCAATGTTAAATCTGACTAGAGTTGACTGAATTGCGGAAAAAAAAAATTGTATGCACTCATTTGAATTCAAGAGGAAATTTTAATTCAATCACGTCTGCTGCCCTTTTATACTGTCTGTTTGTGAACACTTAAGAACTTGATTCTTGATGCTGAGAATATTCCGGGAATATTTAAGACGGAAGATTTTATGAAAACAAATGTTTCATATAGTACTAACAGGGTGAGATGTCTTTGATCCTTTTGTAATAAAGCTTGCAACAGCACTGGGGAATAATGCTTATCTTTATAAAGAGCTGGTTGATGTGGAACTTGATTTGGAAGGGGGCCTTTCTTGATGAAATTCAGTAGTCTTACACCAGTTGGGGAAGGCTACCATACTTAGGAAGTAAAGCCGATAGTTTTCCATAGGAATGTTACAAAGTGACGTCGATCTATTTGATCTACTTGAAATGACCAATATTTTCAGGAAAGGGTTTATTGTGCAATAGCACTTGGCAGAATGGAAAAGAGGATTGCACAGTCTGGAAGAAGGAGGAGTTGACAGCAGCTCGGCATAGAATGCTTTTCTTAGTTATTTTGGAACAGTACGTTTAGTTGGCTTTTGACCTGGTGTCCTCCTAAATCAACTGTAAAGGCCAGACAGATAAATAAGAGACATTTGATGCACTGGTAATTAAGAAGGTATCCTGATTCAGGGCAGTAACTTAGGGGAAATGAAGAATGCAAACAGACAGATGCAAATAGATGGGAGAGCCTTTCCTAGGCCACTCCAATAACCTTTGAGCTACTGCAATAACCTTTGAGCGCTACTTCTGCAGAGTACAGTACTTTGCCCGCTGTGGACGGACGGCTGATTTAGTTTGTTCTTCTGCTTTTTTTCAGTGTAGAGTCACTGCAATAGTCTGTTCAAAAAATGTTAGGGATGTGGCAGAAGTTGCTGCAAGTGAGAAGGATTACCCACACGATTTCTATGTATGGTTTCTATTTCCGTGGCAAACATTGCCCCACACAAGAGAGCAGTGGTAGCTGACAGATGAAGTCAAGGCAGGTCCTGAAGGAAAGATCTCCTTTCAAGAGAAGGCATTTTGACAACTGGCAGGTCAAGGAATTTCATCTTTAATGGAATGGAGACTTGGAAGTTCTTTCTACCCAGCTGGGAAGGTGACAGTCTAAATTGCTGAAGGGTCCAAAGGTAGCAAAGTAATGAGCTAAGGAGAGCAACAAGCTGGACGGAGCATAAATAGGCATGTTAATGAACTTAAGAGTAAAATGGCTGCTAATTAAAGTATACATTCTCTTATTTAAGTCAGCAATTGTATTGGAAGATAGCAAATATTGTACTTACATTTATAAAAAGCCCCACTAATAACCTGGAGAATTACAGACCAGTAAGGCTTACTTCCACTCTTGGCAACTTAACTGATAGGATGATTAAAAATACAGTTATAAAAAATCCCAGAAACACAGAGTTTGATGATATGGTAGGGAAAAAAATTGCACAAATTTTGTAAAGGAATATTGCACCTCACTAATTCTTTAAGTGTATAAATGGTGCAGTAGATGAATGAAAACCAGTTGATAAAGTATATTTGTGTACATAATCACTGATACTTCTTAAAGTGACAGCTAAGGAAACAAAAGCATGTAGATTTCCCTAAAAAGGTGGCGAGAGGAGGTAGAAGTCTGAGATTCAAGTCTTCCTTCTGAATCAGTCAGAGGACAGATTTGATCTTACACTCTGTCTTCAAAATAGCTGTTCGAGTCGGTGGATTTCTGAGATCCCCAGGAGTGAATTTTTCGTTCCCTTTGTTCTGATGGGATTTACAGTCCCTGGCAGAATGCCTGTCTCAGCTGAATTGATGCCTAAACCCCACCCATTTCCTCTGTTTCACTGCTGACTTGCTTAGCGGTGTCACATTCAGCCAGCTTTGGGAATCTCTTTAGCTGCATATTAATTAGGCATCAGGGCATGTCTGAGTTAGGCATAGTAACATTTTAGTATCTTTGATGTTCTGAGCAAAGTAATACTCTGAGAAGGTAACATCCTGTGTGGATAAAAGAGTACAAAACAGAAAAAAAAAAATAGTTCCTTTTCCTCAGGGGAAAAAATAACCTTTGGAGTATCTCAGGTTCCCACATATGGGTGGAAGTTGGTCTATTTATTAATTATTTGGAAAATGGAAGACCAATGAGGTATTAAATTATAAATATGCTCCAAAATAATTTAATTCAAGTTGAAGAAATGTGGACAAACTTCAGGAGGAACTTACAAAGCTGGCAGTGAAGTGGCCACAATGGCAGGCTAAAATCAGTGTTGCTTTAAAGTGGTGATCCTTAAATAATTTTATGCCAAAGGACTACTGTCACACCTTCAATTTTGTCACGGATGGCGTTTAAAAATGCGAGTGCAATGGAGAACATCTCAAATGAGTAATGAGGTGCCGATGATATAATCAGAAGAATTCAGAATAAATGAAATTACTACTAGTAAAAGCATGCACTTTCTTCTCATCAGACTTTTAATGGAAGAATTATAGTACTGTTTGATATGCTCCTGTGGCCTGTCCACAATCTACTTTTCATGGCTTAGCAGAACTCCATGGAAACCACAAGAATTTGGTTTGGGATCTCTTGGCCTAAGAAAAGCACTACATATTGAAAGGTACAATTTTAACTATTTTTACATCTTAATGGTTTTAAAAACCCAAGTATCGTTGCTCGTTGCTCAGTGAAGTGCCTGAATTACTAGTGCCTGGAGCTGAACTCAGGCTGCCTGCCTGCCCACCCACGGGCTCAGGCAGTTCTCTGTGCCAAAGGTCTGCCTGCCTAATGGTTTTCAACCTTTTTTGATTTGTAGTACCTTGAGAAATTTCTTGTAGAGGTGCAGGCTCCTGTGTAATAAGTGCAAGTGTTCTGATACGAGGCTTGCTTTTTTTTTAAATGACCACTTGCAGATCCCAGAAGTAGTCCATGGAGATCCAGGAATCCATAGATCATCGGTAAAAAAAAAGCCCTCCAGTTCAATAAGGGTTTTTAAAGGAGCCTTTAGTTGAAAACTCTGGTGATTAGGATTAGAACAATTGTACCTAAGCACATGCTAAAATGTATTTTGCATTTCATGCCATAGCTATTTTTAGCATCCCTACTTTATGCTTTTCAATTTGAACACGGGCCCTTTGTTTTCACTGAAGTTGAAAAGGAAGACATTCTGGAGTAATTAGAACATTACTGCTCTTTTCAGCCTGTCTTAGTGTTCCCTTTATTCTTACAGTTAAAAAAAAAAATCAAACTAATGGACTTCAGAGACTTGGTGGGTGCATGGGCTTGGAGAAGCAGCAGGGAAGCAATATACTTAATGTGGCGAAAGGTGAGATAGCAAACTTTTATGTACCCTGGGTACCAGGTATTAATCTCCTGATAACTGCTTTCACATTTGAACCTTCTGTCTCTTATGTGAGATCCAGCAATCTTTGCTTTTTTCTGTTCTGGGAGCAATTTTCCGAATCATTAATTTTCAGTGGCCAGGCTTCAATTAGCTTAATCAGGCATTGATTAGATTTCTCAAGTCCCTGGCATTTATTTTCCACCTTGCCTATATGGTTCCTTGACTCCATTACCTGATTGTTCACTTATTGCGTATAAGGTTGATTCCTCTCCATTAACATTCCCTGATGAGAGGTCTCGTTAGCCATCCAGCTAGCCACTTTCATTAGTGATGGCGGCAATTCATGGCGAAGGCCAGTTTCTACTGCCCTTGCAAAGCAGGATATTTTCTTCTAAGTAGTGTTATTGAATCAGGAATCTACTCTTAGATGAAGGTGCTGCTTATGAACAATTCTGACCCAAAGGGAAAACACTTTATTTGGAATATGTTTCATACTTCCTTTAAAAAGTTGTGAAATCGTAGAAAATGAATGAAGCAAGCCACTCATTTTTTTCAAAGCACACTTCATGCAAGTTTAGGGTTTTTTCCTTCTGCTTTTCTTAGTGTCTAGCCTGACGTATTAAAATGCATTTTCATAGCCAGTCCTCATGATTTCTGAGGGAGTTTGACGTGGCTTTATAGTCAAGGGTGGTGTGAGGCATGTGAAGACTCCATGCCCCCATAGACTGCAGCCCCCATAGACCCATGCCCTGTTCTTGGATACCAGTTGCTCAGCAGTTAACAGCTCATGTGCAGACTCATTCCTCGTGATGCATGTTTTGGGGAGGTGTGAGCATGCAGCAAGACAGGTGAAGGATGAGGCTGGAAGTGAGGGATTGGATAGAGCTGGAAAACAGGACTTCAGATTCAGGTGATTTTTTCTAGGTTGAAAAGCACTTTATTTTCTCTAAATCCTGTTCAGGGTCTCACGTTGTCTGTGGTCAGATCTGTTCATTATGCTTTGTTTTTGCAAACAATGTCTTCTGAAGGCACAGACCTCTTTTTGAAATTCTCTTTTTAAGTCATGTGTCTACACTAGCTTGAACTAGACAGACCTGAACGTAAATGAGCTTGTGCCAAAATCGATAGCAGGGAAGTTCTGATAGCACAGAGTTTTGATTTTAAGAACTTTGTGTAATATATGCTAATTAAAAACTGTAATAAAAAGTTATTTTAACAATAAAATATGGTTTCCAATTAAAAAATATGCAATCAGATCTTCAAGCAATTTTTTCTATAGCTTCTTTGAGTTGGGAGAGTTGCCAACATTTCCCTTTCTTTGTAACCAAACCAAAGTTGCTTAACTTCAGTTTTGATGAGTCAACATTTCTGAAAAAATGACGTATTGGCAGGAAGCTCCTAACCTACTCTGATTTTCACATGCTTATATAAGTAAATATATGATTTGTCTTCTCCTAGTCCTAGGAAATATACATGCCATCTAATTTAAATGATAAAGGATAAAAAGGGATCCTCTCAAGGTTTAACATTTGTTTTTCTCAGATTGTTCTCAGAAATATTTTGAGCATCAGCTTCACCTTTTGCTCAAAAATGCTAGCGCAAAAAATTTGTAAAAAGCACTTTTCATGATCCCTTTCTTAACAGCTAGGTGAAACAGTGATTAGATTCAGTGTGAGGCTGTTCTGAAGTTCATTTCCTCTTTTTGTACTCTTTGTTTTAAAGATTCATTGTGATTTGCTGTATTTTTAGACAGAGAGGGAGAAGATCTCTTATTTTTCTTATTCACTTTGTTGTTAATGCTTCATGACCTTATTACACCCCCCGACACTGTAGCCACTCATGTGAGAAATATAAAATGTGGGGTTTTTAATAGGTTTTCTGTCTTGAAATTATTCTAAAATGATCTTTTAGGGGATTGCAATTTCACGTATATGAGAAACATTCTTTGGCTTTCTTAAAACACCCTCCATTCCTGTTTTGAATCTTCCCCTCCTTTTTGAATCAGAGGTCCCCTTCAGCAAAGAAATTTTCATGTGTCTAAAGCTGTCTTTCTGTAGAAACCATGGTCTTCCATGATGAAAAAACCCTTTGAAAATATCTGACAGTTCATCTCTGCAATTAGTAATTTTCAATTACTACATTCAGAATGGCAAGGAGCATTAACATATAACTATCTCAGAAGTCACGTCCAGTGTCATCACTCCTTTGGTTTTGCTCATTAGCTCTCACTGAGGTTTCTGAGCTTATTTGGACTGTTTGGGGGGCACCGTGAGTTTGGACCTTTGTCTTTTCTGACTAGAGAAAGCCATTGCTGATTCACTGCATTACTTAGGCAGTTAATAATGCTCTATGAAGAACTGCTAGGAAGAAGTATTTTGTTAACCGCAGAGGCAATGATGTGGGGCTCATGTTCCTCTAGAATCGATGGCATAACTCTGACAATCTTGCCAGCTGTCCAAGCGTGTCTCATTTTCAGTTTTGCAGCTAGAGGTTATTGATAGAGTATGGGTAAATGGCCTATTCAACAGTGATTCTTTCAGGCATAACTTTACCTGGTTCACCCAGCTGAACCACCCTAGCGCATAGCAGATGTGAAAATGGTTGCCCTGAGGTGTTTTCCTGCTTTCTTGGATGGTCCCAAAGGGCACTGTCGGGTGCTATACTTCAGTACTCTTTCTACGGGGGTATTTTAAGAATCTGTTTAGAAACCCCTCAACTCCAATGTATGCATAAAACAAGATGCTGGGTCTAGGGAGAAGTTATAGTCCTCAGTGGAGGGTGATTGTTAAGACCTTGCCCAGTTCTGGCTAGTCGGAAAGCTGCTGTGGCACATGTGCCACCAGTTGTATTTTTCCTGCTGATAAGGCAAATATGCCTATGTATTTCAGATCCCCACCTTGCAACTCTTTGTGTGTCCTTTTTACCTTCTGAGTGGTCCGTGGAAATGTTCCTCCATGAAGCACTACCTTGAGATCTCAAAATTGAGCTGCGTAAGGCTGCTTGAATTATTGAAGTGGGTTCTTAGAGAAGTCCTGTGACATCTTGTTGCTGAAAGCTGAAGGCTTCTGACTAAAGTTATTGGTTTTAATTAGAGCTGATCTGGATAAAAGGAACAAGAGCTCAACAAAATTATCATAAAAGTTTATTTCCATTTTTCATCAAAGCTTTCTTTCCACTGAAATTTTCTTAGAGGCAGAGATTAGATATACCTAATCTCTCTTAGGTGCTTAACTAAGTTGTCAAAGATCAGAGCTGTTTTTCTAGATTCTCTCTGCAGTCAAGGGAGAGAGATGGGGAAATCCAGAAGCACTGTAACTCTGGTTTATATGGGCTGGGTTGCACAGTGAAGCAATTTCTCTTTCTCCCTTGACTATAGAGGGCAGATACAACAGCCACATAATTTTGGAGCTTGTGAAAATAAGCTTAGATGAAGTGCAGGAATGTAGAGGGAAGAATCCGGACCTAAGCATTTTCACTGCAATGTGAATGAGGTGGCTAGACCTCCAATTGTCCCATATGATCTACCTCAGGGAATGGACCTGGCTTAGGGTAGGGAGGTAGTGATGGAACGAGCAAAGTGAGCCATCCTCTCCCCAAAGTTGTATGTTGAATAAATAAATGACCCAGGAAATATTTATGACTATTAAGCAAACCTGCTTCTGCTAGAGAGACTTAACTGTGGCTGAAAGGCTCCATCTAACTCCAAAGGGTTAGGCGTGGAGAATTTTATTCCTTATTACTTTTTTCTTTGAAGAGAGAAAGTAAGAACAAAAGCCAAGAGCTGGTCAAAACTCTAGTACCTCCTTATCCCTAAACATTTTGAAGTAGCTTGAACACAAAATTTATGGCTGAAATTCAGCTTTGTAGGAAACGAGGTTTACAGTGTTAGTTCTTCATATACATCAGTTCTTATTTTGTCTTTCTAAAAAATAACATGAGTACTGTAACTATGAGCATTAGTGCGCTGAATTAGAAATTACTGCGTAACTTAACTGCTTCAGCTTATGTGATGATTAGAAATAAGAAGGCATATATTCTTCCTAAAAGTGAAGATAAATATAGTACATTTTGTGCAGGATCTAAATGGAAAAAAAATATTGGTTTTAGATGGTGAAGAGTAGAGTTGTATATTTATTATATACATACATAAAGATAATATGTTATGTCATGATAGGATGTTTTTTCAGTGTGAATTTGGGACAGCCACATTATTAATGATTAAAATACAGTGGGGTCATCTCATGCTGGTATGAATAGTACCATTATACCACGGCACTTTGTACATGAAATATGATGCATGTATTGTGCCAACAGAAAAAATATTTTCAAAGCAGTTAGCTTAAAAAAACTGGAAAAAAAAATTTCTTTCTGCTTGTAAACTCTGGTAGATTCCACCTGTATATCTATCCAAGGCCTCAGAGGCAGCCATAAAAATCCCTGAAAATAACTTTAAAATATTGGGAGTTTGAAATTTGGTATTTCAAGAAGTTTTAAGAGCTAGATGCAAGCACAAGGACCTGTTGGGAAAGGAGGGGTTTCTCCTTTCAGTTACCTTTTCTACTTTACAAGGCTGGAAAAATTTCAGGCTTTAAGTTACGATTTTTATTAATATAAAATCTCTCTGGGATAGATTTTGTCTGTCTTTGTCCTTAGGAATAATTTGGGGAGGAAGAAAAACAAAGATTTCTGGAACTTCTTATGATCCTGAAATATTAAACTAAGTCCCAGAGAGCAGGATTAATATGCAGAGGTCAAAGATGCTTGATAAAGTTATTTTTTACACAGTTAATTTCTCACATGGCTCTTACTGAATGTGCTATTTTGCCATGTCACTCCACAATGACAGCTGGGTAAATTTATTGGATGACGAGCATAGGAATTTCTGCAGATGGAGGAAACATTTTTCCTGGCCAATTGATTTAAAAAGAAAATGGTTTATCAGTGTGCAAATGCATCTGGAGGAAAAAGGGTAAAGGAATGAATTAGAGGTCAGTCAGTATAATCATAAGTGAATCATATTAATGTGTACGTGTGCTCAGGCTGTGCAGACCTGACTGACTATTCATTGTTCTCATGAATATTATGCTGGCCTGGATTTTTTTTTTTTTTTCAAAAATATTGGAAAATGTTGATTCAGTGAAACCAAATCTTTTCACAGACACATACTTAGTTTCACCTGTATTTGGCTGGAAGTGTTTTCAGGTCTTAGGAGAGAATCTGGGGGACAGGAGAACACCAGCCTTTCCTCTGGAATAATGTGCTGGCCGAGGCGCCCGGCGCAGAGCCACCTGCCCGTGTGCCCGCCTTGCCGCAGGAGGCGACCTCCCTTCTGTGCCTGGGGTAATGCCTTTCCCCACCCTGCTGGCACTGCGCAAGGAGGCTGCACTCGGTATGAGTTTTATAAAGACCGTTCTTAAGTTAGACTTTTGGGTGGGTTTTTTTTTGGTAATATAAAAAGAAATTCTGGGACTCTGAAATTTCAGAGAGAGAAAATTCAAATTTTCTGCAAGTTATCTTTGGATCCTTTGAATATTTGCTTTTGGTGCCATTGGTATTTAAGCTCCTTCACTTAAAAGAGTCCTATTTAATAAGTAAGTCTCTACCTATATCCCTCTGAGTGCGCTGCTTCTTCCTTTTGATTCCTCCTTTTGTTTTCTTCTTGTACTTCTGCCTTGTGCCGTAGAGCCTCTGGACCTGAGGTACCCTCCTCTTCCAATATTCCTGTTTTCCCTACAACTCCTGATTCAAACCACTCCTTAACACAGTCTTTCCTTCTTTTTTCTTTTACCTCACTTGCAATTATCCCCGCACGCTGCTCTCCTGTGTTGTACAGATGAGAGTTCCAGTTTTGTAGCTGGGTCTTATCCCTTGCATTATTCTTTTAGAGGTGTTCTTTTAAGAAATCCATAAAGTTTTAAAGGTTTAAAGGCCAATCTTGAGAGGGAGATCTGGTAAGGGTGCAAGGGACTTCGCTATTCTCTCCTTTACCCCACTTTTTTCTTCTTAAAATATTTTTCCCATTTGCAGCTTTGCTCCATGAATAGCAGCTAAACCCCCCTGGGGCCTGTTTATCCAGTCACCCCTATTCTTACACATTTGGGGTGGAATAAAATGGAATCCAGATACCATCAGCCCCTGCTGTTGGGCAAAAGTCCGACTAATGTTATTTTGATAAAAAACCAAAAAGCCAACCCCCCTCAAGGGATTCTGGATTTATTTTGTGCTTTTAAATTTAACAGAAAGAAGCCATCATTTATTTAGCATCTCCTCCTTCTAGCTGGTCTTTGGCAGAGTGGAAGAGGTGGGGTGTACTGCCGGAGCACCCCTTCTTTCCCATTCCCGGTTCCCCATGCCTCTCTGCCTCCCCAAGCACACACAAGCAAACAACAGTCTATCTGCAACCCCGTTACCACCGCGAGCAACTACAGCTTTTTGTTTAACTGTACAATTGCTCTCTCGGTGGGGTTTTTTTCCCCTCTGTCTCAATTTGTTTTCTTAATAACTAAGAGCAGTACATTTGAATGGTCCTTTTTAAAATTATTATTATTATTTTTAACAAGCACACTGGATGTAACAAGATACGCAGCTAAAAACATTAATCATATTAAAACTAATTAAAAACTGCAAAGTTTCTGTGCATTCCAAGCACTGGGGGTGGGAGGGGGCGGGGAGGGCTTTGCTCTGAGCACTGGCGTTTCCTGAGCGCAAGCAAATGCCTGACACATGGACTTCACCGAATTCCAAAATGTAGCAAAACAGTGCCTGCATATTTGGCAGGAATCACGCCCAGTTCAGGTCAGTGTCTTTTTCAGCAAAAGACGAAGCCCTGCGCGTTAGCAGGGGAAAATAATTTAGAGGGAAACGGGAGGAACAACATGTGACATTTTGTAATTGCAGCACTGCTGTTACCCAAGGAGCACCACTCCGCTGCCGCTCTGTAAACACTTCCTCCTATGCAACTGCCTTTGAACACATTTTGTCGGGGGGGAGGCAGAGGGAGGGGTGAGGAGGAGGTCAGGGCTTTCAAGCTGTTAGGATATGAATGAGCGAGGGTTTTTTTTCCCCCCTTTTTTTTTTTCCCAACTTCTTTTTAAATGTTGAGTGCAATAAATGTTTTAAGGAGACACCAGCGAGTCTGTGGCCAGAAGGATGTGCGAGCCCCAGGACACCAAGCCCCAAAGCAGGGGGAGCCTGCAGAAGCGAAGGGGCACGGCTGCCCCTTCGGGAAGGGGAAGGGTGCAAGCGAGGGGGCTCTGCAGTGCAATCTCAGGGTGCGTGGTGCAGGGGAGGCCGGCCGGCAAGGGTGGGCCACCCCCTGCAGCCCCAGCACCTCAGCTTGCTTCCACCTTGCTGCTCCGTCAGCCTCCGCTGGCTTCTCGGCCGCTGGTCCCCAACGTCGGGGTAGGACAGCCCCCCTCTCCTTAGGGGCACAGTCTGACCCCCAACTGAATTAGGAGCAAACCCACCTTTTAAGCCTTTCCCGGTAAAAGCAAGACGAGGTCATTATGATTTAAACTACTGGTCTGGGCGTTGTCCTCTTACTTCTTTTTTGGATTTCGGCACCTTAAGCTGCCTTTGTTGTTGGGGAACTTGCTATTTCTTCAGAGATAGGGCTGGATCACTTGTTATTGTAACACTTATTGGTGATAAAGTTCAGTCTAAAAATTAAGCAGCTGCAATGTTGCAGCACAAATTAGTTTAATGTAAGCAGTCAGGAGCAGCTGTTTGGCTCGGGACTCCGGTTCAGCGGTGGGGGAAGGGCCCTGTGATGCTGACAGTGTTTTTTTCTCTACATAAACATTTTCGGCTGTTGCAGCTTTTGTGCCGATCATGTGACAGTGTCCCTAGGCAGATAATTTATTTCTGTAGCTTTCATGAGCAATCATTAACCTTCAGACACTGAGCTTGCTTTCTGCTTTGTGGCATTTGTTATTTTTTTTGGTATCCTAACTAGTTTAATTCACAGAGTGTCAGGAGAAGATTACAACCAATTTATAATAGACTGTAATGCATAATACTTATGTTTCTATTAAAACAGACCTTGCTTACAAGACCATGCTTATGGCTTAGCTTGTGTTCATGGATCAGAATAATTATTTTCAGTGATGTAAGTGCAGCTGTCATCATGATACTCCCATAGTGTCTTACTCTGAATGCAAAGCCCTTCAGAGTCCTGATTTGGGACCACCCTTTTGAATTCCCCCTTTGCCGGAGACACCGCAGAGTTTATTGAGATGCAACAGGCTTGGGAGAAAGGGCATAGCATTTATTCTGGCGATTGCTATTCTCCCACCATGACCGGCTGCTGAACAGGTATTGACTGCCGCAGAAAGTGTGTCTAGAAGAGAAGCGAGGCATTACTGATAACAATTACGGCTCGAATCTGCGCTAACTTAGTGTGGGGTTTCAAAGCAGGCTTAGCAGATAGGGTTGGATCACAGAGCAGTTGTGAATGTTAGAAAAAGACTTCATTTTCATTCCTGTCCATTTTGTTACAGCAAGGGAAACAATAAATTAAGTGACTTTGTCAAGGTCACTGAAGAAATAAATGTCAGGATAGGAATTTCCCCTTCCCTGATCCTTTTCCCCAAGTCCTGTGCTTTTGTCTAGGGAAGACGACAAAAGAGTGAAAAATACAGAGTCTTGGGCAAAAGAACTAAAAAGTAAGCAATAAAAAGGGGGGGAAAAAATCATAACAAGAGCTGAAAACCAGGATGACTGCCAACTTACTGTGAATATCATTTTCCTTCAGATCTGAATGTGATTTTTGCTTTTGTTCACTGCCTCCCTGCCCTATCTTAATTCCCTTTTCTAACTGGTCATTCACTAGCATTAGGAATTTCATCTTTTTTGTATCAGAGAGCAAGATATATACAATACAATACAAGATATATATACAAGCTTGTATATGCTTGTGAATAGGTGTAATCTAGACATGCGTATTCCTTAGTTTATTTTTTATAGCTTGTGTCATGGTGGAATCAGACATTTATGATAGAAGTGCTACCAACATAATGTTGCAGATACAATGGACATGACAGACACAGGGTGGAGGGGAACAGAGATGGAGAAATAAAAAGATTTTTCCAATGCCCCAAGGAGGAAAAGGGACATCATCATAATTGGTCAATGGAAGAGCAGTAGCATCCAGATAGCTCAACTATTGCTCTACCCCCTTAGGACTCGAAGGATTCTTTGGCTATCGTGTGAGTGCTCATTAACTTATGAAAAAGGCATATAACTGGAAGAAGAACAAAACATACACTTAGTCTGAGATGTGACAGTGGTGCATGCTGTATCATCTTGTAAAATATAAAAATGGGTGGATGGATTTTGCTGTCAGTGTCAGGAAAAACATTTCCTTTCTCATTAGTTAAAAATAATAGTCTGAAATTGGTGTTTTAGTGATGGTAGGTTTCTGTGTGGAAAGATGAATGAATGAGTAGCTCACTGTTTGAAACCTCCATCTTTCAAAATGTTTAATGAAAATGAAAGCATAACATATGGTAAATGTGGACTGAAATCGGGGATGAAAAAGCAGAAGCCTGGGACGCTCACTGAAGGGCAAACGGGACTACAGAGGGGCTTGGTGGCGTGTTACATATAGAAGTGGGTAGCATTTTGGGATGCATTAGAGTGATTTAGGAGCTATCCTAGTCAGGATGTAACTGCCTAAGTCAATTCTGAAGATGGGAATTAGATTTCTAAGTCATTTTAAGGTGCTTTTGAAATTTTTACCCCTAATCCCAGGGCGATTAATTTGTAACAAGGTGATTCATTCGTATCTTTCGTGTCTTCAGAAGCCTGAATGACACATTTGAGATGCACTCTAAAAGCACAGGTAATAGTCGGAGTGCTACCTCAGCTACTTTAAAAGACAATTGATTAATTTGAATTCATGCTTTTCTTCACACATTTAAAGGATTCTGAAAGTCGTAATAGTGCTTTGGAGCTGCTTGGTTTGAACTGTCACTTCCATGCCCTTGCCTTCATTAGGGTTCTCCCCCCTCCCCCCCCGAAAATTGTCCCTATCCCTCCCCGTTGCTAACAGCAATGCAGCCCCTCTGGTCACACCAAAACCAGGAGGTCTAAGGTAGTAGCGGCTTTGCTGCACAGAATGGCTGAGTAGCTTTAGACAAAACAGTGTCCAGGAACCTGCTGCGAACTTGTCTCTACCAGTTTGCACTGGGAACTACAGGTACTTTTGCTGGAGCCGCCCCATAGTTAGCAATGCTGGGAGAAAGGGCTGCTCAGATAGAGTTAATACGGCAAGGCTTTCTTGCGGTAAATTCAAGCCACCTAACCTGCTAGTTTGTCTGAAGACGAAATAAGACTGATCGCTTTGGTATTTCACCAGATTTTGTTAGAATCTTGCTAAAAATATACTGTAGTGTTTTATGAACTTAATTTTTTTGTTATTACTGTCTTAATGTACTGTTGAAAAGCTGGAACTATGGTAGTACTTGTACAGATTTGGTCAAGACATTATATAAATCTATATATACTGCTGCCTTACGTCAGCAACATTATTGCAAAGGTCAGTTTCCATTGCTCCTGTGAGCCTCTGTGTTTTAGGGTGTAAGTGATGACACAAAATCCTTTCTGGAGTAAAATGAAGACTGCCAAGCCTATCTATGGGACTTCTCAAAAACATTAGTGCTTACCAGAAATAGCAGACATCAGAAACCCAGCTAAATATTTGAGTTGACTGTACTTTCAGAATCGACGGATCTGATGATCACAACAATTTTACTTTTGTCCCTGGGTACAACCGCAACCAAAAAGGCTTCTCAAATTAATTTAGAAGGCAATGGCTAGTATTAACTTTACTGTTTGGAGTAAGGAAGCCTGGGTTTGCTTGAATGTCTTCAAGGAGAGAAGCAGAGTGGAGGGACTGAATGCAATACAGGTTTGATTTATGGACTAATATCTCCAACTTTTGACTGTGGAAATTATTTTGCAGAATGATTTGTTTCAGGCAGTTTCAAAATAGTCTCCCTGAGAGCTACAAAGTCACCTGAGTTTTCTGTGCTGCAGGCTGGAGAGAATCAGGGTCCCAGGGAGCCCTCATGCACCTTCCAGCACATCAGCAGTCTCGACCACTACACATCTTTTGATGTAAGGATCCCTAAAAGCTCCTAAGGAAAACTGGAGACATCTGACCAATAGGGGAAACATGCCTCTAAGAACATCCTCTAAAGCTTCCTACTCTCATTCATGCAAGAATAAGAGAAGGGTAAAGCTTCATCTCAGTCTGGGCTTTTCTTTCCTGGGTCCCCTGCCTGGAAAAAGTGCTGCAGATCATTTGGTCCTTGAGGAACGAGTGCCTTGCATTGAGAGTGACCCTTGCAGGCACTTCTGGCTCACGTTGTTGTTTAGGACATTCAGCATTAAGTTAATGAGTGACAGAGCTTTCCTGCTCGGTAGCCCAAAACTGTAGAGGTTATATCCAGAAGAACTAAAGGCTACTGCAAATTTTACCACTGTCAGTTCTTTGAACTTGCCTTTTTAAATATAAACCGATACAACATGAGTGTGTCTGTAATTCTTAAATATATTCTAAAACAGACCCCAGACTGTCTGCACTGCTCTCAGGAGTGAATGATAAAACAGATTGCTTCGTGCATTAATAGGCAGAGCTTGGAAATGGTGACAAACACAAGGTAAGAATGTGTATGGAGGGTAGTAAACCTGCTCTTTGAGGGACTTGAACTGGTGAATTTCTTTCCCTTGCATTTTTAATTGCTTAAAGGGGGAAAAAACAACCAACACCCCCAAAAGGCAAAACCACAAAACAAAACCCTAACCCAAAACCCTGCAGAGGAAATGAAACCACAAGAACATTTTTCACACTAGCTAATTTCAAGGGTCTGGCATATTCACAGCAAGCCTAGGAAGTTCACAGGTGCATTACACCATTCTCCAGAATGCAGATGCATTGGGCTTTCGTGTGAAGTACAGTGCACGCGTGTCGTTTTAAGCATTTCTTTATTTTCACTTTGATTTTTTACCACCTCATTCTTTTCACTGCCATGCAGCTGACTAGATCCAGAGGCTTCACATCAGAGTAATCTCTCATCCCACGATATGTATGACATAGGGAAACTTGAGCAGACGGAATTTATTTTCACAAGAGCAAGGGACAGTTGGAGGGAAGAAGCTTCTCATTTGTAAATCAGAAAGTATTTCAGTTATCTGAACTGCAAAACATAAAAGAAGGGAGGAGTTGGCCAGAAACAGGAAGCAAGGATCTAGAAACATATTTTTGACACAATTATTCCCCTTGGAAATTAGCAACATAGAAAAAGCAGTGGCTGACTAACCGGAAGCATTGGATCTTCTGCATGTTTCAGTTTCTCTTTAGGATACCTGGCCACAGGTTTAGGAGTCTGGCTACAGGCATGAATATTTTGTCCTATTTTTTTTTCCCCTCTTGAGAAAAGTTGCCAACTTGAAAGAGTGTTGAGACCATGTTGAGATGTATGTTGAGACCAATGTCCTTTTATGGAGCATGTGTTTCAAATAAAAGGATAAATATCTCAGAGAAACAGCAGGAAACATCTTTATAATTTCATTAGCTCAATTTAAGGTTAATATCAAGCTTCTGAAATGCATTTGTTCATTTGTTTGCTGGCAGTTTGGTTTCACTTTCTTCCTGTTTAACATTGGTTGGAAGACTGTTGTATTTTTCTTCATGGGTTTCCCTCCCTGTTTTCTGAGCGGAAGAAAAAGGATTTTTCACTAAGGCTTTCATTTTCTTTACAGGGGCTTGAATATTAAAGTTGTTAGAAACCTGAGAATGGGTGAAAAGAAAGAGGAGCAATGTGCATAATAATTGTTAACAATATTATTTAAGTGCCTTTCGCTGTTTTCTCTTGCTGTACACTAGGAGGTCTACCTCACACCATTATCGATAATGTTTAATTGACTCTTCTTACAACTGACTTCTCCAGGAGACAGTGAAATAGCCAAAATATGGCTAAATGGAGAAAAATTCCCAGAATCTCCCAATTAGAGAAAGTTTCACAGGGAGGTATAAACAGAGCATAATTGAGACTTAAGTGGTACATACCCCATTGTGACCTTCTGCACAGAGGACATATTCACCCTTAACTAACTGTTTGAGCAAAGATATGTCTGGTATTGGTTCTGTAGTAAATAAAGACATTCCTTCCCTTTAAATGTGAACTACTATGTGATCTGCAGCTCCAACATGTCAGTTCAGTTTTCTTGGAGGGGAAGAATCTGGTGTCTGCAAGCTGCTTTCTAAGTGCTTAAGTAGATTTGAGAAACAGGCAGCCATGTACTTGGAAAAAAAAAAGTGCGTGAAGAAAAAAATTGATTTTCAGATTTCCCATTCAGAATTTAAATAGCAATTCTCTTTGTGTGCTCAATATGTAGTAAAAATAGGACCTATTATAGCCAATCACTACTCTGAGTTTACACCCAGTTTCTTCAGTGAAGCTCAGATTTAGCCCAGTATCTGCCCTGGGAAAGAAATACATACAGGAGATGAAATGATGGAATTTGATGTAATATAGAAACGGTCCAACCAGGTATAACTAGAAGTAATGGGATGAAAGTGAACAAAGAAAAATCTGTGCCGATAATGAGGAAAGATTTCCTAGCAGTGAGGTCTGTTAGTCTGCTGAACGGTCTCCCAAGGGAATGAGTTGAACCCTCATTGCTTTAGTTATTTTTAAAATGAACAAAACAGTCAAGACCCTTGTAGGGAGACACTCTTAATTAACAAGAAGACAGAAAAAATGACCTAATGGTTTTTTTTTTCCATCTCCGCTGTTCATGACTATTATTGTAGGCAAAACCAGGTTTGGCAATAAAATTACGGATTTCCAGTTTTCACAGCAATTTTGCAGCACTCTTATTCCATAATAATAGCAGTACTTTCCCACTATTCATTTCCCTCTGTAAACTTTTGTGCTTAACTTTTCCTTCCAAGAGGGCTATTTTGTAGCCCTCTGACTAAGAAGAGCTGTCAGGTAGCATAATTTACCTTAAATAATACTACTTGTAAGTATAAGATAAATATTTGGACCTTGTGCCTCCTGATTTTCATCAAAAACTCCAGTCAGATCTAAGGGCCAGGGCAGCAGTACTGGACAAAATGTCATTGCCTGTATCTGTGGGTCATCCTGCAAAATAAGGAGCCATGACATATACCACAAAGTCTTGAACTTGTGTTGACTTCCACAAACGTAAACCATGAAGGCATGAGATGAAGTGAATCTTTGTGGTCAGTATTTAGGGCTCTTTATACAATTTCAACACTTTTCTTCTTTCCATAGAAACCAGTCTTTGACATGGAGTGTTTTCATGCTAGCAAGAGGTCTGGGCAAACATGACTCCTGCTCCTCTGGCTGGACATCTCCGGTACCTGCCACTCACGTCTGTCACCGCCCTGCATCGCCTCCCTTGTTCCCAGAAACCCCCCATCGACTTGGATGGTGAACTGGGTCAGGCAACTGGTAACTCAGCAAAAATAACAGATAAGAAATAGTGCAAGAAGAGCAGCAATGGCACGCGGCCCTTCATGGGCCTGATTCTCAGCAGCTGGTTTTTAAGATGATAGTGACACGAATTTTAATGCTTAATACTGACATCAAACTGAAGTAATGCCGCGATGAGTCAGGGCCTACTTCTTCGAAGTGCTGTGCAAATATTTACCAGTTACTCTTCCCAGTAGCCAACAAGCTATGCAACCTCGTTGCTGCTTTATCAGAAGACAGACTGGTTGAGGTAAAATGCAGGAAGTTCTGACTGTTTTGTTACAGTTATAAAGCAAGGACAGGCAAAGGGTATTGAAGCCTGTACTACAAAACCAGCCCCAGATAAACTTGTGAGCAGTATGACCAAGATGACTAGAGTATAAAATGGAGAGAGACATGGTGCTAATGTATATTTATTAGTGATTTACCGAGATGAACGTTCATCCCAAGAGTTAATCCAGGAATATCCAAACCACTGTAATTATCGTTGCACAAAGGCTCTCTATTATTTGCCTGTTAAATAACAAAGCCTTTTCATTACCTGGCACTGACATAACTTTAGCTGTAGTGGTAGGTAGGCAGCTAGGCAGTGAACAAGCTTCCCCTCTTTGTGGGGGATGGGATATCATGGGATGAAGCCCTCCCCCCCAAAGCCCTAGCGGAATACAAACGGGATGGCCAAACTCTTCTTTGCATAAAAATGACTATCATTGCTAACATGCCAAATTTCCTGTACCACAAATAGCTGAAATCTTATGAACGGTACAAAAAGCACAAAGGAGGAAACTCCTATCACACACAGAAGTGAAAACGTAGAAGTACCGGCCACAGGAACGTAACTATTAAAATTGGGAAAGGATCCAAAATCTGTAGTAGCTCTCTAATCTGCGACACAAGAGCAAGGATTTTCATTGTGTTTTGCATTCCACATACGGCTTTGCTTTGGAGCTCTTATGCAATTGGTGATGCAGTAAAACCATTGTATTCATAATGATTTCAAAGATGTGGATGCTTCCAGGGTTTGACCTATTTTACCACTCATGCATTATACACTGGGTAAAGCTACTCTCATAAGGCAGAGTCATTAGTACTTAAAATGTATCAGTCTACTGCTAGCCGTTTTCTCTGCAAGGCTGCTGATTTTTTACAATTCTAAATCAATTATTCTTTATTCAATAATTTATGTTTACATGCATCAATGGAAATTGCCCATGCACATTTTAAGGCAGAGGTTAGCACATAAAGATAACGTAAGGGGTTACAGCTGTTATTAGCCCAAAGCAAATACTTCTTCTGTTAAGGGTTTCTTAACCAAAGTCTAAATATTCCCTTGCATTTTCTGGTATTTTTTACTTTGGAGATATAAAAGCATACCTGTGGTCATTACTTCCAGAGCAACAATGCAACTCAGGTTTTTTGGAGGCCTGATTCAGCAAAATTCCTAATCCCATGCTTTGCTTTCAGTGGGATGAAGTCTTCCCTAGTTAAGTATGTTTGAGACCCATTACTGCCTGTAGGACTCAAACTTTGCTCTGCCACAGTCAGGTGCAAACATCTTCTTGAACATCAGTATAATGCTTCAGGACCTTTCCACAAGCCAGACTGGAAATTTTGTGTGCTGTAGTCATCATTGCAAGGACAAACCTTCCTGCTTATTTTTGAAATAGGCTAACTGGTGCTACATCATTTAAAGAATTAATATCTGATCCTCAAACATTATAGTTCAGGGCTCATTTTCCTTATGTCCCGTGAGCCGTCCTGCCTTGTACTGCCAGCAAACTTGAACTGTGAGGACAGCACTGATTTCTCCAGGCTCTAGCATGGGTTCACACAGTAAGAACAGGCCCAGGACAAAAGTATTCTCCCACTGCTGAAGTGCTACCATGGGTGAGGCATACAGCATATATGGCAGATGCCGAGAGTAGGCTCAGGCCAAAAGTTTGCTTGCAGCGGTGGGGGAAGCTAGTGTATACCACCCTTCCCCGCTCCCTCCTCCACAGGGATCTTGTTTTCTGTGGGTCAGAGTCTTCCCCTTTCTCCACAAAACCTGGATTAATCTCTGTGAAGCAGCTGCAGAACAAAAGCTTAGACACCCACAAAATCTTCTGTCTGTACCAGCTGCACTAGTAGCACTGGGGCACAGATCTTCCCTTTACCTGCTGGAGGGAAAGAGGTTCTTCACCATCACGTCACTCCTTCTGACTTGTCTGACTCTTTGTTGAAACCGTTGGGAGGGTGATGCCACTGTGCTGCTGAAGAAGACCATCTGCTGGTCACTTCAGCATTAGGTGACCCAGGGCAAAGACCAGACCTGCTCCTGGGGGTGAGTTCAGGGCAGGACTGAGGCTTTCCCTGCTTCCCAGTTGTGGTCTTACACCTTGGCTCTGGGCTGAGGTGGACGGTGTTTCTCTGGCTGGGCTCTTGAGTGCTTTGGGGCCAAAGTGTGGTCTCTAATGAGAAGTTAAATGAAACCTTCGCTGTTTCTCTGACCTCCACAAATAGGAGGAAAGTGAAAACAGAGGCAAGAGTCAATCAGCCAGTGATTACATTAAAGAAAATGTTCTCTGTGGAAAGCATGAAAGAGAAAACAGACAGGGTGCTGGGACTGAAGAAAGGAAAACAAGACTAGTGGGGTTTTGAGGTCTTTTACTTTATTTTGATCCTTTCATAGTGTATTTTAAATTCATAAATAATGGAATAAAAAAGACCCCAACAAAACTCAGCTAAATGATCTTGAGCCCTCAAGCCTCAATCAAAAAATAAACACTATAATACTTTTAAAAGGAATTAGTAATGCACAGTTATAGTATTCCATGTTTAAAAATAAAGCTGTTGAATAAATGAACAATACCTTGGCTGAAAAGTATTTCAGCTGAAGAGTGAAATCCCTGCAGAGAGTGATCTGTGAGATTCTGCAGGAAATCTGCATTACAATACACCATTTCCATTTCCAGGGAGGGACTCACAGAAGGACACATGGAGGAGAAAAAAGAAATGAAAAAGCCCCAGTCCTTTATGCCTAGGTTGTAGGGGGCCTTGGCCCATCATTCTCATGCTAAGCAGTTACTTTTTCTACAGGTACCCAACTGAAATGGGAATATTTTTCAAAGGAATAGTGAATGTGAAAAAGGCTAACCGAATTGGTTCTTTGGTTAAAGAAAACTGTCTCCATAGCTCCCCTAGATACAGCAGACTTGGGTTTGCCTCTCTGCCTTGCTGCAAATGAAGTAAGGAGTGTGTCTGAATGTGGTAAGCACTGGGCTACTGTGCTGCTCTTTGTCTTCCCTTCCATTCCAGCTACTCCACCTCTTGTTACTAATTAAATATCTTTGCAGTGGAGGAAATATTTCTAGCTAGATCATTAGCCCGCTAGTCAACCATGGGATGTGGGAAGCCAGGGTCCTAAGGCTGGTCCAGTGACAATCTGGTGTTGCTGTTCTCCAGTGCAGAGGACTACAGTTCGACTCCCCTAGGCTTGAGTCTTCTGGCTGTAGTTTAGCAGCTGGGGCAATGGCCATCCAGGGACTTGGATACACGAAGTATTATGTCCTGGCTGACTGCCCCTATCTGAAGGCTAGTATGCAATGGGCCAGCCTTGCTTGTGTGTGGAAAAACTTACACAGGGCTGATTTCCTTTTGCCGCAGAGTGGGAAAATTTGTGAAATCTCAGTTAAATTTGTGGGATAGGAAAAAGGGAAAGCCAGCAAGTGGAAGAAAAAGGAATAAAATTCCTGGCTTCTAGTCCCCAGGTTATTAAGCAAGCCATAGCAGAGTGGGACTAGGTCATTGACATTAGCATGTTCATGTGGTTCATGTGAAGAGTAACACTAAACATATAGTGCTGTCTGCACCATGCAGAGCGCGTGTAGAAAATGTTTTGGCCGATGGAAGGAATGGGCCCATCAGCTGCATAAATCTATTTGTTGCAGTCTTTACCATAACTAATACAATGGGCTGCTACCCTGTTGTAGCAGATGAAGGCAGTCCAAGTAGATGCTCTGTTTCTGCTTCCTTAGCATATCATTACACAGAGAATGTCTTCTGCTTGGGCATGTATTTAAAGGAAGAAAACCACAAAGCAATCAGCATCTGGTTATTTCTGCTAATCAGAGGTTTGCGGTGATCCCAAATAGACACAAAATTTACCCATAACCTCTACTCCTGGAAAGCACTGAAGGTCAGTCACAAGCATTTCCCATGTTTTCCCTTAAAGTGCCATCTTTTGCTTATAATTCATTGTGGCTCTGAATAATACCAAAATATGATCTAATTAGGGATATAATAATTTGAAATTTCTGCATTCGCACAAACACAAATATCTGCCTTCATACATGGATTTATTCACATACACACGTGTAGCCTGTTGCATGTTCTTACGTATGTATGTATATCTGTGAATTTGTGTATTTATGTTTGTGCAACTGTGTGTATGAAGGCAAACATTTCAAATATGTGTGTATGTGAGGAGGCAGATTTAAAAGCATACCTTACATGGTATAAAATATACTGCTACATAAATCACAGAAAGAATTCCATCTCTAAATTAAAGTACACTCCAGAAAGAGCAATTATTGCCTCTAAAATGTTTCTGTTAAATTCATGAGACACCATACAATTTTATTCATGTTATCATCTACGGTTGCCTGAAAGCGTAAAAAAAAACCTTAGCCACTAGCAGAGAAACGTGCAAAATACTATCAAAGGAGTGGCAAAGGTCACTTCTATTGCGTGCCTTTTTATGAGTTTCATTTTTGTCTTTTTTTTTCTCATTGCAGTTTGTTTGTGTACACTGCTAAACTTTAATGGAAGAAAATATGAGGGGGCAAAATAAATATAAAGAAACAGACTGCTGTTCAACAGTGCTGAGCTGGTATTTCCATGAATGATGTTAGACTCGTGTTTAGAATGAAAATTCAGAAAGTCCACAAACAGAAGGTTGCAGCAGTGCTTTTCTCCTTTTCTCGCTCCTTTACACTTGATATATTTTAAAATTAACATCTATTTCTGTGCAGTTAGATAAATGTGTTATCATTAAGCACAGCAGTATTGATTGTGTGAGGCACAGAAAGGAGAGGCCATGAAACAGCTGGACCGTACATTTTCTTTGGTACCGTAGATGGTCCGTTGCTCTGCGCATGGGATTTTGTTTGTGCAAGTTCAAATTCCAAACTTGCTTGCTTAACCCCTGTAATAATAGTAACTGATTAGGGTTTAACACAGCAAATAACAACATTTCCATATGCAGGTGCCTAATATCAGGCATGGAAGCTCCAGTTGAGATCCCTAGGAAAAAGGCATCGTTTTCCAGAGGTAGCAGCAAGCACCTGCAGTTCTTGTTGAATTCAGTTGTTGTACTGGCATGTCCTTTGTATCGCTGAGAAGAAGCAGCCCTTAACTCTGGTTAATCAGTTGAAATATTATCTTGATCTGCTCAGTAAAGTGCCTTAAATTCAGATGAGCTTTTCTTGCTCAGTACCAGGCTTAGCAAAGTGTATAAATAAATGCTTAGGTAAAAGGCAAGACTGAAGATAATCAGATACTTAAGAGCTTTGCTGTATAGGGGCACATCTTAAGTATTTCCTTGAGTCAGTCCTTAATTGTCTGTTATGCCTGCCTTGAAATGAGATTTACAGATGTTTTGGCAACGGTGAAAGGCTATGTAGTTTCATAACCATTTCTCTAGCCACTTCTTTACTTTTTGCTGTAAGTTTGCTTTCTACCTTCTTACTGCAACACTCCTTCAAGAAGTAAAGAAAACTCCACATGAAATATGAGCACAGTCCACGAAGGAACAGTTTATTCTTTGAGATAAGAAAAAACATTATAAGGAAAATGTGATGGATAAGCTGACCTCTGTAGAAAAAAGTGTTCCCGTTTCCGCACAAAGTACCATTCAGTACGTTACGGCACAGTTTTTTCAGTCCTCACAAGAGCCTGGTGGAGAAACTGGTGACAAGAGCAAGTGGAGAAAATGGTGGAGAAACAGCGACATTTCAGTTAGTGGCTGCACCTCCTGTGCAGATGCAGAGATGACACCAAGCAAAGCTAGCGCAAAAACTGGGCAAGCCTTTCCCGTCTGCAGACGTGGCACTGCTGAGGAAAGTACTCTCACAGGGCACCGCAAAAGAGGGGATCGGTAGCCGCAACAAAGGTGTCCGTGTTACTGGACAGTCCTTGAGTGCCAGCCGGCCTCAGCTGTACTGCCAGGACCACAGCAAAGGCAGATAAACAAGGTGGTGTCTGCAAATATTTCCAATGAGAAGCTAGAGATTCCTGAAATCTCCTTGTGTTGAACAGTCTTCGGAGAGTTCCAGCATAGTTTTTCAGATCAAAAAGCTTAAACTTCCTGAGCTTTTAGATGTTTGGACTAACCAGGCTGATGCTAGAATCTCTAGGTTCCTGTTATAAACAAGAACAAAATACTGAAAACTCCAATCCAGCAATGTAAATCACCTGCCTAGTAGCAACAGTGTATTTCAAGATGTTTTCATATCTATTCCACCTATAGAACAGGTTAGATCTGGGCTGGGAACATTTTCCCAGCCCTATGAAACTGTTTACGGTTGCAACTGTTTTTCCCATTGGAATGAACCCAACATTCTTTTAAAGTTTTTCACAGAGAGAAAGCGCATCACTGAATGGTTAAGAGCCTGCTCATAGAGAGTTAAACCAGGGTCCTTATACACCTCAGAATATTGACTATTTGGGCTGGAATTTGTGTATTCGAATTCTGGACAATCCATGTATGAACCTGTGGAGCTGATGTTTCCTGTCGCCAGAGCTTTATGATTAAAAAGACAGGGAGACAATTACGCCTCAGTGAAAATCCCTGATTGCAAATAACATCCCAAAGTGGGTTGAATCCCTGTAGTGAAGTCTACCACGTATCGCTCGAACTGTTCTGTGTCTACCCAAGCTTCTCACTTTACTGCCCACCTCCCAAGCCAATAAAAAGGACTGACACATTTCATCGCTGACCTAGAATAAAGGTACAGAAAAGCCACATTTGCTTTCACCTGGTCCTGGGCTGAATTCAGAACTGATTTCTGGCATGAACTAAGCCCCAAATTCCTTAAATTAGCATTGCCTTCTGACTCAGACACTTGTACCTCCTCCCTGACCCGCAAACACTAGCCTAGGCCACCCAACTCCCCTTCCTACCAATATATCTATAAGCAAGCATCTAAAAAAATAAATAATTTCTCTGTTTGCCCCCCAGTAAAATAGTTTCATTTGTCTGCATTTCTCAGGCCTTTTTGAAAGGGACTTTCCTTTAACTGTGACTCGTGCAAGTAACTACATGCATCATTTCTGTTTGATAAACAGTAAAAATAATGCCAAAATTAAAACATTCTTTTTGTCAACATATGTAGCTGGAATGCTGAAGGCTTCTCTGCTAGTAGGGAGAGATCTTGCACACATTTATTTATCTGGTTAAACTTTGCGGCTCGTCTTTAAAGCCAGAAACTTCTCAACCCCAAGCAGCAGAGCACAAGTAAAGGCAGATGGTCGAATGAAGCAGAAAGACTGACTATAAAAAGCTCAGCCTTCCAATAACACTGCTGCCTCCCAATTTTTTCATACAAATCTCTCCATTTTGCCTTCCAGAGACTCACAATTAAAATTCTATTCTGCCTGTCTAATCAAGACAGCAAATCTATCGAATTGCATAATGCTGGGAATAATCAAGGAAGGATGTGACATGAATCCATTTTTCTTTACAGGTAGAAAATGAAATATTTTCTCTCCTCCCCTGAAAACAGATGGGTGGCTGAGGATTTTGTATTTGGCCTGTCTTCTCCCTCTTGTTCCCTTCTACCTTTGGCACCAGCCGCGCGCTGTTGCGTCGATCTGCTCGCCAGGCACCAGCAGCATCAGGGCAAACAGGTTATGCCGTTTCAGGGGTGACAGTGAGTGTGGGAGAGGCACCGCATGCAGCTCTGGTTGCAAGTGAATTTAATTGGCGGTGTTAATCTCCTCAGTGCCCACCCCTTTACCAAAGGTTATTTTTCCAGTAGCCGGGAGAACGGAATAAAAAGTGTATCTGCTCCCTAGTTGCCGTAGCTAAGCCCTGTTTATTAACGTTCTCTGAAATCCCTTCTGCATCTTCTCTAGTTCATGTTTACATCCTTCAGGGCTGGTCTGGGCTATTGAGAAGAAAACAGGGGCTTGCAGGATTTGATCCTGCGGTCTGTGGGTTCTCACACCTAACTAAGGGGCCAAACGCAGCCCTGGAGCAAGGGCACGTCGCTCCCGTTCAGCTGTTTTAAGAGGAGCTGCGTGGGCTTATGCCATGATTGAAATTAGCACGTAGCTCCCTGTTCACCAGTAAATCCCTGTGCATCAAGGTGAACAGGCAGTCTACTTTTGCGTAAAGTCAGAGAGAAAATCAACCCAATTGGGCTGAATTGGTTTGTAACCCAATCACGCTTAATTCGGTTACAGGAAAAACAAGGCCCGTGGAGTTTCAACCTTGTTCCTGTGCAACATCGGGAATCTGATTTGTGCCGATCTCATAATCGGGTGCAGACAACAAGGAAAACAAGTCCTTGCAGTGGTTTCTTTACTAAGCCTAACAAACCACATCTGATAAGCTATATAATTTGCTACAGCAATTTGTGCCAAAAATAAAAGGCACAGTCCTACAGTGCAGCACGTTTCTGAGAAAAACAGAACCCCACCCCTTCCCTTTGTAGCATCTTTCTGTCTCTTGCTTTTGCTTTCCCAGTGAGACTGAGCTCATGCCTTCCGTCCTGGCCGACTGGCTCCGCGCTGCCGTCGGGGTACATCGCCCGCCCTGCTCCCCAGAATGCTTGTGTCTCCCCTGCAGCTCCGGAGGGGCAGCCGAGGCGATGGCACTGGCAGGGTTAGGAAACGATGACAGCGCCGCGATGACTTAAACAGCGAAGGCTCTTTCTTGGCCGAGTGGCCCTGACAGGAGGGGAGGAAGCTGAAGACCTAAATCATCGAGTAATAAGCTACACGACTTTTCCTAAAAAACCAGGGGTTTTCTTGTTGTTGTTGATTTGACAGAGTTATTCTAAACTTGTAAGAAATGTGTCTCTTTTTAGTTCAGTGACCAGAAAAGGAACTAGTTCTTCATGTGTATTTTACATATCAGGCCCCCAATGGAGAAAAAATTCCTATGCTTTTTTGGGTTTGTTTTCTTTTTTTGTCCTGCTGCTTACAGAGAGAGGGGAAGGAAAAAAGCAAACAACACAAAGTTCTGAAGAATGCAGGCTGTCAGCTATGCCATGAAATAACTTGGAGGTTAAATGTGAATCACTGCAGTATGTTTTCTAATTTGGATTTTGCCAAGGTTACCTTAAAAACCTTAATGCTTTTTGCAGTGTTTACGGCAAAAACTGCAGATGTGCTTCTTGGTTATTAAAGGGAAAGCGTATGAGAGGGAGGTGGGCTAAGAGGAAAGGAGAAAGAAAGGTCAATGATTTTAATTCTACCTCACTGAATTCCAGAGTTTGAAGGGATATATTTGCTTGAAAGGTCATGCTATGGAAGGTAAGCACCCTGAAAGCAGCGTGTTCGGAGTTGTACAGTGGAATAAACAAAAAGGTAACTTGCCAGGATGTTTGTGTGTCAAAGGTGACAGAAAACCTGCCTTTCTTTTCAAAGCCTCTCAGCCCTCTGCAAACTCACTGGGATCAGGGCTGGAGTTTAAAGGCAACAGCCTGGCGTTTGCTTTAACTCCGGAGATAAAAGCCCGATCCAGAAGCCAACAAGATTTCACTTCTTACTGAAAGCAACTAAAGGAGAGAGCAGTAGGCGTTGTATCAGAGGAGTACTTAAAACTTTCAGTGCTTGTGCTTGAGTTCACGCTATGTTCCCTTAAACATAAGAACCCTAGGAAAACAAGTGCTGGGCACGAAGATTTGCAACACTGGCTTTGATTTATACAATATTACGAAAACCCTGCTGATGATAATTTTGAGGCCAAATATGTCATACTTTGGTCCTTTGCTTGCACAGCACCTAGCACAACGGATTCCTAATGTATGACTGGTGCCTCTGAGCACTACTACAATACAACAGGGGATACTGGTAATGGTAGTTGTTCTTCAGGTAAAGTTACCTGGAAGGAAATGAGGCCCTTCACAGTATCAAGAAAGTCTTCCTTTAATACCCACCCCTCCCCTCTGCCCCCCTGGCCAATTCTTGCTTGGTGCATTAATGCATTTTAACTATATAGCACTACTGGAAGGAAGGAAAGTTCTTACAGGGGAGGACAACTGAGGCGCACGACAGAATAAGTGACTTATACAAGGTCATGCAGGAAACCTGACGCTGCGCCAAGAACAGAGTGTAAGTTCCTTGAGTTCTCGTCAACCTCTTTGTCCATTTACCCGTCCTCCTGCCTGCTTGCCTAAGCCAAATAAACAACGGCAGCCACACACATACACACACGCGCGTACATACATGCGCACACATTACAAGACGCTACGTCTGCAAACTCAAATGTTTGGAAGCAGCAGGCAAAGCGTGCTCGTGCACCTTCAGTTTTAGCAGCCGTGTGTGTATGCATTTTGATGCACGGTGCCTAACCGAGTTCAACAGTTTAAAATTGCAGCCCATTGAGCATATGGAAAGTGCAATCTGGGAAATGATTTTCATCTGGCAACATTTTGGTGGAATACGGTTCATCCCAGAAATCAAGTACACTGGGTTTGAAGTTCCTTCCCCCAAGTGCATGGGCAGAAGGGCTTTCAAAGGAATCGCCACTAGACTATTGTAACATGAGAAACAGCTGATTTAGCCCTTGCCTCGTTGTCAGAAATCTTTACTTGAGGCTGAAAAGTAGTACGAGCATTGTTAGCCTGAACCATTACAGTCTGGCAGACACAAGCAATGGTAAACAGGATTGTATAATGGTGTCAGCAGCTTTAGGAGTAGCTGGCGCTGCCCAGCCTGTACTTAATCCTACAGTGAGTTTGACTCTGTGATTGGGCTCTACTCCTGTATCCCTGCAAGCAGTTGAAATTTTGTCTCTGCCTTAAATGAGAGCAGGATCAGGCCTTAAAGAAAGGGGCTCTTATTTTTTGCAAAGCTGTACTCAATGAGCATGTTTTGGAAATACATCAGCATGACCTTTCAGCAATGTGCCAAAAAATGGGAAAAAAAAGAAAGACTTTGGGAACTGCCAACCAGGAAACATTGTTTTGTTTGTTTAAAAAAGAAAACCAGAAACCCGTCCAAGAATTTTTGTGTAAGTTAGAGGCTAAGTCACTCTCCTTTATAATCACTCTTCTTTTTCTGGATACTGTATTTTCAGTGAGGGTAGATAAAATCTGGCAACATGCTCATGGCTCTGTGCTTGGATTCAGTCCCCTTGACACTCATCTGCCTCCATAAACTTTCATCTCCTAAACCCAAAGCAAGTTCACCCAGGAAAGGAAAAAGAAAGAGGGAAGGGGGATGGGGAGAAGGCTGGCAAACTGCACAATAAAAATCCAAATTACAGCTTCTGCCATTTCTCAATGAAGAAAACATTAGCAATGGCCAAGAAGTGCAATAAAATGCCATAAATCACCCGGCTTTTATTTCCTGTATGGGAACCCTACATACAGATGAAGTTCTGGCAATTTCTAGATACACACAGGTTTTGCAAGCGTGATTATTTCATCAGGTTGTGTTGCGCTGAGTGCTTTCATAACACTCGCAGAAAGTAAATTGAATAGAGACCGAAAGGTGAAAAGCTGTATATACTACTCCTTCACCCTCTCCCTGCTCCCTTCCCCCTGCGCCGGCTGTTTTGCAGCGTCAGCCCTCCATGCATCACCGGCTCCCTACAAGCTATGGAAACCCCCTCCCCAGGAGTCAGAGGCCTTGCGCAAAGCCATAGGATTTGGCTATCCCAAATGCGCTCCTGGTGCATTTCTTATTCTCCTGCTTCCCCCTGTTTACATTCCAGCTCATTTCTCATTTTCCATGGGAAAGAAAGAGATACTGGCAGGTAACAAGGGGCCCTTTAAATATTTCCTGATTCCCGCTTGCTAATGGGACCCTGAAACATACTGTGTTTTACAGGGGTTCTCAACACAATGTGCTTTCAACAGCAGCATAACCCTTTTATTGAAATTTTATGTTAAAGTGGGGAAAAAAGTTCAAAGTAAATTATAAATTCTTTTATTGCTGATTGCTAATGCAAAGCGGAATAACTGCCATTTTGTTAAATACGAGTCAGTCTGACAAACCCAGTCCTCCAGTTTGACTTAGAGAGCTTGGTCATTTTTCTTATGCGACTGTTCAAAAGGATACTGTCATTTGGTTTAGACCCCAATTTAACTCACTTTACAGCTTATTCTAATTTCATAGGGAATTATAGATACCTTACTTTATTTTAAACGTACCTGACCTCACAGAGTAATAAAAAAATCCCCAACAGCCAATGTTTATATAGGACGTATTAAAACACTCCCCAACATTTTATGCCCCCTCTAGCTTTACAGCTGCAGTCGGCTAACAAGCACCGAGCCAAATTCTGCCTCAGTGACACATATGCAGTCAGCCTTCCCCTGACCTTAATGAGAGCTCCGTGCCTATATCTAAGGGCAGAATTTGACCCATTTTTTCCCAGGATGATAAGGGGCTCAGATGCATCTTCCTTCTCCTATTTTGCTTTGCTGATGGATGAGTGCAGTGCACCAGCACAAAAAATCGTGGTATAGATCCTAAACGTAAATGCAGTGTTAATTTCAAGGTCTATTAGCAACACCGTGAAAAAAAAATGTTTGACAGGACAAAATCTGCAGGGGAAAAGAAAACATTATTCTCAAGCTTCAGGGAGGTTATTATTACAAACAATGGAGAATCGATAAATTATATTTAACACTGCTAAAGGTAGTTGACAGTGTTCCTTTGAGTGAGCACACCGAGGTCCCGAACACCGTGTGACTGCAGCCCGCGCGCCCGGCGCTCGCTGACTCGCCATCGGGTCACGTTGAGAGCAATCCGCGCAGCGTTCGTGGAAGAGCTGCTGGCAAGCGCTCGGCGCCGAACGCGCGCGCGCACGCACATTAATAACTGAAACACAGCCTTTTTTTTTTTTTTTTCGCCCCCTGAGCTTGTTATGCTTAATTTCTGAGTTGGTGAAGTGGGCTGGTGCACGCTCTCAGGGCTTTTATTTTTTTCTTTCATTTGAAAGTGAGTGGAAAGACAAAAGCAAACAGGGTTTTGGCTACGAAAGGATGACCTTCCTTGTAAAGAATTTAAGTCTTTTAACTTCAGAGGGGAATGAGGCAGGAATGCTGTTTGTATCAGAAAACTAACATGGGGAAGGGAGGGGGGGAGGGAGGCAGCATCTTCTTCCTATCACTTCGGTGCTTTCAAAGCTCCCCATTTCCCAGAACTACCTCTGTAGCAGGATAATATAATTATTAGCAGCTGTTAAAACAAACAACAAACAAAAACAAAAAGCACACACCAGGACTGGCATGTCTGCACATGCCTGCGTGCTCTGACCGCTACAGTGAGAACTTAAAGAGAGGCCCCCTTTCCCCACACCGCCACTCCGACTCAGGCCTGGTAGAGCCGGAGCTGGTACGGCAGGACGAAAGCAGCAGGCAGAGGCATTTATTTTCGTCCATTCACGTTATGAATGCCGAACGCTCCTCCATTTCATGAGCGGAGCATTGATTCTTTTGCTTCTCAAACACGCTTTCCCATAAACAAAGGGCAAAAGAGATGGCTTATTTCAGATTTAGAGAAACACGGGGGGAACAAACGAAACAACAGGAGGAACAAATGCGAAAACTTCCATGCTGCGGGGAGAGGGGGAGAAAGAGGTTAAACGATTGCCTGCTCCGGTGGCTTTAAAAATCTGACGAGTGGTGCAATTTCTGATACACATCTTTTGTTGTCATATGGCTCTGTTCCTGGGATCGCGGGAGGGGATGCAGAGCTTTCTCTCTTTCCTTACTTTTTAATGGGAGCCTTCAGGGCCTTATATTCTGGCTAAAAGTTTATAAACATGATCCTGGAAATCTATAAAATCCGAAAGCAAATAAAAGGAATCCCGTGTGAATTGCTGCTTAAAATCGCATGATTTTTAAGTAGCTCTCGTGATTCCTTGGGCCAGTCTGACGATTGTGGATGCTCAAGGCTGGCAGTATAATTCCTACCCGCTCCCTGGGACTACTTTTTCTGCTTAGCTCCTCGCTCTGCAAACTCCTTGTTCAGAAACCTCCGTTCATTTATTAACACGGCAGAGGGGCACAGGTAGAGTATCAGCCCCATGAATACGAATGCCCTGCTTGACTGATCATCCCAGCGGCAGGCCCCAAAGCCGAGACTTACAGCAATTTAAGAGGCGGCCGCCTCCAGCAGCGCGCACCCTGCCTCCCTGCTCCGAGGTTTCCCTGCCTCGGCAGAGCAAGCCGGGGCAGCCGTGCGGAGCTGCCTTTGCCAGCCCGGTGCGCCGGGAATTGCCGTGCCCGAGGCGTGGGCATGCGTTTGCTTTTCGCTGCCGGTGCTCTAGAGGGAGGCAACATCTGGCAGCGCGGCAGGGCGGGCGGCAGGGCGGTAACCGCTGTGGCAAAATGCACCGGCTCCCATCTCTCGGAGCCCGCTGGCTCGCAGTCTGCAGCTAAAATGAAATGCAAAATGGCACATAGCGCATGCATGTCCCCTTTGTCTGGAAGGGAGAGACTTCGCTCTTTAAAGGGGCAGTACGCAAAAGGAGGGAGGTTTCTGACGCCGCTAAGCTTGCTGGTGTCTTTCCAGGCTGGATAATAGTTGGCAAATGGCAAAGTATTAAACAATATATAGCAGTAATTAAAAATGTGACTACACCCTGAAGGTTGGCCTTAAATCCGGGCAAATGCCTTTAATATACTGGGCCAAACCCGCTCCAACTATTTCCGAAACTTTGCGGCTTGGACCCCTCTCCGCTGATAATGATGGTCAGTCTTGTTATCATGGACCTCTTCCTTTGTCCTTTCTCTGCCTGCCAGGCAAAGAAGCTCTGCTGCATACATTTTCTTCTTGACCCTCCTTGTCCGTTTCTCAAGTGCCTCTTATGTTGGTTAGATAAAAGGTAGCAGTGTTCTAAAATGCTGCCTCTGTAGTTTTGCTATGTAAAATGACATTCATTCTGAAGAGTGGTAAGAAAATAATGATCTCATTAGAAGAGAGTTTAGCTGTGTAGTGGTTCCTCTCTGTAGTGGAGATTAAATAGCAGCTAACTACAAACAATTGTCATTTAAACACAGAGCCGGCATCAAAGTTATTATCTCTCTTTCTGCCCTTCAAGAACACCATCAGAAATTGGTCCTCTCACCACTGCACATTTTCGTCAAAGGTCCTGAATTTTAAGCTTGAAACACGAAGTGTTTTGTGTGTGTGTGTGTGTTCCTAGACTAGTTCCTCGGGTTGGTGTTTTTAACTAATTATTGGTGACATTTCACTTTTCTTCATCATGAACTTCCTCAATTGTTTTTTTTTCTTCCTCAGAAGGAAAGAAAACAAATCCTGACTCAAAATGAGAGGTGAAGTGGCAGAAATAATTAAAGGAAATAATAGTGTAAACAGCTTTCTCTCTTCTGCTCTGAGGAATGCTAGGAGTGCATGGCCACTGCACATTTGGGAAATGGAATAAAAGTGATGGTTCAAACAGAGTCGCAGATGCTGCCCAGGCTGTACGCAGAATAAAAGACGAAGGATGGGAATGGTAAAACCAGGGTCTCCAGTTTCATGCCCCATCTAGGAGAATGTTAAAGCGGGGTTGCAGGACAAGCAGCAAGGAAGCCTTGGAAATCACAGCCACTCCTCTCTCCTCCGACCCGACACACCCCACCTCCTCAGGTGATGGTACATCATTGGTTTCCTTTCTGAAACAAGAGCCTACTTCCTTGGCAGATGTCTGCTCGCAGCAGATCTTCCTCTTTTTACCCTCATCCAACTTATGAGCTGTGGATGGGGAGAGGCATGGAAGGCAAACCATACAGGAAGATGTTGCTTAAAACTGGAGGTATCTTGTTGCTGCTTATGCCATTGTAATTGCTGCCATACACCACCACAGAGAGGCCTGTGTTTCAGGGATGGCAACAAGCAGTGGGGTGGGGTGTGATGATGATTGTGATACTGATGCATACCTGCATGCATGCAGCAAATCCCAAGTTGTCTGACTTGTGGTTGACTGAAGGTCGGGCATATATTCTACATCACTGAGAAAGGAACAGCTTGTGAGAACCTTGCGCTCACGGTAGTCCATGAAAATGCTTCATTGTTCTAAATATCTTTGTTCACTGTGAAGACGCAGATCGGTGAGGACCCAAAATACAGAGCTATCAGTTTTTTTAAATGCAAATGTATCTGTGCAGTCACTTACATTCATTATGACCTCCAAATGCCAATTATATGCATAGGAAATTTGAAAGACAAATGTCAGACTTTTTGTTAGAGATTTCCTGTGAAAAGTGAAAACTGAAGCAATAGCTTGGTTAAAGCCTCAGTCTAGTTTGGGTTGGTCTGATCTGAATCGATTTCTTCCTGGAACAATCCCCTTTGCCGTGGAAAACATTGTAAAAACATATTCTTTTTCCTTAAAAGTATATTTCTGTTGAAAGGGACGTTTTTGTCTTTTAAATGAAAAACATTTTGACCAACTCAGCTATGGACATAAAAGTGCCCAAATACTAGCAGGGCTAAATTCCTGACCTCTGATCTGGAGAAGTTACTGAATGCATAATGTTGAAGAATATCAAAGAGGGAACAAAATGTAATAAAAGATAATAACAGTGACTTCTACTACCCACATACAGTCAAGAAAGAAGTTATCTAAGGACATTGTAATACTCACAGAAGCAGCTGAAAAGAAAGCAGGAGGAAAGAGAAAACAAACGACGATTAAATGGCGAAGTTCAAGATGCTATTTGAGGTAAGCAAGATCCCCTGGAAAATGGAGAGACAGCAGGAATGAAGCCAACAGAAAAGAGTGCAAGCTATGATAAGGAAAAAGAAGATGGAGATTCTGAAGAACAGCAATTACTTGATAATAAGGGTTTATTTAAATATGTGAGATACCGGAAGCCTGTCTGTCCAAGGGATTTCAAGGATGCAAAGAAAGCAATTAAGGGGAACAGGGTTCTTCCAAAGAGTTTTGACAACTTCTTTGATTGCCAGTAGGGCAGATGGTACAGAGGAATTCAGCGAATTCGAGGAAGAGTCAAATTAGTTTCACATTGGTCCCGTGCAGCTGTGCAAAAAAGCATTGCCTTGCACAGCAATATCAGGCCCTCTGTGCGAGTTATCTGGGGTTGTGGCTGGAAGCACCTCTGCCAGAGCTAGCGGCAACCTGCAAGACAGGGACTCGAGCGGAGGGGCTGAGTCCATGGGAGCTGCCGCTGTTATTTCCGAAGATTTTTTTCATGCTGTTACGAGCCTCTGGGAGTTCAGCTCTGCTGCTTGTCCGGCCTCTCTGGGGAGCAAGGCAGTCAGGACAGCACCCGCTGACAAAAGGTGCACAACAGCAGGAGGTCTTCCACCCTGGTTTATTCATTGCGGCCTCAGGTTTTACTTAGCAAAACTCCTCCACTCACAATACAAGTTTAATGCTGTCTCTGATACAGTGTATGGCTACTGTACCTTGACTTTCAATTACATTAAATCCTATTATAATCACTTTCTTTATAACAAATCCTCTTTAACACCTGAAAAGCTCAGTTCCCATGGGTGCAGTGCTGTGTTCTTGAAATCAAAAACAGAGGAATTCTAATGGAAATGCATTAACTGGGAGAATACTTTGAAAATGTACCTGGCATGAAAGGCCTTCAACACGTAGCTTACATTCAAATAGCAGCGGAGGAAAAAAATTCCCAGAGCCAAGCACTCGTACACCAGCTGCCTTAAGACAGAGTGTCTGAATCACTGTGTTATCACAGTAAAACATCTTGTATGGAAAATCATCACTATCCAAAGACAGGTCAAGTACAGGTTATCTAAGTACTGTTATTATAGAACTGAATGCTTTCCATCAAAACAGGAGCAAGAATTTGAAGAGATTTACGGTGATGGCCAAAAGGGTCAGTGGTATAGTTGATAAACCATGAAGCTTCTTTGCAACTTTTTTTTTTTGTTGCTTTTTTTTCTGGCTGGCAGGAAGGCACTAAAAGTAGTATGGCACATTTTGTTACAATTCTTTTCATGGTTCTACCCTTCCTGGAAAAATAAGAGATTTTGTGCATGATTCACATGATGTTTGTCTTTTCTTATATAGAAAGTTACCCTGCTGTTGACTATTGAAGTGAGAAATAATGACTCTATCGCACTTCATTGGGGGAGAGAGAGAGGGAGAATATTTCTAATACAGGTACAAATCTGGTACCTCCATCCAAACAACTGGAACTTTCTCAAAGCATATTACATATAGTTTGAATAAGAAGTCCTCACTCAGGAGTCCTAGGAGATAGCAAGTAAAATGAATGACATAATTCACGTCTTTAGCGTACCGTCCTCATCTTCGTTCTGTTTCCCATGCTAGTGGAGTTTGCTGAGGGAACCTGAAAGCCTGAGCTACACCTATTTGGTTATGAGTTACTTGTGGGGTCCTCTCACACACTGGTCAAACACTGAAGAGCAGGTAACACCTTTGGATACAGTTCTTAGCTGTACAAAAATCCTCAACCCTGTTCTTTGAGTAGAAAAATCCTCAACCCTGTTCGATCTGAGTATTGGTTCCTCTCTGTGCTTTCAGTACCACACCTAAGTGGAAAAGACATTGGAAAGACACTGTTTGTAGTAAATGTTTTCTTGCATAAACCTTGCTTGTGAAATAATTAAACACATCCACTGTAACTTACACTGGTACATACGTATGAGAATACCTTCTTGAAACGCCACAAAATTTGGTTGCATTTCAAGAAGTACCTCTCTTCTGTTTTCTAGCAGTGGTGCTGGTAAACGCTTTGCTGAGCTAGGAGGACTTCCCACATGGTCCTTCTAGACCACATCAACAACAACAAAAAAGAAATAATTATCATGGTTTTCCAGTGTAGGCAACTGCCTTCTGGCCTACAGCTCTGGGTACAAGTAACACATCTATGAAATTTCTGGAGCTGCTCCATCTTGCACGGGCAAGGACTTCTACATTTTCTTCAAGTTTTGAACCTTCTGAGATGTTGTGTTGCAGTGTGTACTTGTACAGACTTGTACAGACCATGGCTGTAAATAGGGTGGATGGGTCATTGAACCCTCAGGGCATGATTATACCTACTTTCTTGGTGACGTAAGCAGCTCTCCACCACCACGCTAGCTTTCCTTGTTAGTTTTCATCCTCCTTGCTCGTGTTCCTGCTCCTGCCATCTTCTCAGCTGAAAATGGTTCTTGCAGAAACTCCATGGACTTTCAGCTGAGCCACATCCCTGATTTGTCTGTCTATGGGCCACACAGATATGCTGGCAAAAAGAGATTGAGGGAATGCAGGGCAAGGGCCCAGGGCAAGGGTGGTAGGGCCTGTTTTGGTGACAGTGCAGCTCTAGATCAGCTTATGATGATTGTGAACCCGCACCCTAAGGGGTTAAAGTCTATCATTAAGTACGTACACACATTTCTCCTTGATTTTAAAAGTAGGGAGACAGGAGTATATGCTGGCAGGTTCTGCTGCATATTGTTAGAAACAGGGCAAAACATGATGGCTTTGTTGAATGGTAAATGTGCACTGCGACATAAGGCAATACCCTCTTCCAAAGGAAAAAAAGCTCTTATTTTTTTCTGTATAGAAATCTTTTTATAGATTATTGTATGTATAATTCTGCGGAAGTAGCATACTTCTTTTTGCAAAGTGGAGCTAAAAAATTGTCTGAATTTTGTGGAAAGGTTACGTAACTGTACTCTTTCTTTAAATAGTACTTTTTATTCGAACTGCTTACTTTCTCATCAGTAGGAAAAAAAAAGAAAAAAAAAATGCATATTTTCCTAGCACAAAAGGTAATTTCCAAAGGACTATAATTAGTTCATGAAAACTCTGCCTTTTGTCATATCTCCTCAGTTGAAATGGAAAAAAGGATGGACCTTTTTCATTGTTAAAACAAAACCATGGCATATGAAGTAAGGGAGCCTAAAGGAATCATATGACAAGTTGTGTCTTAGGTCTACAGAAAATGATAGTGCAGCAGTACTGTAGATTCATGACTTCTCACTTTGATTGCCAACTTTTGGAAAACCTAGAAGTGGCAACTGTCATCTATTTCTTTGCTCATCTCTCCTGAGAGAGAACTTGGAGCCTTATAAGAAAGAGAGATAGTTCAAGCACTAATGAGGAGATAAGAAGAAAGTTATAAAAGCCCTAATCCTGCAAGGTGACTCTAGCAAAGTCACGTATACTTTTGCTATCTGAGGATCAGCTGAGTTCACCATCGTTTTTTGGCCCTAAACAGGAGGAAGGGGTACAAACATGTGGAAAAAGACTGGCAGGGATTTGGGTAAAAGGAAAGGAAAGAGATGAGTAAGGAATAAAAAAGAAAAGAGATAAAGTGAAGGCAGTGGGTAATAAAGAATGGCGCCTGCTAAAAAAGAATGGTCTGGCAGAAAACATATTTACAAAAATAATTGTGATTGATTGTTTCATTTTGGGTGATGTTTTTGAACACTGCATGAAAAGATCATAATTTGTAGCAATAGCCTCAAGTCTTTTATCCAGTTGGGAAATATGCAGTGAGGGCATGGACTACTTTGTGATTAAACATAATTCAAAACCTCTTATAATAAATTTATTTCAAACAAAGAAAAGAAAGAAAAGAAAGAAATTATGGGAATAGGAGAGAGTAACTAAAATCTTCTCACCCTCTCATGCTTGTCTTTCTTGTGTGTTCTTATAATGAAACACTGCCAATAAGCAATTTATTTATAATAATAAACACATGTTGCAACCATTTCTGTTGCATCCCTTAGATTATGATCATGGATGAAGAAGGGAGAAATATCCTCTGAACAAAGATTCCTCTTTACATAAAGATATAGCTAATCCTAAAATCCTAAAAAATGATACTGTAAATAAATTTGGGGCCTATAAATAGAACTTAATTTTAAAAGGCTTACTTAAATAGGCCCAAGCCACAAAATAGAAGTTTATTGAAATAGGGTTTTAAATAGAAGTTTATTTGAGTAGGCACAAGCCACAATTTTCAAATCCAAATTTAGAAACCCCCAAATTTTAGGAGTGTTTGGAGCTATGGTTTTTGTTTCATCCCATTATACTACTAGAGGTTACTTGTCATTCAGATTAGGGTTCACATTTCATATGCGTCCAAAATCTGGAGTTGGATTATGCACTCTGGTTAAAAGCTATAACTAGTGAATGAACAAGAACCTCTTTATTTTTTGTCAGTTGCATTTTAACCAAATACTATGATTTTCTTTAGTAGTTCTGTTGTTGTTCTATACTTAACAACCATTTTTAACCTGAGGTTTTTCAATAACTGTAAAGACATTGACCATTAAGGTAATGAAATTAGTGAAGGTAGGAAAACTATAAAAAACATTACAAGGTATTACTAAACATGCATCTAAGGAGACAGAGAATATTGCATGGTTTATTACTTCAGAAGCAACATGGGATACTGTAACTAAAATCTGTTTCATAATTCATATACACGGGAGGGTAGACTTACGGTTGCAAATGGTGTAACTCGGCATAAATTTAATGGAACTATGCCAATTTATAACAGGAGGCTCTCTGCGTCTCAGAGGGGTTGACTTTGGCTTCTGAAAAAAATTATCAATGCAGTGACAGTCTCTCCCACTGCAGCTGGCACTGAGGAGCTCGGTGGCAAAAAGCTGGTGCTGCCCTTGATGGGACCTGGCTCTGAGAGCAAGCAATGGCCATGCTTTGCCTAAATGGTGGTCTCGGTGAGGCCAGTGAAGAAGAGATACACTCCGACATTCTCTGAAGTAGGAAAGACAAGGAAGACGCTGCTAGATAAGCACGTTGCCAAAGCTGCAGCAGCCCCAGCCCTGGTCTGCCCGGTTTCTCTGCCGGGCAGATGGGCACGGGTAAAAGGGAAGAAACATTGATGTACGGAGGGCAAGGTAAATACAGCAGTTAATGATGAAATTATGTGTGACTGGGGCTTTTCGGTAGAGCTCCTGGCTACATCTGGTGAATCGTGATGCTTTGGGGAAGCAGAAGAACTTGTCATGTGAAATGCAGGATCACACTCACAGGGAACTGTGAGTGTCTTTTCCTGCTACACCGCAAGGTACTGTGGCAGGTAGAAAGATGTTTATTAAGAAATGATGCCCCCTTGCTCGACATACCTGCTCTTTGGGCTAAGCTCTGTTTTGCAACACCAAAGCGTGCTACAGGCTTATTGAGTGAAAGTCTGACCTGGTGAAGCCCGTGAGGTTTTTGTTACGGCCTGCAGCGGAGCAGGGATTTTAGCCTTAGGTCACATCTGTTCTGAAAAAATAATGTAAAAAAACAGCCTACGTCCTCTGAGACTGGAAGTGCCTAAAATTCCCTTACTAAGATTGCGCTATTCTGCCCTTTGAATGCTTTGCTTACACCTTTCTGGGTGGCCTGACTACACATGAGAGCTGGAAATTTGAGTGGAGGGTCAGGACAGTATTAGCAGGTATTTGTTGATTTTAAAAAAATAGACTAAGGGAAATACAGAGAAATTTCTTAATTTTTCTGAAACTACCTGGCCATCCTTACTGGACTTCTTATAGACTCCTTGTCATTTTACTCAGGTGCTTCAGTATTTAGCCATGTCTGCCTTCAAATCAAGAAGAACAAAAAGAACTTTTGCTCAGCATTTCATTAATTAGTCTTGTACACCTGCTTAAAAGCCAGATTCTCCAGGCTGTAGCATGCTCAGAGTTGAGAGCCTGCAGGATAAATACTAGCTAATACACTAGAAATAATGCAGTAACCCTGTGGAAGCAGAATTAAGTACTTGATTTTGACCAGATGTATAGCGAGGCTGTTAGGAAAAAAAAGATTGCAGAACTGTGATTCAGTGTTTTAGAAATTTTATATACCTTCTTGTGTAGCTTCAGCAGGCTGCTGGAGACCTAAAAGGAAGCTCAGCTCAATTAATACGAAGCAGCCGAATCTTTTCAAATAGCAGATAGCCTTTGAGTTTCAGGAACCTATCTTACTCTTTTGGCAAAGGTTGATGAGTCATATATATTCCTTGTGTGTTCAACATGAGGATCAGGCTAAAATTAACCCCATTCTGAGGCAGAAGGTAGCCAACTTGACACTGTGATCCATTATGCTAAAGAGAAATGTTTCTGTCTAAACCCAGAGGTAAACTGCACAGACAAGAAGTCATTGAAATGAATTATGTGGCCAATCTTGTTAGGCCTAGGTCAGAAGCAGAGATATCTCTCTATTTCTGTCCCTCCACCTCCTAAGTACATTTAGCCTTTACACTATTAGACTTCCCTGGGCCCTTTTTTAAAATGTCACCTGCTCTACAAATTCCAGCATTTTGTATTTTTAGATGCTGGGGTCAGGATGAGTGCAAAAATAATGACATTTCTGCCCTTACAAGTAATTCCTTCATTTTATTGCTTGTAGGAATGAGCCATAATATGGAGTGAAGGAAAACTGCTTAACCATTTTAACCTCTCACAGTCTGAGAAGGAAATTACAAAGAAAACGAGCCTCTTCCTAAGGCGATAACCCTCGTTGTACCTACCACCTTCATGAAAAAACCCTTCCTGGTGTGCTTTTGAAGCTACTTGCATGGCGGACAATGGGGGAGTGTATTGTCAAGTATTATGTTCCTCTAACCTTTCTGGAAAGCAGCTTCACCAGAAAACCAGCTGATCTGATACTCTTATTTCACCAATAGCATTTTTTTTTATTATTTCATTTAGCGCCTACTATTTTTTTTTCCTTCAGAGCAAGGTCAAATGCTTGTTCTAGGCCTCTCTTTCTGTCTTTGAATTAAGATCCTTTTCTCCCCCCTCGCCCCCCTTAATGCGCAAGGCTGTGTCACCACTCCTGAGCAAGGAAGGGAAGTAATTTTATGTGGAATCAATTATTACTGGCAGACCCCAACATGCAATTTGCGAACGGGAAGATCTGGCTTAAAATTTTTCCTTCTGAGAGGTGCTGCTGAGTACACAGTAATTTCCATTTTAAGTGTGGGGATATTTTCTCAAATTAGCATAAACTTTCAAAACATAAATAAAAAACCTTAAAAACACGTTTTGCATTTTTAACTAGAAGGTGCATTATATTCCAGACCTGACTGTAAGTGCAGATAATAGCTTCTCAGTGTCATTGCCGTGTTTCAAGGTTTGGATCAGTGAAATGCTGCCTCTTACATACCTCAAAGAAAATCATCCATTTTCCCTTCTGTTAAGTGGGAAGAATAATTTTACATGTCCAAAGATAGAAAAAAAAGGTACTGAATGCAACATTTACATGCTCCTTGTCTTTAATTTCTAAGTAATTCCGGGCTTCGGTTCTTTATTGTCTCAAAATGGTGTTTTCTGGTCCTGCCTTTCACCAGCCGAGATTGCTTCCACATATGAAGAGCAAGACTATCAAAAAGAAAAGACCCTCTCACAGAGGTATTCTCAGAAGCAGTGTATTAAACTGAATCTTCTGGGAATGCATTTTTAAAAACGGATCTGATTTACCATAAAGCTGCCTTGCAGTGGTTAACCTGGCGTAGTTTTCCACAGGGGAATACATCCAAGTGTGGTGGTGGAGTAAAGAAAACCATGTGTTTTTTATTAAGAACTTTTAGCCCTTTACCATTTCTGTAAGGAAACACCACCACAGATGATAACTGAGCAAAGGAAAGATCATATTTTAAGTGAATTCCTGTGCAATCAGTGATGATTTTTCATGCCTTTTCATCACTTTTATTAGTATTTTAAAAGAGCAATAAAGAATACATAGCTATTAAAACCATGAAACCCTCCAGAAACCCTTCGATGCAAAAAAGAAAAAAACCAAACGAAACCGCTCATTATCATTTCAGCGTTTGTCAAAAACACGATTTAAAAATAGAAAGGAAGGAGAAATTACATGTTGATCTATATTTAGCATAATCAGGCTTTTGAATGAAGTTTTGAGGCCCATATTTTCATAATTGTGTGTGTGCGACTGATTGGAATTTTAGGGCAGGCAAGTTTTCCTTGAGAGAGAGAGATGGATTACTGAGTCAATATTTGAGGGCTCTTTTGTTTTGCTTTGTTTTAATGTTATTGAAAAGTCTGGGTGGCAGCCATGATAGGTGCTTTATAGCTCACAGATTAGGAAAAAAAGAAATAATTATGCATAGTTGACAATCAATTGGTTGCACATGGTCGGTACTGGAGAGCAGTTTAAAGTATTTGTTTCGTGTGCTTTACATCCATGGAAATTCCATATGAAGCCGTACTACTGATCAGGATAATTTACTTGAGAAGAGGCTTCTGGATCAAGTTAGTTTGTATTTCTTAGAATTTCAGGTCTCCTTTGAATGCTACCTGTGAGGAATTTAGTGAAATGAAGGGGCAGGGGAAGAAGGGTGTTGTACTTTCTGCTAAATATTAATAAACAACAAAGCAGAAAGCTTTGCTTAACACTTAAAGATTTTAAAGTATACTCTTCCTGTGCTCTAAAATGTCCTTAATGTCTCAACAGCTCTGTGTTATTCTCAAAAATCTACTGAAAAAAAAGAAAGAAAAGACAAGAGTACATCTGTATAGAGGGCTACCTACTTCTATCCATGTATGGGTAAGGTTATTCCAGCAGAATGCAGGTGACCCTTAGACCACTACTGCCTACATACAATATTTTAAGAATTCTGGGAAACACATTAAGAAGTTACACTTCTGGAAACAATACTCCTCTGTCAGATCTTGTAAAGCAATACAAACCAGAGAGATTCCATAAACTTTGCAAGTTTCGTACAGTCATGTTTCTTGAAGAAGGCAACTCCCCTGTTGCCCTTGGCTCTGAGTAAAATTTTTGACTTCTCTTTTGCCATGCACTTGGAATAAAATTAATTTTTTCCAGTATCACAACTTAATGAGATATTGTCAATTAAAGGAGTTAAGAGACCAGATTTTCTTCTTTCTTATTTCTTCGAAATGCTACAGAACCAAACGTTAATTAAAGTATACAGACACTCATGCATGCCCACACATACACACACACACATACACATGCAGATGTAGTCCTAAATGGAGCAACATTTGATCTTCTAAAATGTCAACTAAAGTAATTTTATTTTTTTAATATAAAATGAAACCACCTATTATTTGAAAAATTTGACTTGAAATATGTTTGGTTTCATTTTTCAGCGTTTCCAATCCTCTGTGCTTCCTGAAGTGGAGTTGTGTATTCCCACTGAAGAAAACATGAAGAAAAAGACATCTAAACTGAACTTCATAAATCTGAGGTACCGTGAATCAATGGCTGCTTTAAGAAAAGTTGCCTTAATACTGTGTTATTTCTCTGTCCTGTTATACATAACAATTTTGTGCCAGACTGAACACTGGAGAATGTGCATTAAAAAAAGTTGTAGAGTCATCATTTCTGTTTTATTCCCATGTTAGCCTAGGCTATTCATAATAATAACGCTATCTAGCTCTCTTCTGGATCCTTAATTGAGGGGTCTGAGAGACCTTAAAAAAAAAAAGAAAAAAAAGGAAAGAAAGATAAGTGTATGTTTCCCTGATTTTAAAGCTGTGGAAGCAGAGACAAAGTAGAGAAGAGTGATTTTGTCAGTGTCACTCATGAGGCCAGTGGCAGAAACAGGGACAAAATCCAGATATGCTGAGAACCAATATAATATGCTATCCACTTTCCAGAGACTAAAAACCATTCTTCCCTATCATGGTATGATATCACAAACACTCTTCCTGAGGCTACTTGTCTACCAAGCATGCACAAGAATGATTTTTCTCTTGTTTATTATCACTCAATCTATTTTTTACCCTGGAACTAAGCACAAGAGAGCCATGCTAAATTTCACATCTCAGAATCAGACATTTTTGCAGGAGCTGTGTTACCACCTTTTTTTTTACAATGAGACTAGATCCTTCGTTCTTCCATTCCTCATAAAACTGACGAAAACATTTTCATCAGAATTTCCTTTTAAAAATCACCTCAGGCACTGTCTAGTAATGAAAAATTGAAAATAGCCCTAAGGTTGAACGTTTAGAGAAATCATATCCATGAAACTGTGGTGTCTTAAAAGCAACATGCCTAGGCATGCTTGGTTTTGGAGGCCACTTAGGAAGGCAGTCATACGCATGGCCACGAGCAGTGGCTGTGACACCCTGCAATGTTCACAACAGCCTACGCGCCCGGTGCGGCTGACTGAGTTTTTCCCCCAGTAACAGAATGTTTCTTCTGGACTTACTTCTTGCTTGCTGCCCTGCATCTCATGGTTAAGGGCTCACATGAATTAAGAACACAGAATATATAGGTGGACACCACTTTAATTTCAATGAGACAGGTGGCAGATCACTTGAGAATTAGGCTGAGACAGTAACTACTACCATTAAACCAGACTTTTGGAGATAATGATGATCCAGCATTAAAATGCTGACCAAAATCTTAAAAAAAATTAAGTAAAAAACCCCTATGACTGTTACATCTTCCAAAGGCTCACGTGGTTTGCTTTGCCAGACATCTGCTGAATAGAGCAGATATGGCATGACCTCTTTGTGGCCAGCTTTGGTCTGCTGTGGGGGAAGGTGGAGCTGGAATTTTGGCATCAGAGAAGCTTCTTCCCTCGCAGCGGAAGAGCTTGCTTTCCCTTCTTCAACTCTTGGAGCTGCAGGTTTCAGAAGATGACTGGAAGAATGAGAAGGTTACAAATACTTTGCCTGAGTTTCTCTGGCTGTGGAGTAACAGCAGTGGGGATCTGGGCTTGGTGTCTTGTATCTTCATGTTTTTCCTATTTTTTTCAAAGGAAATTCAGCTTCAGTGGTGTCATCACCTGGCTTAGTGATGACTTTGCAGTCAGCTGACTTGTTACATTAGGATAAAATTTGCTGCTCTTACAGCCGTATCCTGCCATGGAGTTTCATGCAACGGTGCCTTTGACTTCAATGGGAATTCCGTATATGAAACAATGACTGGAAATGCCTGTAGTATTGCACATAGTGACACTACATCCCATGAAAGCAGCACAAAACAATAGCCAAAGGTCTCACTAGGCAATAAAATTATGTCTAGTTTCTTTACTTTTTTTTGCCCCCCCTTGGGAAGCTTCCATGGCATGAGGTGTAAATTTTGGGGCTGTTAATTTCTGACATCCCTTTTCACTGAATGAGATCCTAAAAATATACCACCACTTAACCATTCTACTGACAAAGTCTCCAGTGCAGAAGCTTTTAATACAAAAATGGACACAATTGACATTTAGTCTTGTAAAATTTCTTCTTCTAAAAAAGGAAATTAAACAGTTTTCTTTTACTAAAATTAAACAATGAGCCCTAACAACAGGAATGATATTGGGCTTGATCCAAAACCCGCTGAAGTTAATGCAGAGACTTGCACTGACTCCAGTGGGCTTTGGGTCAGGCCAATTTTGAATTAAAGACAAAGCATGAGCTTTGTTACAGAACTGTACTTGTCCTCCTTTTCTTGGTGTCACACACCTGCTGTTCATGTGTTGCACATATTTTTAGCTGTTTAATCTTTTTCAGGTGTGACACAATTAGAACAAAAAAACCCCCACACGTAGCATAAGTGTGTGACTATGTGTTTGCTATGGGTGTCTACAGGTAAGTGCATGCATACATAGTTTACAAAAAAATTGACACAAGGACTCACTGCCTTTCCAGGACACTGATAGGTGGACTGTTACCCTGGAGAACAAAGAATAGCACATTTGATGCTTCCTTAGAGCTTTCTTAGCTATATAAAGCTATTATTTTGCTTGCTCTGAGTAGGGGATTCCTCCCCCCCCATTACCTGGGCAGGGATTTCCCTCTCAAAGACCTTGTTGGATAAAGAATTGTCCCCCTTCAACTGCCCCCTTTTTCTCCCACATACTCCAAAACCCAAGCCCTTATTTGAGCAACCAGGGTTTGCTTAGTCATTTAGGCTACCCACCACAAACAGGATTCATGAGAGTAATTTATTTCTCACAAATGTGTCAGCAAAGTGCTCGTTTACATATACAAGAATTTGCTCATTAATAAGCCCACTTATTTAGGAGGGATTTTCAAAATACTTGTTCTATTTACAGTGAGTATGGTACCCTGAGATGACACTTTCCTCCACATAAGCTGAGGTCAAATTACCCCACCCAGATAAACCAATAGCAAATGTGACTCAAAAAGCCAAAAACCATTTTCCTCTCTACAGGGGGAAAGCATCCATATTTTAAGTTTGCATTGCATTCTATCAGATAATGTTAGACCTTATCATCTAATGCAGTACTTACAGTACCCATAAATTACTCAATCTGACATAAATGCAAAGAATATTCATTCTTTTCTTCGAGCAGAATGCAATCATGCCTTAATACTGCCTTAAAACCAGTGAGGAGTCTTATCCAATAACTATCCCAATTATCTCTCAGCACAATGTTTTCCACCTGCAAGGAATGATTATGTGTCAGTAACGATGATAAAGTCCTTAAAGAGATGTTGATACCTCATGGAAAAATTTGAAAGACATATTGTTTAGAGAGAGTTCTGCTTATAGACTGCATCATATATATCTGAGGTATTTCTTTTCCCTATTTTTTATTACTAAGGACATATGCATAAAGAGATATTGTGTCTCAGGGAAATAATCATTATATAGCTAACGTAAAAACTGGCAATCATGTGTGCTCTATTCTTGTTTTGGCAGAGACTTCACAAACGACCTTGGGGGAAGTTCTGTAACTGCTCTGTGTCCTACTCCAACCTAAAGTGGAGACGATGCTTGCATGAGGCTGAGTATCAATTCGTGGCAAGGTGTTCCATACCATTGGATGGAATGTGCCAGGAAAGGGGTTAGAGCATGTTCTTACTGTTTATACCAGAAGTCTTATTTCTCTTCCTGTTGAGTCTAAATGCAGAAAGGAACATTAGTCCATTACTGTGTTAGGTACTGTAATATAAGACGTACTGAAAAAATTGCAATCCAAGTAGTAAAAATCAAGAAAAAAAAGGGACATTGAGGATATTGAGAGGTGACAATCTTTTATCAAAGTTACAGAATGTTTTGCTGTCAAAATATGGAAAAGAGTCTGTATTTCATGTCTTGGTTGTTACCTTGACATGGGCAGACAGAAACAGAGCTGTCACTTGGGCTCTAACCTGCTGGAGCTGTTAGATCAGTGCATTAGTTGGAGCCTGGTGCTATGTGAATGTGGCTGGGTGGCTTCTAGGCAAAGAGCTGTTGGAGGAGCTTTGGTCTGTCTGTGCCCTCTGCGTGAACAAGTCCGGGTCTCACAGCATAAAATGTTTACTAGACCACATCCCATCCGATTGCTGGAGGTGGTGAATGTGCTTGCGTTGCAGTATTCAACTCTGATTTGCAGACCTCGCCAACATTGACTCAAAATCTGCTTTCCTTGCAGCATCATTTTAAGTGTGTTTTAATGAGCTGTTCCTCCTGCAAAACAAGGAACGTACCAGAAACATATTGCTTACAGTTCCCTCCTTCCTCCTTCCCTCCCTCCCTTTTTTCCCCTCTCTCTTCTGGAAATCTTTGAAGAGATTCTTGTCTTGTTATTGAAGGGGTTTCCAAACCATAGGCTCCAAATTTCAGGGTTCGCTTCACCTGTTTCTATCCTTAAAGCATCATGAGCATCTTTATACCAAATACCAGTTGTTTTCACCAAGGCCGAATGCTAATATCCACAAACAAAATTTTCAGAAGTCAAACTCTTACAGACTTGATGCTTTCACAAAAGTTCTAACCACCTGCAGCTCCCAGTGACTTTAGCAGGATTAGCAGTGACTGCCGTTTCTGTACAGAAAATCACCTCTCTGCAGAGGTCTGTGTTTGAGTTTGGAGGACTCGCTGTCGGAAGCCAGGTGGGAGAATTATGGTGCTTTGCAGGGTCCCTTCAGCTTGTTACCGTGAGACTGACAGTCTGACACGTGAGCCACAAAGGTTTACATAATCACTTGAACTTTTAATTACATCCCTGTACTGAATTAGCTCCCATCATTTTTGAATTTATCTATCCCTTCTTTTAATTGACTGTGCTCCTTGATCTGGCTGTCATCACGCAAAATGTATTGTTAAATGGTTTTAATAACTTCCTGCATGCGCAGCAAGCAGTATCTAGCATACGTTAAGGGACACATGTCAATCATAATTGACTTACTCTTAAATTTTGTTGCTTTTGTGGGTTTAAATCAGATCCTTAATGCTACTTGAAATCTTCCTTTGTGATTACATTTTAAAGCTTTTTTGCTAAACCTTGCAGAACAATGTCCTTTCCTGGCGGCTGATACATTGAAACCACAAGTGCCAGAGGGGGAAAAAACCTGCCACTGAAATGCGCAAAGATAGGAATGACAGAGTGTTCACTTAACTTGTACATTCAAAAATGTCTACTTTGTCCTTCCCAGAGTGAAATGGCTGCTTTGACAGAATCGTGATCTCTTGTATGATGTTAATCCATAGTGTCGGAACCATTATGATTCTGGTTCAGATATGCATATTTTAAAAAAGAATTCTAAGAAAAAGTCACTTTACATACTCAGCTACTGACACTTTTATGTTAATAATGTTGGGTTTAATTTCTAAGAAAATTTAGAAATAGGGCACTACAAGGAACTATTGGATTTAGTAAATCTGCTAGCTACAAAATTCCTATTTAAGAAGTAAACTTCTTTGTAATCCAACTCTAGCAAACTATTTATTTTCCAGAGGATGTTAGCATTCATGAAATGTAGTGGATTTACAATTCTAGAACATCTGTTTGCTCAAAGAAAGTATTAGTGTAAGCAAGAAAAAGGTCTCCATATTGGCCTGCTAATATCTGGGCCTCAGTTTGCAGTAACCGTCTAGTTTCAATTTGCTCTTCATGTCCACTATCTGCTTAAACTCTCAGATGAAATTAATTGTTCTTTTCATTATTGGTGATCTTTATACCTGTTTATTAGGAATTGTAGGGAGTCACAATCAAATTCATGTTGTTCAGTCATTCTTTTAAAGCAACAAAGAACAGCAATCCGGTTTCATCTGCAGCCAAGACATTTCCTGCTTATTAGCCCATATTTCATTATCAATCCCTTTTCACAGTGTCATGTGTTTATTCTCAAAGCTTACTTAGCACTATGATGAAACATGAATGTCTAACATCAATTTTCAAGTAATATAAAAATGTTAGGAGGACTATTTAAAATGTTAGGAGGAATATTTGAAGAAATTGATTCTCAGTCTCTTCTAATGTCCATCTCCCTCGTATCATAGTGCCTAAATTTTTTCTCTCCTCTTAGAAAATATTGAAAATGTGTAGCTCACTACAAATGTTATTGCCAAGAAAAACCGAAATCTTCACACTTTAACAGGGGAAGCACAAATCAACAGTTTGTCTTTGATGGGGGTATCATGGTAATGATAAAACTCCACAAAGGCTTAGGACTGAGAAGACTGTTAGGATTGCTCCAACTTCAATGAGCTGAGAAACTGAAAGTATCTTTCCAAAAGATGTTGAACAAATGCCAGAGGAAGGAGGTCACGCACCAAGCTGGGAAAGCATTCGAAAGTTTAGCTTCAGGACATCAAAACTCTTGGCCTAAGTATTTTCCATAAGAAATTATATGAAAAAGTTTACATTGCTCAGAAAAACATTGTTGAAGGAAAGCAGACAAGCTATTAAACCTTAAAAATGGGAAAACTGTGAGGGAAGGATGGTTTAATTTTATATTATCTTGGTCAGACTCTGGAAGATGTGATACATTAACATCCGATTGTGGAAATAAGCAAAAGAGAAGTATGCTTTGTCACACATTTGAATCAGCCTGAGAGATGGGGTGGAAAAGTTGCCAACATAATTTTATGTTATATGTGTTGATGTATACCGTAGGAGTTGCAGGTCAGAGCCAGATGCACTAGGCAGTGCATATTGTAAATATGGACTATATTTAGGACAACAGGCTTGTCCAGAAAGATGAGGTAAAAGAAGACAAGAAACAAATGGTAGTATATTGCTGTGAATTATAGCTTCAGCATACTAGCAAACTAACTCCTCAAAATCTTTTTGTAGGACGAAGAAATTTTTTATGATGAGCTGGTATGAGAGCAGGTTTTCTGGGTGTTTATGAAGACTCCTTCCAAACTTGAGGGGAACCTTGGGTGAAGCATTCAGAGCCAAGGATGGCAATGAAGAGCCTTGAGAAGAGAAAAGAAATACCTTGTATTTGCAGCAACAGAGAAGAAGCTGCTGAAAGGATATAAAAAAGAAGGTAGTGTTTGGCTGAATCGGTTGATTAGGAGGATAGTCCATGTGTACAGACAAGAGATGATGTGTATAGACAATAGAACTTAGAAATGCTACACAGGAGCTATGGAACATAGTATTGGGATATCTAGATAAAGGCGCATGACATGGATCTTTCTTACTCACAGTACACTAGAATAAAAAATGATAATATTTGGGATTAGAAAAAAGAATATATATTGAAGGTGATATAAAGCTAAATAAGGAACACATTAAAAGATAGAAAAGGGAGGCTGTTCTGGCTTGAGTCAAGCATACTGCTGTGCTGGGTGGCTTTGCTCTCTGTTTTCACGCTCGGGAGTGATACACTCCTCTTTTCTTCCACATAAGATAGGAGCCTGGCTACACTTCAGGCCAGTCTTTCCTTTTAGCTTGCTTTTTAGTTAAATGCTTTGCTAGCAACAGGCCAAGTTGTATCTGAGAATTAGATCCAATGCATATAGTATATAACGTTAATACCTGTTTTGAGATTTCTACTGTAGCAAAAAGTCAAAAACCCCAAAACTCCACCAAACTGAGTGGTATGATAACCTTAACTCTAAAATACCTTTATATTGTGTCTTTAGGCACAATGCTGAAATTTAGATTCCTCTATTTTTTATATGTCAAACATGAATTCAGATAAAATACACTTCATACATATTTAAGATATTAGAATCATAAAACCACCATGAAACAGTGAACAGGTTTCACTACCTTAGAAATACGCTGACTGACAGGATATAATCCAAATACACATTTGAGACTGTGTGCTGTAATTGCTAATGTATACTTATGGCATTAATGGATTGAGAACACTGTGTATTGCATTTCCCATGCTACATACGCAATCATATAAATTAGGTATGAGATTGTCATGTGTCCTGTGAAATCAAAGAAGAAATTGTAAACTAATCATATATTTTAGCATGAACTAAAGCAGCACCCTTCAGTATGTTGGGGAAAATGCGTGATGATTTACAACTGACTCCTATTCTTATTTTGTTGAAATAAAGCAATAACACTAATTCCTCATGGAAGTTAGCAATCAACTGTGTTGTAGAAAGAATGTCCTGAAGACTAAGATGTTTCTATCTGCTCAGAATTTGTACCTGTACTTCCTTTATGCTCCTGCACAAAACTTGGATTTATGATAAGTTGAAATGAAAACAAATTTCTAGTGTCTGAAAGTGCAGCTGTGACCTGGGATCTTGGATTAAATCCAGCCCATTGCAATCTCAACTTCAAAATGTGGAACATAGTTTAGATTTAGATTCAGTAGGAATTTCTGGAAATTCAGCTCTTAGAGCATGGTTCCACCTGCTCTATTTGCTAGTTATATAGGCTTGGTCAATCTTCTGGAGTATACGTCATTGGTTATCATAGGGGACAGGATATAGAGCCACTCGTTCACTCAAAGATTATAAGTGCTATGTCCTTAAAGGATGTAGATATATTTCTTTTCTTGATGCTTCTTTTACCTGCAACATTTATAGTCCAGAAGAAGGCAGAGTGGGATTTTTTTAGGTAATAAAATAATTCAGTGAGTGCATTTGTATGAGCAGCATGTTTTTCAATCAATTAATTAGCAGTTAATCAGATGTAGGAAAAGATACAAAGTAAAGAGAAATGATCAAAGGGAGGAGGGAGGCCAGTGTGGCCAAAGGAGTCAGGATGGAAGAATTTCAAGCTGTAAAATAGCATCACTAGGTGCATTGGTCCCTGGTTGTTTTATTTATTCATTGATCACTTCCTTTATCAAATTATCCAACGGCTTCATCAGATTGAAGAGATATTGACCATAGTTGTGCCTGTCATGCCTTCCTCAGAACTAGCTCACATCCGTGAGCTCTTCCTGGTTTATGAAGACTGAGTTAAATTACTTTTTTAATTGTATTTCAATGTGAACTTTTTTCTTTCAAGTCAGTGCTCAACAGTGATTGATGGAAGGATGTAGGGAAACATTGGCTTTTCTGAGGATATACTGTAGATGACCTTATGTCCTATGTCCTTGTTTCATTTGAAAAGAATAATTACTAATCAATAGTGAAGGGTTAGGTGACACAGTAGGTTAATTTACTAGCCTTTTGCCTCTGGAGAGCTGGATTCTGGCTCAGGTCACATGTAAAATGGGTTTGGTGGTTTCAGCCTTGTCCCTCATGGATGTCTGGCTATATCACAGAAAACAAGCTTGAATTTGATATGTGTTAGATGGCTGGCAGTTTCTGCTTAGGGAAATCTCAGGGCTCGAACTGTGGGGATCCAAGCGTGGGCAGGACAGGCACATGCTGACATCTGCAAGAGGAAATGCAGCATTGCAGTCCGCCTGACCACAGGGGACCAGACCCTCAAGCAGAGTTAGGGGCACGAGTCCCACTGGAGCCAGGTGCTTACATATCTTTAAAGACCTGAGCTTCTTTTTCTCCCTGTATCTGTTGGAGTCTTACAGGGACTGCCTTTCAGGACTTGCCTTTATAAGATCATGCTTTCAGTTACCTTTTTGTCAAGATTAACCACCCAGGCAGCTGCTTTCAATGTGTGCTTCAGTGAGGTTTATTATGAGAGCCTTATGAGTAAAAATATTTTATCTGTTTATAAATTGGGAAATAACGTAGTTTCAGCCATTTTGTAAAAATTCTTACATCTCTTTGCTTAGCAGCTCCAGACCCTCTATGTTTTGCATAAGGGTCTTGACATTTTGCAGGAGGCTACCCTGGTGCTGAGGTCATATACAACCCTTATAAGATTATTAGTATCAAGATTGATTTAACCTTGATAGTCTGCTGAAAGTTTATTTTGTTTTTAAAGTGTAACTTTGATCCCAGTCTTTAGCATAATTTGGATTTTAATATTCATACTTGGTCTGTCTGTAAAGTGTCTGACCTTACCACTGAGGGTCCAGAAGGGGAGCTGAGAGTAAGATTCTGCATTTTTTACTGTGCTCAGAGTGCTCCCCTTCTTTTAGTGATCTGTCCCATTGACTGCAGAAGGTGGAAGGGGAGGAGTGAACAAAGTTGGGAACTGCAGGTAGAGAAGAGGCCTCTTGCTCAGCGCTCACAGTTGCATCTAGAGTTGAGTGGAACTATAATTTGAGTATATAAAGTACTGTAAAATACATGATGTATTGATGTTTCATGTTGGGCACAGAAAACTAATGGACAATTTTGACAATTTTGGCCTTACTCTCTCTTTTCCTCTGCTGTAAGATGGACTCTTAATACCCGTTCTGCCCTTCAGGACGTTGTAAAGATCGGTGCTTGAGAAGCATTTAGACATGACAATGTGAGTAACCTAATGAGAAGTTGGAAGGGATGAATAATTTTATAATCACTGCAGGTTTTGATAGGTATTAAATAAGTTCAAATAACCAATAAGGAAGATGAAATGAAACTTTGAATAATCACCCATTTAGAGACTGTGCCAGGGGAAGTCCCATCGGGAGGAAAGTATATGAACACGTGAGTAAAGACAATCATACTACATATGCAGAAGAGGAGAATAAAGGTTGCATAGGCAATCTTAATTCTGGCATTTCCTAATCCCTGAAAGAATAAGTGTGGAACCTTAATAATATCCTTTTACACGGCTTTCTTGTGTGTAATAAAGTAGGCACGATGCATAATAGTTTTGACATGGCTGGTGAACTGCTGTTGCGCCTGTGTGTCTAGGCTGAATTGCCAATTGCCATCTGAATTTTCTTGTTGCCTCCTCACAGAGACAGGCTGACTGTAGCACATAGTGATGCTACCCCTGCCTATATCTGCCCTGATGGGCACTGCTAGTGGGAGCTGCTTGTGTAGGCACAATGCCCTATTGGAACCTGTACACTGAATTATTCTTGCCGCGGGAATGAGGAGGCAACATGGGAAATAATTTCTTAAAGAGCTAAATGCCTCAGGCTTTATGGAGATGTTTCAAAGGGACTTCCTCACTGACACCATTTTGATTTGACCACAAGGTTCATTTTTTAAGCTATCAAGATGTTTTTAAAACTAAATTTCTAACACATATTTCTAATTTGTAATATATACTTATTAGGCTTGCCATGTCATGCATTTTAATCGTGAGTTCTAACTGACTGGTTTAACGATACTTTGCAAAGTAAACTCAACATGTAGGTCATAAGTTCAGAATGAATGAATCCCTGGATGTTTACCAAACACCAAAATTAAATTACATTCTTAATTGTTTTGCAAATACTTTGGCCTAACTAATTAAATAGGAATTACTTTCTGCGTTGCTATAGTGCAAGGAATATTAAACTCTTTAGGACTCATTTCAAATTAGCAAACTCTACTGCTTTCATTGTACACTATGTGGTCAACTAACACTTCAGAAAAAGCAACTCCCGTACCCTCCCAAAGCAGACAAACCAAATAACTAATAACATGGTACAACTTCAGTTGTAAGAAATATCTCTGGAGGACAATTATTAGACTGAGCATGTTCAGTGTTACTAAATTTCCACCCACATGTCCTGAGGCTCTTAGGGAGTGTTCTAGAGTGTCCTAATGACTTCCTAGGCTAGGAAGAATGTGTATGAATAAATAGTTTCTCTTTGTCTTGTTCCCTGATTCTTTACAAAATCAGTGGGACATGGACCCTGGTGTACACGGGTGGAAAGGTAATTCAAAAAGTAAGTTTCGCTGTTTGCACTGAAACAGCTGAGGTTTTATTGTATCCTAATCTCTTCCAGGCACGAACCTCAGCTTCATGTACTCGCTCCCTGTCTTCCAGAAGTGTGTTTCTCTCTCAGGGTTAACAGCTTCTTTGCTCTGGGGTAATAAGGGCAGGGCTGTGAACAGGGAGAGTCATGTAGGGTGAGCCATACCATTCTGCGAAGGTTTCCGAAACCTTGGATTTGACTGCGTTGAGCAGAGAGCGAGAGCAGAAAGAGCTGTGTATTCTCTGTGGTCTGTGATGCTGAGCAAGTGGACTGCTTCTTCTGAACTGCTTATAGGCTTTCGGTAGAAGACGACTGTTTCATATTGTTGTGTCATGCTACAAAGGATTACAATAATAAGCCAAGGAATCATAAAATTCTGGGTTACACAGCCAGCTGTGGATAGAAGGAAAGTTTTACGCAGAGTAAGTTTTGGATCTCTTAACTTTATGTGTATCCTTGTACTTACCATAAACCTATGTATATCCAATGTATTCTTCTTGCAAAGGGATGATACAGAGACATCAAGAATTTTAAGAGTCCTTCTGTCTCCTCAACAGAATCATTTGCCCCTCCAGGACATATCTTCATCCATTTGCTCTTTTCATCCACGTCCTTGCAGTCAGTGTTGTTAGTGCCTAACAAGACTGTGTGAGCCACGCAACGCACTGACAAATTTAACCTCTTTTGAAACTGGGGGAGAAAACTGTAAGTAAGATTGTTTGCATGTACTCTGCTACTGGGATAAACACAGCCTCTGTAGGACAGGATAATATGCTTGAGTCCTGCCTGCGTCATTTTCAGACTTGTTCTGCAAGGCAAATTAAAAATGCAGAAGATGAATTGAAGAAAGAAAATCTAGTGTTTTGCATTGTTCTCAGAGATAACAATTATTAAAATTTTAGTCCTGAATGACCATTGAGCTGTGCTGGGAAAAGAGTTGTGACCCTTTTTACCTCTCTGCTAGATTTCAGGAGACGTGGTTGTGTGTAAAGCAGCTGATGACATCAACCATTAAAGTAGAAAATGGTTCTTCTACAGCTGTCTGAACCAGAAAAAAAACCCCAGTCTGCTAAATCTTCTCAGAAGTTTAAAGGGATTCTACACTAGTTAGTTGATATTCCAGTGAGTGGCTGGGACGTTGATCCAGGAAGCTGGACCAATGTGTAGTGTTTTCTAGTTCATTTATATGTTTTTCTCTGTTTATAAGGCCTGATTGAACACTTACAGGAAACTATATAAAATTCTTAGATATTAAATGATCACAAAGGCCTAGCTAGTTACGCAAGCAAGCAAGCAGTATATATATTGTAAGTATAAATGCCTGAATAAGAGGATTTTATGGAACATATTCAGTGCCTGAAATTCCACCACAAATTTAGGTTGAAGAAGTTGTTTCTGGTAGTATGATTTTACGTTTACCTTAGAATAGAACTGAATAATCTTCAAAACAATGTTGTCTTTCCGGGAAGGCAAAAATAGCCCCCCAAAAACAAGTGAGGGCAACAAGTGTCTTTCAAAGTAAATTTTTCAAACTCTGTAAGAACAACAGTTTTGCTAAGGAATGAGGTATTTGTGCAGTGATACATAGATCAGAGGTAATTGTGCTTGTAAGAATCTTTGTGTGTGCTGAAATGTTCTGACAAGTGCATATTCAACATGCTGAATTGGGATGGGCTGTGGAAAATTTAAACTCAAAACTACCATTTTTGAAATTGTGTGTAAAATAATGGATTTTGCTGTTATGAAATTCCTTAAAGAGCAGTGAAACTAATCTCTCAGAAGAGGAACATAGCAAAGAAAACAAAAAAAAAGTACACAAAATAATACAGTGTTGAACTGGAAGTACACCGTTAAGCATATTTTGTGTTTTCCAGAAAGTAAAACAGAGCCCTTTTCGGAGAACGGCTGCCTCTCAACTGATTTTACTTAGAAAATGAAGAAGAATTTATTTGCTCGGTAGATTTCTCCTCATTGAAGAGAATGTATTTTCAGGTTTATGTTAGTGATTTTGAATATGCACTTCCTGTTTCTACTAGCAGCTCTCAAACAAAGAGATTTCTTAAGTGATAGCTAAATAAATGCCGTATTCGGTCTTGCTGAGAATCTTCATTGTAAACAAAAATTTGTGGTTTGTTGGTGCCAGTTGGGAAAGGGGCTCATTGCTCATTGTGTTGCTCGCTGTATTTCTTTCTTTTACCGCAGCTCTTACTTTTATTGTGTAACTGTAAGTGAAAGCCAATTACTCAATGGAGTGCTGAGAGGTTACATTTTATTTATGTGAAATAACACTTTCAGTGCTTTATATCGTATTTTATTTGGTGGCAGAGCCCCACCTTGTTTTTCACTCACCATAGTATGGCATGAGCTTGTCTGTACCAAGGCCCTTTGTGGAGAGGTTGGGATCAAACATCTTAAAAAATATCTGTTGCTTTAGGTAAATGCACTATTATAAGAAAAGTACATCTGATTTACATCACATATATTTTGGAACAGTTTTTGCCAGTATTTTTGGGCAGTGCTTACTCTACTTCTGTCCGGAATGAAACGTGATAGGAACCTGAAGAGAGTTCATATTTAAAAGTTTATAACAAAAAGATCGAACTTTGTTAATAAGGGCTACAAAAATGATAGAGTCCCTCAAAGACATACAAGAGGACAAACGATTTCAAAGTCCAGATGTATTAAATGGGAGAAGAAGTGAAACAGAGTCCTGATTTGGGTTTGTCTGCCTTGTAATGTGCGACACCATAACAGACTGACATCACTGAGAACTGGAATCACATTTGCAAATTACAACCTTTTTTCCCTAGGTACTGTTTATCTCTAAATTTCCCTTTATTGACAAGGTAAACATACACAGTACTTAGAAGTGAGCAATATACAGTACTTAGAAATAAAGCTTCAATTTCTTTATCTGAGTAACCTCAGAGTTCCAAGGCTCATAGCAGAAGAAACTCAGAGAAATAATATTTTTTCGTGATTTTTTTCTTCCAAGGACAGAATATTCCGAGAGGCATACAATGACAGGAATTACTAAGCACAGCTTTTTGAGAAGGGTAGTGATTTAAAATACTAAAATGGCTAACCATTTTTAATAGTGTATTCTAATTGCAATAGCCTTTTTCTCTGTATCAGGCTCTGCTAAGAGATAATTGACCTCTGCGTCTGTTAAGCACTCTCACATTTGGCTTGGGAAGCATAATTCACATCATAGCCAATTACCTTGTGATGTAGCCTACAAAAACCCCTCAACTATTGGCATAGCTCTGCCCTTTCTTTCCCTTTCTGTCTTCCTTCCTTCTTTCCTTCCTGGCTGTAATATTTGGGCTGTTGTATTTGTCAGATGGCCTCTTTGTTCTCCTCCATCTATTCTTTACAGTAGAAATCCAAACAGCAGAAAATAACTGACTCAAAACAACTCCACTGTTTCAGTGCATAAAGCTAAACAATGATTTACAGTGACATAGAAAATAACTCTCTGTTAAATATTGTTTTTAGTTAGTCTTGTATATAAAGCCTTTCAAACTAGATGCTGAACTGTGTGTGATAAACAAGTCTGATAAAGGAGATTCTGTGTTGCTTACTGCTATAGAATTGTCTGTTATTGTGTCAGGTGCTTTTTTATCATGATTTAAGCAAAGCCATTGAATTACTTGTGCTTTCTTAATTGGTTCTTTCAGATCTGCTATACTGCCTATCATGTTGGAACCTGGGAAGCTTACATAAATTAAAACAGTATATTAAGAAAATATGACTCCTTTGGGAATAAAAGTCTCAATAACTAGACCTCTGCCTCTGTTATTAAAAATGGCCTAGGGGTCAACTGAAAATCAGGGTGATTAATAGATCTAGTAGAGCCTTGCAGACTGCCAGAGCCTGGTTCCTTACTGAAAGCCCTTGACTATTGGACCAGGGTGACCATAAGCCAAGGAATGACAGCAAGTCTCATCCTTGGTTGGAATAAGCCAAGACATGATCTGACTGGTAAATGAGGCTCACTCTTACCCCAATAACTCATAATCAAAACCTTAAGCTGCCTTCACAGGCAGAAAGGTTGTATATTCATGGCCATTATGAGATGTGTTTGCAACACACCAGTTGGACTCCTGCTGACAATATTTTACCTACGCTGACTTTAGTTGCTCGTGTCCTCACCACTGCACTTGTCAGAAACTGGGAAACCACAGAAATGCCAACACCAGTAAATTCTGGGTATTGAATTTTGTGGATGCTGAAAGACTTGTGACTCATGACTTTATTAACACAGAGATTGCTGAAACCATTTTAATGCAGATAATCTGATTTGCAAAGGTGCATCTGACACTGAAGAACCAGTACTGCGTACCAGGGACCTGTCAGCAACCCCAGTTGAAATCTCCGAAAGTAAAAAACCTGTCATATTTCTCGAAAATAGTATCCTTCTATGAGCCAGATTTTTCTGTGACTTAACACCTCCTCAAAACTAGGAACTTAATGAATAACTTGGAGAAGATGATAGGTTTATGTAGCAATCTTCTATACTCTGGTGTGTCGGGTTAAAAGCATAAGATGCAGTGCTCTTTTGTAGAGCAGAATTTCAGTGCTCGTCCTTCTGAATTTCTTTCCAGGAATGCATTGGTAATATTCTGTGACTGAGTACACTTGCTAAGTCTTTAATTTGCTTAATATCTGTGAGAAGATAGTTAATAGAGGCTTGAATTTAAAAGGTGGTGTAATATATATTGTATATACTGTATTTATATTATACTAATCCCATGCTTCAGGGCTTCCAGTGATTACTTTTGGGGGTTAGAAAGAATTTTTCCTTCTTTGATCCATAATGTGAGTTCTTTTTTCACCTTCCTCTGGGCAATGGAGACGGCTGGGCAGAGATGTATGCTGTGTTTTTAGTGGCATTAAATTCACACATGTCTGATTGGTGTATATTGCTCACACACTCAGGATTAAACCAGTGATCAGATTTGGGGTCAGGAAGCGATTTTCCTATGGCTGAGATTGACCACCTCACTGGTATTTTTTTAACCTTTTCCTGTACCATGGAACATCACTTGCTTCCCAGCATCTTGTAGAAATATTACTTGAAAAATCCCTTGCTGCCAGATATTGGCAAGAACCTTGATCTCTTTCCTTTGTGATACATTATATTTATGTAGCTTACCTTTTTATGAAAGGACTCAAGTTTCTTGCAGGGTGTAGGAAAGTTTTGGTAGCTGGCTGTATGTACCACAGGCGTGGCCTAGGGTATAGATATTCTATGGAGCAGTCTAGATGATAGACAAAAAGACATTTGTAATACAGGAGCCCATGACTGCAGTTCTGGACACACTGGTGCATGTAACCCCTTCAGTTCCTATTTTGTTGTGTTTCAAACAATCACATCAGAGATGGGCTGGAACTGAACTTGATATCTGGCACCAGGTTTCCAGCTCCAATCTCTCCTTTAGTTCTGTAGAGAGAAAACCAGGCAAAGAATGGGAAGACGAGGGTAACGGGGATGGAAATCCAGTGGCTGGCTGGCTGCCTGTGTGCAGCAGTATTTGGAACGGACACCGAGTGCAGCCTGTGGTAAGGAAAGCAAATTGGCTGGAGAGGTATGGAAGGTTTTGTTTGTTTCCATTTCTATTTTGCATTGAAAAAAATGGCCATGGTCGCTTCTAGGTTACACACAGTGCTTGCAGTCCCAAGCCTGATGGCTCATCTGTTTTTTCCTTTCTTCACCTAAAGCTAATAGTAGTATAAGTGTGGGAAATTGTAGATACATTTCTGATTTAAATAGAGAGTACAATGTGAACCTATTAGATTAATAGTTATAATGAAACCTGCATGCATTTTTCTTGGCAGTCATTTCAATCACTTCATTGTAAGCAATCCAACTTTCCTGTGTTTCCTCAGTGAAGCATATTTCCAGAGAATTCAGTCTTTCCAAGTGCATTGTCAAGTGCTGATAAATTTTTATGAGCTTCAGCTAGTCGGTGACAGCCACCATGGATATCAGAAATTATAGGAGAGCACTTAATGTGTGCTAGTCCTCCTTTGGAGTACATCTGCTTCAAGTGTCAAATCATGACTGGTATAATCTTTACTTTTTTCCTTCTGCTGTTGGAGTAATAACTAAAACTCTCCTCAGAAAACCCAAACAAGGTTTCATTAGAATAGTAGACATTTCCTCAAAGTTCATGCTAGTATCATAAAATCCAGCAAAAGCTGGGATGGTCTGGGATGCTAGAACACTGTGTCTTTGCTTACCCGTTCCTTGCTCAGGGCATAAGGCAGTGAAACTAGCTAGGAGGAGGCTTTAGCTGATCTAAACCATTCATAAGTGACTGTCTCTTGTGCTGAGCTGGGACATGTTACAAAGACTACACCACCCATGATAAGATTGGCCTGTCCACTGGGGCAAAATTAATTTTACCTCCCTTTAGACAGCTGAGATTCTTAATCTGGAAACAGAGAGCCCTTGCTATACATAGTCAAGGAAAAAAGGGATTTCAACAGCTAAGATATCAATATTTACTCTAATATGCTTTTAAATGAGGCGAAAAAAATCTACACATTTCTAAGCTAATATAGGTATTGAAAACAAGGGACGTGAGAAAAGCAGAATATAATGACAGCCTCTGTTTTAGTTATTCTCTTATGTACTTGACTGTAAACTGGTAAGCGCCCCAAAGGAAATTATCTATCTTACAATATTTTTCATCCTGAGAACTCAAAGTCTTTTGTCAAAATAGTGAAATTAAAGCAGAGAAATGATAAAATGGCTTGCCTAAATATCATACAATAGAGAGACAAGTGTCCTGGATTCCAGTCTAGTGGACCATCTAATAGATCGTATCATGTTAGAAGAAGTCCCCAAAATGCACTAGTAATAACTTTTGGAGCAGTAGCTCCAAATTATTGATATGGATATGCTTTAAACACTCTGTATGGGTAGTCCAGCAGTAATGAGCTAATACAGGAACAGGGAGGCAGAGGAGAGGGACAGGAATGTCTAGATTCCATAGCATGGAGCTTGCACACCGGTGCCGTGGGGCTCAGTTGATGGACATCTTTGCATTCACAAAACAGAAAAGAAGGAAGCTCTTTTGATAAAGTCTAAACAAGGGCTGCTGACCTGGGAAGAAGGAAGATATTTTAGTGGAGCATGGCAAGAAGATGTAGAACAGGGGCAATAAACAGAGATGGTGAACTGGAGTGTATAACCAAGAATTAGGGGTGGTGGTGGGGAAGGTGGTAATTAGCTAAATAGTAGCAGAAGCAGTTTCTGCATATAAATATATGCCTTATTTCTGTGGTATAATTCACAGTACAGTTGAAATATCCACTGACACTAAAGTATTTTGACTTCCATGAAGTGAATTCTGCACCAACTAAAGGTTTAGTCACATCCCTTGATATAATTCTTGCAGATCTGAGCACTGTTCACTTAATTTTTGACATATTTAGTTAGAGTATAATGAGCATGTAAAGAAAATAAAGCATCATTATATGTAACACAGATGTACCAGATTTTATTTTTACATTCCTCTGAGTTATAACCCTTATACTACAGTACCATCTGCAATCCCTGGCAGAGCTGAGGCATTCTACAGATATATAAGAAATGACAGGTACCCTATGACAAACAGCTTACTGCCTAGCACACTGAGCAAGCTGATGAAAGAAAGAAGGTAGAGTATATGAGTGAACAGGCTGAGTGAGTTAGTGAGGGAGGTAACAAAAAATAGAAAATTAAATTTGCATAGGCATGTAAGTCATCTAGGAACCTAACTCAGAAGTCAGTAGATTTCAAAAGTGGATTGTGCATCATTGTTTTCCAGCAGATCTTAGTTTACTGAACACCATGCTATCTTCAAAATGAGATGTTGGCTGTCATACAGATCCCCAATTTGTGGTCTGTGGGGCACACCAAAGGAGGTGCAAGAGGTTCTGGGAAAGCAGGGGAAGACATGAGAAAGAACAAGTTCAGCTTTATGTCCGTACATTACTTACACCACTGTGTATCAAAAGCCACTACCTGCTAAGACAGTGGGCTTACACCTTCAGTGTCTCAAAGCATTTTTAATAAAGCATTAACAAAGTAAAAAATTAAGTTGCTTAAGTAACATAGGCTACTAGTCTGAATTAATTGAAATGCACAATCTCAGGTTCTTACTAGGCTACTTACGTCTTCTGAACTTTCATTTACATTGCAAGAGAAGTCCGGGACATGGCTTGCCTGAAAAAAGGCTCATAGTGCTTCTTCATAAGATTGATAGCAGAGCCCACAGTAGTATGGAAACAATTAATTGGATGCATAACACTACAGTGAAGGCACTGCAAGATCTTTGTATCTTGTGATTTTTATAACAGAGAGAAGCACTTGCTTCTGTAGGAGTACCACAGTGCAGGAGGCTACATTGAATATTTTCTTTTGCAGGAGACTACACTGAATACTTTTTGTTCAGTTTAAGAGGACTTCCACTTTGCTTTGATTATGATATTTCATTATGTCCATTTACTGAAAGAAGTTTATTGATGATATAAACTTGGTGCATGACACTTGCAATCAGTAAACATCAATGAATAACCATGAGATAACAAGGAATAAAGGCCATGAACATAGAAAGGGCACCAGTCAAATGAGGCTATCTGTGCCATTAAGTAATGTGTTTATATCAGTATCTAGCCCTTCCTGAAGGGAATACTGAGTCTACTTTAAATTTTTTTCTTCAAGATGTCTAAAAGCAAGGAATTGCTTGTCCGGGTTTGTATACATTCAAACGAATCACCAGTTCTAGAAGTGTAGGCATTTACTGCTGATGGAAAACCTTGAGGACTGATGTATTTTTTGACATTTTTCCCACAGTGACAAATTCAGTGATTCATTATTCCAGGTGATGAACTCTTGCCAAAATTTTCAAGCTCAAATAACTAAAACTAGATACCCAGAGAAAAAGTTCCTAAATTGTTCACATATAGTTCATATTCCTGACAACAATGACATAAATTAAGGAGTATTGCACATGTGAAGCAACTTTGAAAAGAATTTTATTAGGTCACTTAGAGGACAGAATGTGGTTGCTTAAGTTTGAAAATAATGCCTGCAGATTTCACTTGAAGAAACAAAATTCATAAAAAATATACACAGGGAGGACAAGTGAATATTTAAATGTTTGAATAAGCTGGAGAGTGATATGGCAAGGAAATAAATGTCAGTAAGTGGTAAATGATTTATAATTTTCTAGGTAGCATATTTTTTTATAGTTCACTTCCTCCCCAATGTGAAATCTATAAAAAGAATCTTCAAGGAAGTTGTATGGGAGTGTGGGGTTTCATTAAAATATTACAATTACCCTGCAGCCATTCCTTGCTGTTAATCACAACACCACAACAACTTCTAAAAATACGAAAACACGAAGGGGTAACTGTTATGAACAGATTATTTTTTTTCCCTCTCCACACAAAACCAGGAGTTTAAGAAAACAACCCAGACTGTTCATCATAAGTAGGCTTTAATTTGTATCTACACTGTGTTCTTCTCACTTCATTAGCCTCAGAATTTGTGACTGAACAGCACTGTTTGGGCAGCCTATTGCCTAGTTGGAGATGTCAGAAGCAATTACTTTCACAGATTTAAGATTTTATCATACAAACTCTCTTTTTAGCTTTCTCAGTGGACAGCACAAGTGAGGCCATTTGTTAAGCATTTCATCATATCTTATCAATTGCCAGAGTTTGCATCTCACCACAGATTGTATCTCACTTTGCATGTGAACAACAAGCGAAGGAGAACCTTAACTAAACGAAGTTGCCTCTGCTTGGTATTTGAGTGGCTTGCTTGAAACCTGACTGCTTGCCTGAGGCAGGGAAGGCAAGGAGACAGGAGGTGGGACGTGCGATGTTGAACAGTGTTTAAAACCTTCATAGTTCACACATAGCTCCTTCAACGGGAAAGACCTGTACCTGAGGTACCTTACGGCCAGCTTTTCATGCAGGGAACTGCAGTCGGGTTTGTTTCATGTGTAGGTGATGGGGAGTCCTGTTTTCAGGTGTTTAGGTAATAGAGAACAGCTGACAAAGGAGAACTGGTCTCAACCATGTCTTCAACAGAAGCCGTGTTATTAAGATTTTAATTTAGAGGTGAAGATTACTAACAGGATTACTAAAAAGTTGGGAAAACTTTACTCGTGCCATCTCATCCAATGTCACTTTTTCATTCCATACCTCTCTCTAGAAAAGTCTCTGTGACTGTTTCAGTTATACTGGTGGCACTGGTACTAGTGCAGCAGCAGCTTCTCTTCCATCTTTAGCCCTCCACATTCCTTTCAAGGGGAATACCTAATAATCTGTATCAGGGCTAACAAGCTTGTCATGTGTGAATCTATTAAGATTAAAGTTGATGTTTTCCATATAAACTGGAGCCATGTTTTGTAAGATAATTTTCAGTAATAATTCTTAACAGTGCATCATATTATTATTATAGAAACAATTTTTTGCCATGAAAAGATTTTGTATTATGGGAATGGTACATATTTTAATATCTTTGAACAGCAGGATGGATAATGTGGCCTATTAAGATTTCTTCCAGCTTCTGTATTCAAAATATTTATTTCTAGAAATAAGAATATTGCTTTTCTTATCTACCTATAGGTCTGGAAAATTAGAATTCATTAAAATCTTAAAGAATTTGGTTAGCACCCCATTTTTAGGATATATATTTTCCTCTAATCATAGTACTATTTGTACATTTTTGTCTGACAGTGATATCACACGTTTAAATGTATTCATAAGCTCTCTTGTTCACACATTGTCCATGAGCAGAGATATTTTATAAGATATTTTTCTTTGCTAAGCTGTTTTATGTGAACAAATTTCAGTCTTAGACTGAAACTTTGGTATTCTTTGAATAGTATTTAGTAGCAGTGGATATCTGAGCTTTTGATTTTTCTTGTTCTTGCTATTCTCTTTTATGGCTGAGGGCCTAATCTTCATATTCCTGATTTAAACTGTAATAAGTTTTGATTAAGTATGGCTAACAAATGGGTGATTAATTATTAACTAACAATGCCATTGCCTGAAAGCCTAGTACTTGGCACCCCAAGTATTGTGTTTTGTTAATTTTATTCTTATCTGATAAATCTGACCCAACGTCATCATACTTGAGAAAGCACTGAAAGACCCAAAGCTAAAAGTGAGCCTATACTTGGACAAAAACATACTTATGCTAAAGTCATGTGTTTAAAAAACATTTAAACTTTTAATCATAATAAACCGATGTCCTTCAGAAAGTCATTGAAGTTCTCCACGGTTACACAAACAGAGTAGATTCTGATTCTGCAATCAGATATATGTCTGCTTAAAGGAACATTGACTTTGAGCAACATTCACAGGGTGTCAGGGGCCTTCTCAAATACTTGCCAGTGGTTTTACCATCCTTCTCCTCCAAGTGCAAATTATGATATCATGTCAGAAAATAGGTATAATTTCACCATTTGATAGTGTCCCCCAGAATTCCTTCTATCCCTCCTCAAAATCTCTGTCCATCTCACTTTAAAGGTGAAAACATTAATCTCATCACCTCAAATCTTGCTACCTTTTTCCTACAGAAAGTCCATCTTTCTCTGTGGATCTGAGTATCCTTTTTTTTCCCAGACTGCCCTTAACCTAGGAGCACATCCCTGTCTCTGCACATAGAGGAGAATGGTCAAGGGCCACGGCCAGGGAGGAAATGCTAGTGCTTAGCTCGGTCCCATCCATGTAACCCCTTTCTGTAAAGGTCCCTTACATAGACCACATGGCTTCAGTTTGTCTCCTCTGTATTAGATTTGGTGGATTTCTTTGTTGCTTTTAGTTTATGGTGTCACATGAAGCAACACTTTATCTTTAGGTATAAATGGGTAGAAGGAAAGGTTGCACTCAGCAGTGTTGTTCTTAAAAAGAAAAAATATTAGCAAAACAGGGGGTGAAGATTTCCATGTATGTACAAATTTATTTGCTAGCCAAAGCACAAACAGAATTCCCGCCCTAAGTTGTCATGCTAAATCTAGCCATTTGCTTTTTCTGATGTTTTCTCTCATACCTAACATATACCAGAAGGAACCACCCATGGGTGGTTCACTGAGGATTCTCTAAAGGCGGAAATTACTCATCATCAACCACCCTAAAGAATTAAAGTCATTCTCTTCTATTCCCCCTATTAGATTTGCGTGCGCTGCAGAGCTAACCAACTTTGAGTGCAAAGAATAATAATAAATAATTCCCTTTCCTTCAGCAAAACGACTTAATTTAATTTGACCAGCCACAGGAAAAAAAATCCAAAACCCCCAAAGAAATAATCCCTTCAAGCAAAACATCACTCTTCTGCCAAACTGCGTTTCCCAAAGTGTCACAGACCGAAAGCCAAAGTTAACACTGCCTTCTTAATCATATAATGGCAAAGCAGGGAGTCCAGGTTGCAAACAGGTCATCCAGAGTAAGGAGCAGCTTCTCATCTCCCTAGCCCACACTGCTGCACAACAAACATGCAATATTTAAATGGCAAATGCAATATTTAATAGGCAAACCAGATAAGGCATCCCTCTTGTTATAATTACATTTTGACCTTTTCTGAGTTGCATAATATTAGAGTAATTGTATAATCGGTCTCATTTCTTCTGTGCTCTCTCTTGAAAGAACCCAACCCTCAGTGATTCTCGCCCTCTTGTAAAACCTCCCAAAAGCTCAAGTTCAGAAGCCTCCTTGAAGGCAAAAGCTATTTCAAACCACCCACCTGTCAGCTTTATCTCCTTCTCTCACTCTCAACTCGTTCATGCCTTTATTTGATATAATACACCTTCCTCCCCTGTGACAAATTTATGTTACTTAAATTGACTTTTTCTGAGTGCTATGAATACAGCATGCAACAGTTATGAAATATTTGAAAGATTTAGATTGCTAAACCTTTACAAATGCTTCCTGATTAGCAGGTAACATGCTTCAGACTAACTTTCTGTTTCTATAGCTGCTCCCTTTCCTTCAATATCTTTTAGCTGCATTTTTTGACAAGTTATGATATAATGACTATCCACATGTATCATGATTTGAACCAGTGGTTAATCAACTTGTGTGTAACAAAACAGCAGGGTTTTTTGTTAGTTTCCTATAGGGCTATTTGCTTTGAATTCTGTTCCTTTAATATTTGTGCTGTAGCTTTGGCCATGGCCCTGTTATAATTATTTCAGACATTTAGTTAGCCATTTGAGAGATAGGCTGTTACCAACAGGAATATTTTCAAGGACACTTCTAAAGCAAATAACCAAACAGGACTTCTTAGGTGCTTTGATGTCCTTTGTTTTTCAAACATTTGCACTGACATATTTTCCTATATAATTATCACAATCACAAACAAGATCTGATCAAAGCATCCTGCTGCTTATAAAGGTTGAAACTTTTAACTTTTCATTTTTGGTTTTAGAGATTTTATGCTTATGGTTTTAAAAGTACTTGGGGAAGCCCTAGTTGGCAGGTGTATATACATTTGAGTGTCTCCGATACAGGTTTTATGTGCAGAGCAGGTACTGGATCTACCTTCCAAGTCAGTATTACTGCACTGTGGTGTAAATACCAAAAAGCCAAAGCACTACTATAATTTTTAATCATTGTATTATGTTAAATCAGTAAGAAGGAAAGCTGTATCACAGCTGAAGACAATGATAATTTCTTCTGCATTATTCCACACTAAAAGTAAATATCATACTTGATTGACATAGATCTACTGCCACGCAGAAGTAAGAAAACATGATGTATAGAAGTGGTGCACAACCCTGTGGTCAGCTAGCCCATGTACGTTGTTCCTGTCACGGGGAGGGCTGCACGCTGCAGTCGGTGACACGCTTCCCAGGCTTGCAGAGTCACCGCTGCGCACATGCAGTGCTTCTTACTGATTCCCGCCCCCGGTTGGCCCCAGCAGGGAGAGTAGCAGGAGTCTGGGGTAGTCGTCAGAATACTTCACGCCTGCTCTTGGCACTCCGCTCTTTCCTGGATGTTTCTTATTCTTGCGCAAGGCTGTGGGATGAATGATTGCTTTCCTGGTAGCAGCTGGTTCCAGGTCTACGTCTTTCTCAGAAGGGTGCTTTCTTCCCATGCCCACCTGACAGTCAAGAGGCTAGATGCAAGTCCCTCACATGGTGGAAGGACTGCAGGGTTGCCCCCTCAGCAAAGGTGAAGGCTGCAGCTGCCAGAGTAATTCGCTTGGCTGTTGTGATGCACAGCAGCCTAGCTGCCGGCATGGAGGAGGGTGGGCTGATGAACTATCTCGATAGGCTTCAGATGCCTCTCAGGCCATGAGTTGAACACGTCTCCCCAGGAGTTCAGGAAGTAGTGTCTTCCTGTCAGCCTGCCCGTAGCTCTCACTCATCAGCTGGTGAGTGATGATAACTGCGTTATCTGTTTCCAGAACTATCATAATCTGTGAAACCAGTCCTGCAACTACGTGAATGTGAACACAGACCCTTTGCTTAGGCTGTGCTCCAATATTGCTAACAGGACGGTGTTCTCATCAGGTGGCCTATCCATGTCAAACAATTTGTGTCATTGGCATTGCTACCACTCTTCCTGTTACCACAACTGTTTCACTACTGTCTCCACGCTTCAACTAGTTGCCCTTTGTTGATCTTCATCTAAGCTTTCCATCTTTCTTCTGCTTCCAACCTTGCTTTTAATGTCTTTCATAATCAACACAGAAGGAGCAACAAACCTGTCATTTATTTTTGTGCCCATGTACATTATTACCCTCCCATCCTATTAAGCGCATTCTTTGTATGAAATTTAATTTAGCTGCTGCAGCTGTACTCATTCGTATTGCTTAAAACAAATATATTAAGAGGTGGGGAAAATGGTAAGGTATTCAAGGAAAGTGCTTGCACTTACGCTTGTTGCTGACATTTGCAGTGCTCTTTGAGAGGCCTGGGCTGTTGTAATATCTTTCTGCAGGATAAGATGACCGAAGAGGCTATTTCAGTCTCTAATTTCTATAATTAAATGAACATCTCTGGTAACACTGAGGTGAAACTTCAAGTTCCCATTGCATTTTCCAAAAGGAATAGGAGATAACCTGAGTGTCTTAAGCTATGTTACGGTCACAGCATCAGAACTGGAGATGAGCCAGCACTAAGGTCTGTGTGGCAGCTGCCACTACCCAAGCAAGTCAACTTAACACTCTAACGGGCGGATGTTTAAGAGAACAGGTTTAAGAGAACAGCTTTCATGGACTATTGAGACCATGTGACTTTCATGGAACTACTGAAATGCTTTAAGTAAAGCGTATACATAACTAAAAGTTTACAAGCTCAAGGTTTCATGCTGAATGTAAGTGGCATGAGTATGGCTCACAGCAGCTTTAGTATGGAGCAGATATTTGGGATATAGGACCTTTGTTAATTCTGTATTTGCATAGTTAAGGCCAAGGTTCTTTGGTATCATCAAGCAAACAAATAATTAAGAAGTAATATGTTTTGATTTTTTCCCCTACAAAATTGCTGCGTGAAGCTGAACTTATTCTTAATTGCATTCTTTAAAACAGCACTTGAAGAGTAAAGAGACTTCAGATTGGCAGGATATAGATTCCTGTCAATACCTCTTGAATAAAAGGCTTCATGAGCAAATATAGCATTGATGTAGCTTTCCTGTGCTTTTATTAGAGTTCCACCATATATGATGAGATTGGCTTTCGATATCTACTCCCACCTCTTTCCACTTGGAAGCTTTGCTCTTACCTCTTATTCCCGTATAAATTGCTACCCTTTCTAGCTCTGATGATAATAGAGAAGATCTGGGACTTAACTAGACTGCTGTGTCCTATGGCTTTCAGTGATCTGCCTGACGATGTGGGATAAAGTGCAAGAAAAACCCCAAATAACATAGTAGTTGTGTGAGCCTCTCTGTTTCTATCTTGAGCATAGAGCATACAGTGTAAAAGAATTTTTTCTCCATTTTTCTTTTTATGTACAGGTTGAGTTGTGCTGGGAATTCGGCTCCACAGAGTGTTTTCTTGCTTTGGGGATGTAGCATCCTGCATACTTCAAGAGTTAAAATAAATTGTTGTTTTTCAGTGTTGGGGAAAAAAGCAGATATAAAAATGTGGGGAAAGAAGTGATACGCTCTGGATAGACATCCAAATGATACATATAGAGAATGATTATTTTTGAAGCTTAGGGTGACAAAATAGAGAAAGATATTTCACACTGCCCTGTTGTACATGGGGCAGTGTAATCCATCAACTACTTTGATAAGCTTCACCAGTTTTTTGGACAGTGCCATGTAATGATCTCATGAGATGAATTGATTTAGGCATCCCAAACAAATGTCCTTTAAAATGCCCAAATGATGTATATGAAGAAATGATTGTTACGTTTGTGTCTAGAGATCAATGCATTTTTCTTCATTTGTGTTATGCTGTGACACTGCTGCAGCTTCTGGAGTTGCATTTGGACTTGCTGTTGATTTATTTTTAATTTGATCTTAATCAGCTCTGTGTTTCTATCCCCTTTCTTTTTGTCATTTTATTTACTTAAGTATCAGAACAGTTCCTCAATAAGAGGCTGGGAAAGAGAAAGCTCACATTGTCTGGCTTCAGTAACCATCAGCTGTATTACCACATGCACATCTATCAAGATTAGCTACTTTTCCAGTACATAAAATCCATTTATGTAACAAGAAAATCAAATAAACACCACTGTGTTTTCTTAAAATCTCTAGTGTCCATGCCTTTCTTTGGCCACATAAAAATGATTTTTGGGAATTTAACAGCATAAAGTTTAGCTGTTATGTTAAAGTCTCAAGTGAACTGAATAAAAAAATGGACTGTCAATATCCTATCTGAAAAGGGAAAATAGGTGAGGCTGCCTCTCGTTTGAACAATGTGAATTTAAGTAAACACTTTGTTATTTCAATATCATTTTATACCTGATACATAGATGCTTGCCTGGCTCTCTTGCCAATGAAAACACATTAGTCTCCTCCGATTGCCCTGGAGCAGAGGTGTAGAGTGGTCTCCCATTTGGGTCACAGCCACCACTCAGTTATACGTTCCTCCAAAGGGTGCTGGTCATCCAGGAGACCCTCAGGAGGCGAGCCAGTGATCTATCACAGTCCCAAAGCATGAACTTAGCAAAGAATATAGCCAAATTCAGAGCGAAGGGCAAACTTGGCTGCAGGGATTCTGGGAGCTGTGTCAAACCTGTGGCTGGAGACTGTGCAGTTCACCCGGCTTGTGATGGACACGATGTCCAGCCCTCACCTCGGGGAGAGCCACGGAGCTGGGTGGAGGGGAGCGCAGAGGGGCCAGGGCCACGGCTGAGACCACAGGCATCTCTGCAGGGGATGTGTGGTAACATAATGGGGTCTCTTTTTCAACGATGAGTTTTGGCTGGAGTGTCCTGCTTGCTCCCTTCTCCGAGACCTTGTACTGAATAGGGTGACTGCAGGGCAAGGCACTACCGATACAGCTGAGCGGGGCAGCCTGTTTCTTCCTCAGGCCCTTGCACCTGGCGAATATTGACAGAAGGGCTGTAAATCTAAGATCTTACTAGTCATCTCTATAGAGGGGCACCCTCCTTTCCCCACCATGATCCTCTTCCTCCTCTTCTCCATTAACCTTTCCTGTGCCCAGGACCCTGCCAGTTGGTGCTTCCAGCAAGGCGGCTGATCGGGTTCCTGGAGTCCCTCATACCACAACAACCATCTATGCCAGTGGGAAGTTCTCCATTCCCCACCAGTTTTCAGAAAAGGACCGCCCTAGGGAAGGTTGCAGCAAGAAATAGAGAAGAGTGTTACCTCTTCTTATGTTTTATTTACTTCCAGCATATTCATACCCTGCGTGAGAAAAGTTCCTAGTAAAGTATGAAGATGGACATTTCAGAGGGGAAAACTAGTGCCAAGACAGGCTTTTAAGGCTAAAGAATACTGTGCAGGATTTATTTTAGGGCGGTTTCTGATTAACTGTTCATCACTATTATGTCTGGATCACAGCATTGGCAGTTTTGTATAGTCAGCTGTTTGGATAGCATGCTCATTATCCAAAGGTAAAAGAAATGAGGGAAAAAATGATTGAAGAATTTCTTTTTTGCAATTTTTGGCTCTGGCTGATTATGTTCCTTTATTGCATATAGATCCTTCCTAAAATTAACAAGGGTTTCTGAGTGGATTCCCTGTTAAAAGCAGCAGAAATGGGCCAAATTTTTAACTATTTCCTTAGATTTATGGGTATCCGGAGCTCAAGGAAACATGGTATGAATACATGGAATTTTTTTGTGCTGGTCTTTTCATAATTTGATCCATAAATAAATAACATTTGTTTCTCTAGTCCTCATTTCCCAATCCACCAGTATCCTTCATCTTCATTTCCCAGTGGAAGTCAATGATATTCACTTTGGCATGTTCTTTTTTGGGGTGCTATTTCTACATGGGAACCAGGATATGTGAGTGTGTGTAGGGAGGTGAATGACAGTCACAAAAACTGGGAAATGCTCCTGGAGCCCATAGAGCAGACATAGGTTATGTCAATATCATGCCATGGGTCACAGTTTAAGGCATTTCCCAGAAAATAATCTGAAATTATTCTATTCAGGTCAGCTCCAGTGCTGGGGAGGCATGAGAGGGGATTATTTGGTATTTTCAGTGCAAGCCCTCTACATGTTCCCTAACATGGATTTCATTTTTGGAACCTCTTCCTTGAGAAAGCAAATGAACAAATATACATGTCTGTGAAAGGTGATCTGTGGGGCACACCTTAATTCAGAAAGTGTGGCTAAAGATAAAGGTAGTTCCTTCTTCACTGAGTATTCACCAAGTGTAAGCAAGGCATGAATGTGTTGTGAGCACTATTTTCATCATTCTTTAGCCAATAACGTTGATTTGAGGGAGGACCAGGGAGATAGGTGTTTCAAGTTAGAGCTGAAGAACTCTATGCTGTCTTCTGTGAATGTACATTTCTACAACGTACTGTGTTTGGCTCTAGTTATGGTTGTAAATCCTTCATTTTCATGAGCACTAAATTCACCTACAAATTTTAAAAAGTACCTCTCATTTTTTCTGAGTGTTGTGTCACAGAGGAAAGTTGAAGACATGACAAATGCTTGGGCTAAATGCCTCCTTTGGAGTAGCTGATTTAGGTGAAATATCTAAGGAATGTTAATCCTTTTAGTTTTAGTCATGTTTACAGCCAGTCATTTTGAAGTGGTGTAATGTAAAAATTCAGATATCACTAAGCATGCATAGCTATGGAGGACGTAGAATGATTTGTCAAGTTTTTACCCAGTATCCTCTTAAGCTCTCATCATTGCATGATTTTGCCAGGCTTGCAATATTTCACAAGTGCAGTGGGTTCCTTCAGAAAGCCTTGCAAACCACCGCTCACAGGTAGTGTAATCTGACACGATCCTTGTAGGCTTTTGTTTACTCTGCACATCCACTAATAAATCCTCAGCAAGGTCTTGTTTACAGTTTGGGGAAAGCTGGTTTGTGAAGATAGCAGGGCCACACAGTCCGTGGTACTGCTGCCCCTTTTAACTGCAGTCTGGAGCAATCCATGTCAAGCCTCCCTGAAGGATGGTGGACTGCAAAATGCAGCAGTAAAAAGACAATACCTGGACATTTAAGAAGTCAAGGATTTAAAAAGGCAACCAACATTAATCAGACCTTGATCTAATGGGTCTGAAAACAGACACAGGAAAGCTTCAGGCACTTTGACTTGAAAGGTACACCGTATAGGGTAGCTGGGGTCTTTTATGTTTGGCAGGTGGAAAGGTTTTTATGTTTCTAGAAAGCAATGTTCGTATGCGTTTCCAAGCTCATGGCCTCCCTTTGTATTGCTGCCTGGAAGGAGATATGTGCTCCTCAGAGAAGAGGGATGAATAATCTCTTTCCTCATTTCTGCGCCTGCATTGATATGGGAACCCTAAAGGCTGAAGTAGTTTACTTCAAGTAATTACTCCAATTTCACCAGTGTATTAGGACACTGCCAGAATTTCTTAGAATCCTTTGGCTCTGGGGGGGGAAGCAAGCTGAAATCAACTTAAAGTTGAGCTTATTCAAGCCTTTGTGACTTTCTGGCTTCATCCAGGCTGTTAAATACCATGAGAAAAATCCCTTCTTGGATGTCTGATACTTTTGATCTTGGCACTATTCCAAAATGGAAAATTCAGGAGCACCTGCAAAAACTAAGAGTTTGAGTTTCAATTTGTCTGGATTTTGTGTGAAAGGCTTTGGTAGGGTTGTGTTCAATCTGAAATGCTTTCCTCTTACTTTGCTGAAGTTAAAATGCAGATATGTACATAATGTGTGATGCTGCCTGGTTTAGATGGCCTCCTGAAGAAGCCACATTATTTTGGGCTGGTATTGAAATATTCACGGAACTGTACTTCTTTCTATCTGTTTATTTGCATTATTTCTCGCCATGTCTTAGGTTGTCCATCTTGATTTAATATTTAGGTTAAACTGTTAGACAGAGGCTCATAATATGTGGATACACATTTTTTTCTTGAAGACATTTGTTTTCTTTTTAATTAAAAATGAAATCCAGTAAGTAGTATTCATCGCACCTGGACTTTTGCAATGTAGACACCCCGACTGTCTTGAAATCTGTGGAGAGAAATAGATATTCCCAGAAGGCAATTCACTTGGCCTGTGTGGATGCTTACTTTGGGATGTGATTCATGCTTTAAAAGTTCCTATTTTTTTCAATGGATTGTAAAAGACTCTATATGACTAACTTAGACCAGCTCTTCATGCTTCTAAGTCATAGATATCTAAAGTCCTATCAATCCTATCTTAAAGATCCTCTATGTGCATGGAAAACAGAACAGGACTGGAGTGAAGGGATGGAAATAAAGGGTTTGTTAGTCCTAGTATTGTTTTGCTGAATTTGATTAAGTTTTTCCATGTGTGTATTAAGGATAATATAATAATAATTAGGTAAGAGCATTGGGTACTAGGTCCTCTGCAGGTGCAAAAGGTGTAGGTCTTAGTAATAGAAATTTTATTTTGCAAAACTATAGACAAAACCTAAATGTAATTGTATACAACATGTCTATTAAAATCCCATATATAAAAAGATAGAGCACAGGGAAAAAACACATACATGCAGATGTGGCCTAGACTAAACCCCAAGAGTAGTAGTTTGAAAATTGAAAAGTCAATAGTGGAAGCAAAAATTTCTTCAATGTGATACATTTATAATTATTTTTGCATTCAGATGAGCTTAAAGGGAAGCTGGATTCAGGTCTGAGGTCCTCCTCTAGGTGATCTCTGAAATAATCAGTGATTTTTTTCCATAAGTTCAGTCCACTGTTTCTTGTGCATACCAACTCTCCAGTAACTTCCTGCAAAATTTCAGAGGTCACTGAGAGGTGAAGTAACTTTATAAATTGCAATCTGGCACTTTGTATTTCCAGACTGATTTTACTGGCATAACACTACGAAATCGTACAAGTCCCCTTTGCTTATCTGTAAAGCATCAGCCAGAGAAGGTGACTGATATTTTGCCAGTATAAATGCAATTATTCACTTAGTTTTTAATATATCAATAAGAATTAGCAAGCAGGATACCCTCATGTTAACCCTTCTTCTAAGCTATTCTTCAAGAGGATAAATGCGTGCAGCCTGCCTTTCAACTACTGCACAATTGCATTTATTATGTCTCAAGGAGGAGATATTTGGCACTTAATTTGCAAAAAGCATTTTGTCTGAATTATGTCTTGTTTATTACAACAGTATTATAACATTCTTCAGTTTTGCAAGGCAGATTCACAATGCAATTTGATGGTGGAATTTCTGGCAGCAGCTCACATTCAGTGTTTCTCCTCTTCTTTTCCCGGTTTTTCTCACACCCCAGTGTTAAAAGACAGGTTGTGAAAGTTGATCCGTGGGGCACGCCTGCGTTTAGAAGGGAAATGGGATTCCTTCTTCAGTGCGCATTCCGTAATTACCTAAGTATGCACAAAACATGAGTGTGCATTGGGCTTAGTGGCATGTTAGCGGGTTGTTGATAAGTAACATGAATTGATGTGTTGAGATTGGACTGTACTAATTGAACTGATTGCATAATTAATTGGAACAGGAGTGAATTGTTTGCATTACCTGTATTTGGAATTTGTGAATTTGCTCTGGATATTTTGGATGGGTAATTTTCAAGCTATGTGCTGTTTGTAGACTGTCAATTTTAACTACTCACTTTTCAGGGCTTGCAGATTAATCATGAGGTTCAATTTTTGCTCTTTAATTGGATGACTGAAGCCTTTTAACAAATGAATAATTTTTTCTGGATAATGCACTTTGGGTATGAAGTTTTTCAGATTTGGGGACATTTTTAAATGAAATTATCATTTCAATATGCGTGCATAATGCATATTATAAGTACAAACCCAGTGTATTGAATTCAAGCTGTGTGCTAGATAAAACGTTTTGTGGATCTTTTTCCATTGTTCAGCTTTAATTAATATACCTACATCTTGATAATGATTGTGTATATCCAAAATCCATTAGAGTTAAAGATCATCTACCATGCAAGAAATATGTTTGTGAAGCTCTTCTTTTTGCGTTACAGAGTATCTGGAAAATGGATACTAAGCCCTTAAACACTGACACGCAATAACCATCTCAATATGTCTCTGGAAAATGTGTCAGATGGAACAAGTAATTAGTAAGTGGCATGAACAAAGAGAAATCACTCCTAGTTAAGTAGAATATTGTAAATAATGGATTTTATTCAAACAAGCAAGGATCTGAATTACTATAAAGTAAATATCAATTATTCATTTAGTTTAATATTTTATTGCATCCCTCATAAACATTTACATTAGAACAGCAGTGAGCATACCCTAGAGATTCAGACTAAGCAAACAAGCTCCCCTCCTGCTTCCTAGGCTTACAGGCTGACTGTCCATCACCACGTAAGCTCAGGATGAAATGAGTTGAAAATTGTATCACTTGCTGAAACTCCAGGTAGAGCCAAGCTGCTCCAGCATGGAGGGAGCAAAAGGAGTACCCGAAACTAGAATGCCTTGCTTAGAGTGAGATGCCTGGTATAACAGTGTCATTTAGATGGCATGTTTGTCTAGTGGTGAAGCAACATGAACTGAGTCATGGAAGCACCTGTATATGATAGTTTTGAAGAATCAGGCTGGGAGACTACTGATTTACAAGAGTTTGCTGTAAGAGAAAAGTGCCTAACTGACAGTGCAGGACACTGACATCTTCTCTTTTAGGGTAAAAGGATCTAGAGTCAGGTGAAACCCTTGCACAGGGTCTCTGTGGGTGGGTGAAATGCCCCTGGAAAGCCCCCAGGAAGGAAAGCTCCACCAACTTTTATACTTACTTTCCTACCCTTGCCTGAGCCCTAGTTTGAAAGGATTGACTCTGAGGATATGCAGGTGGTTCATTTTTTGTGGCTTCATGTTGCCAGTATTTTCATTACTATGTCTACATTGCAGGTTGCATCTTAGACTAGAAATACCCAAGGCAGCTTAATATAACCTCACTTAGTACTGGAAGGCACCTAGCCATGACAGAATGGACTTCCACAAAGCCTGATTTATTCTGCTTCTTATTTAAGGCTAGTTAGAGTATTTCTGACCAGTAATTCAATCAGCTGGCTGTGTAGATATGCTGCCAACCAGGGTATTAAGTCATGGCTATTGTCATAGCCATGCTGTGCGACACCTACATACATGCTGTAAGAAATGGACTTAGGCAATATATTCATATCTCACAGGTCATTAAACAGGCATCACATATCAACAAGCTTCCATCAGTATCAAGGAGGACTAGAATTTAGGTAATGCTGAATACCATACTCAACTTTACTTAAACTCTTCCTTGATTGATTTGGAGCACTTTTGGGGGGATGTAATTTCTTATTTTAATACTGCCTTATTTAGAATTTTTTTTTCAAGTTTTCAGACTTCTGTTTCTGTTTTAATACATGTGATATAGTGCAAAATAAAAATAAATGGAATCAGAGGAGCAGCTGTTTTGAGTGAAATCCTGGACCAAACATCCTGAGAATAAGAGAGTGCAAGCTTCTGGCAATCTTGCAGTATGACGTTATCATAAAGTGCCTATTCCAGAAGAAGTAGCTAAGTTATCTGGACAAGCTACTTGATGCCTCACTGTTTGACTTCTGTGATTGAGGGCCAGAGTTTCTCATAGTGTTTGGGAGCCTGAAGCTGCAGGATGGTATTTTGGGAGGTTCTGCCAGGTTTTGAAATGTGTATTTTCAAGCACCTGTCTCTCATGGAAAACCTCAGTCTGAAGATTCTTGAAAATGCCAAGGGTGGCTTCATAAGGTCTTCATGCCCTTTGGATTGCTCTCCCAGCAGCATACTCAGAGAGAGATTTAATCTTCCATCAGAATTATTGGTGCATATAGGAGCACAGTAAGCTTTAAAAAACCTCTTCACCCTGTTGAGTGCACTGTTCAATGGAGCTCTAGATTGACACCAGCCAGACAGCCAAGAGATCTGGGCTGTGCACTTAACCCACTCACTGCTTCTCTGGGTGAGCATGAGGGAGCCAAGTAGGCCAACGCTATGGCTAGAAGCCAAACAATTTTGGGTGTCTTCTCTTCCAGTCTTTTGGATTTATCTGCTTAACTTATTGCATCTAATTCTGAAGATTTTGGCATGTGAATTTTTCAGATCATAAGCTCCATGGTGTGTGTAATGATCATGGCTACATGTTTAACTATCACTACTTGGCAACAGTTTATCATGACACAAAAAGTTTTCCGTCACAGTCATAAGAAAAGCGAGTCTATTCTGAGGAACTAGCTCTTTCACTTAATTCACAAAAGATAGGATGTCAGCTGGACATACAAAAATTAAATTCACTTTAAAAGCTCTTGTCTGAGATGTGTTTTTCCTCCTGGGATTAATTTTGTTATTATTTCATTTGAATGAGACAAAATGCCCTTTGTGTAACACTTTATAATTCAGTTGTTTTAAAAGGCTCTTGTGGAACATTGCAGTGCCAGTATTTTATTGGAACAATGATATTTGAACAGCTGAAAATGGTGAAACTTCATGGAAATAAAAATGGCATTGAAATTCTGAATTTTTGAAAACTGAGGCAAGTGGGCACTGGCAGTTCCCTGTGGGTGCCTGAGGATGCAGAGATACACTTCCCAGGGGTATTTTCTCTATTAAATCCTACCAAGTGGTGAATAAAGAATAACAGGCTGTTTCTCTTTTCAAGACAATACCAGGGTCACCAGAATGCCATGCAGTAATTTGCATCCACCAGCCAGGTCTAAGGAAGTCTTTGTCATTGGAAATCTCACCTGCAGTTATTTTACTATCTCTGTAAACTTCCTCTAAAGCTAAAATCTATCCAAGACGCAAGTGTCTTACCTCACAGGAGGTGCACTGACAGATGTGTTACTATCCTTGCAGCACAGTGAAGTGTGTTTTCTTCCCTTGAAGAAATGTTCTCTGGGTATAGCGCTATGTTATGCTTGAAAAGGGGGAATGAAAGAGTCAGACAATCTGACTGTGATAGGGAGGAAGAAAAAGGAAAGAAAGGCACCTCACTTCAAAATGGGAGGTGGCAGGAAGATGGATGAACTGAGGAAGATGAATTTGGGAAGGGAAATGAGTTCTTTCAAGATGAGCGACCATGCTTTCCCTTTCATCTTGCTCACTGACTTCCTTAGGCTCGCGCTGCCCAAGCTCAGGTGACAGATGAAGCAGCCTGTGCACGCACTCTCGGCTGGAGGGGCGAGGAGGAGCGTTTGGCAGGGGGAAAGGCTGGAGAGCAGCACCTTCATGTTCCTGCAATGGCTAGCAAGGAGGTGAAGTCTCACTTTCACCAAAATTGGGTCACGTCAGCCCTTGATTGGTAGTGATTCTGCTGTAGGTGCTAATGGCAGGTATGAGCGTGTTGATCAAGGGTGGTCTACAGTCTCCACTGCTCCTTTTGTGCAGGGAGCAGCTCTGCCATAACTGTGTCAAGCTGGAAGGGCAGAAGTGAGAGCATGGACATGGTGATCAGGACCTCACTTCAGCAAGGTGCTGAGGCATGTATCTGAATTCAGGCATTCAGCAACGTGCTAATAGCGGACCCATTACTGAAGTATCCCTGAGAGTTGGGTCTGCCTTCCCAATTCTGTTTCTTCTTGGGTGAAAGTGGGAGAACAACCTTCTATTCTTTGTGAAGCTCACTTAATACATACTTCAGATAGGGACCATTCTTATTTCCTTTGTAGGGTTATTCAGTAAGTTTAGTTGTTTGTGAGGCAAGCTGAAATTCTTCCATGGTGAAAGTTCTTCTGCATGTGCCAAGTATTAATATTTTGAAAATATAAACTGTATTTTGTATAAAACAAGGCTCTTGTGCATAATTGTATTAATTTTGGCACTATAAGTTCAAGGACAAGCACGCCAACTCAGTATTCCTGGAATAATAAAAATAAAATATGTGATTTCTTAAGATTCTGTTTTCGGTATATATTTTGAGGGCCCCATCTTAAGCTAACAAGATGATGTAACCTGTTTTTGTCTCTTCCTCAGCAGATGTGCCTCAGGGCAAAGGTTGGTGTTCAAACAACGATTTTATTTTTTTAAAACAAAGTTGATTGTAACATGAACTGCCTAATCTTAAGAAGCTTTAACAGGATGTTTGGTAAATGTCAGAAATGTTAACTTACAACCAATGCGTGTGATATCCCAAAGAGACTCAGTCAAGAGCACATCCTTAGTAGCTTTACAGGCCCTAGATTTGCTTCACTTAAATTAATTTTAAGCTCAACTGAAGTTTAAAATTACTGAAGCTGGCTAATGCTATTCTCTCTGAAGACTGTGTGCCACTGGCATTATGCTTTTAATGCTGAAGCTCTTTTTACCTGGATTGTAAGCACATGAGAATGAGAAAAGGCCCTTCTGAGTAAAAGAAATAAAAGATTACCAGTCTTTCACTCCCACAAATCATCTCTTTTTTTTTTTCTAGTTAATCTGGGAGGGGGTGATTGGTATGTTATCCTTAGTGCTGGTTCCAGAAAACAACTAGGAGCTGCAATGAACAACGGCATCAGGTGTAGTGGTGGAACTGTCACTAGTTTTGTGTGTTCTGCCCTCAGTATGGTTGGCCTGGCTAAAGGATTTCATCAGCGCTGAGAGGCATCTTGGTCCATTCTGATGTTTTTCACACTGTAGTTCTACTAGCCACAATTTTTTTCCTCTTTCTCTTTAAAGTCTTTAAATACTCTACAGTCTTTACAGAGACATTATTAATTTTTTTTTTCTCAGAGAAGATGGATAAGTGAAAGAAACTCAGTTATAATTTCAGGGTGTTGGAGATTTTTCTGAATTTTTTTTTAGTAAACCATTGGGGTGTGTGTATATATATGTATAGTACAGTCCAAGATGGCATGGTAGTCAGGTTTTATCAGGAGTTTTTAGAATGACTCATATAACTCACTCAGCACATGCAGATAAACCCTTGATATCCCATTACAACATTGTGTAATCTCTTGTAAGCCCCTCAAACTACCTCATCAGCATGAGTGCACACGTACATGTGCACCCCCCGCCTCCAGTGAAGCAGAGGCACTGGGAAAGTTTAGCTAACAGCCCTTCTTCCCCCATCCTGACACTTATACCTATGAATCTGGTAATTTGCTAAATTTTATGAGAGTGGCTCAGAAGATTTAGCGCTTCTTTTCCCCTTCATGATAGCAGAGTGCTACAAGTGATCATATGCCCATAACATCAGGATGAAATATTCTATCTCTTTTCCAACATCTTAACAGCTCTGCTTTCCCTAAGATTAGGGGGCGAAAGTGGCAACAATAATACAACTGACATTTATGATAATGCCACATGCTGTCACTTAGAATCAGACGTACTATAGGATTAGTAGTAAATGTTGTAAAAATGCCAGGAGCCTCCAATGTATTGGGCCTGATTCCTTATTTTCGTATGCCAGTGTTAATTCGTTGACTTCTTCTTTATGCCCAGCATCCAGGGATTTGTAAAAGTCCCAAGGCAGTCTTAGGCAAGTATAGCTCATGTCACTGCCCACTGGTTCTTGTCAGAAGTGTGCCGCTTTGGTGACAAGATCTGGTATCTCTACAGGGTGATTTTTTGGGTCTGTTTTGTGTTTTTTCTTTGTTGTCTGAAAACTGATTAAATCAGTTCTGAGTACTAGCAGGCTTTCTGCCATCCACGTGTCTACCAGAAAATAAAGCTATTCAGATGTTCAGTCTCTTCAGCTGGAACTTTACATAAAAAGGCATTTATAAGCTCTCATGATGAAGCCTAAGCCTGAAAAATTTCTCAGTGATGTGAAGGATGTTATCTGAAAGTTATCAGAATTTTCTTCTCTTTCCCTCTCTATGTATTTCTCTATATATGTGTATATAACCAGCACGGTGTGAGTTTTGAAAGACACTGGGCATTAAGCTCTGACACTGTAGAAACCTTCTATCACTCTGAAGAACTTGGACTGAGTCTGGAGGAATCACAGTTAGCAACAACCCAATCAATCTCTATTCTCTTTCTGATTTGGCTAAGTAAAGGCAACTTCTGCCTTGTGTTTTCCAGCATCCCTTAGGGCTTTCCAGATTAGGTGGGATACAGCAGTAGGAAAAACAGCACTTTTTTGCTTTCAGTCGGGACAACACAATCATAAGGCACAACAGGTAGCTCTTTAAATTGCATGCGGAGTGTGAAAAGTGATCTGGAAAATAGCAGCTTTTTATTTAACAATCGTTGTCCTTTGGTGTGATGTGAGGGAGAGAGAGGAAATTAATCTATTTCTTATTGTGCATTGTCAACACTGTTTAATATGTTCCGATCAACTGCACCACTAATAAGGCACTGAAATTTGAGTTATACATGGGGAGCAGAAAGTATAATTTGAAGCCAATGGGGCTGCACAGGTATAAATGAGGAGTTACCTTGGTCTGCAGCTCTCTTTGGTGAGGATGTTCAGTGAAATGAAGGAAGTTCAGCTTCACTCTCAGAATCCAGCATGGATTTGCAAAGCTTTGCAAATTGATGGAAAAGCCATAATTAGACTGAATGCATTTGATACGGAATTGGGAAGATGACAAAAAATTGCAACTTTTAGAGAGCAGAACTGCAGTTTAATAATTAAGAGTATGCTGTAAAGGACTGGGATTTTTGGTCATAGTAAGGAAAGTAATTGACTGCAGATGGTAAGATCTGGACAATATACATATGTTGGCAGTAGCAGCTTTTAGATTCAGGGGTGCAGTGTTTGCGACTGTGCAGTGTGGTTAATCAAGTTTATAAGCACACTTTTATTAGCATGTAAATTGGAATGCCAAAGGCATAAGCCACACTGCTTTTAACCAAACCAAACAAAACTTTGCCAAGAAGATTTGAAAGAGGCTTTTAAAAACATTCCCCACTATAGCATGTGCTTTTCTTACTTTCTTGAGATTTTTTTTTCTCAGAAAATAAAATTTCCTTTTCCTTTATTTTGTAGGCTTCTGTCTGTGCACTGGGGTTGCTTAGTTCAAGTCCTTCAGTCTCAACTGGTGGTATTTCTTGCAGGTCCTTATATGTAAATGGATTTTGGTAAGCCAAAATACCTCTTCCCTTCTTCTCCTCCTCTGTTCCCTTACTTCTCCCTCGCATTTGGAAGGGTATCTAGGGAGAGAAACAAAGTGATTTCAGGCAGAATGGCTATTTGAATTGGAAACTCCTTAAGTGATATTTTGTGCACTCTAGAAGTCATCACTTAGACCTCACTCCAGATTTCTAAATCCTCACTCATAATGCAAGTTTACTTTTTTATTTCGAAAGAATAGGAGCTTGGTCTTTCTCACTGCTAGTGACTATGACAAAAGCATCAGAAATGAAAACAGGAATGAGAAAATGTCATCTTTGTAAAGAGGGATGGAAGACAACTGGGTGTAATTATACTCGGTGCCTTGCTGGTAGTATTTAATAGTTTCATGAGTTATTCTCACATAAACTGGCTATCTTTTCTTCCTGCATGTTTCAGCTGAAAACATTTTACATATTCCACTGTACTAATGGAAAAGACTGCACAAGGAGAGAGGCAGATTTTGGCTGATGCCTAGTGTTGAGTGAATAGAAAGCAAAAAATAAAAATATTGCACTCAACATCTGGATTGGCCTCAGCAGAGTTGAAAGGAGTCCAAAATGTTTCCAATCTTATGTGCTGAGTAAAAATGACATGGAAGTCATCTTGGAAGTGAATACTCCAAGGGGAAAGTATTTTTTGGCATTCATATACCTTTATTTATTCAGCAGAATGTTACTTTGAAGTTGTGGGAGATAAGGAATTTTATAGAATTTTCCCTCATCTTATTCTGAATGCTTAATATTTCTAAACACCATTATAGGAGGGAAATAAAATGCTAAAGAATAATAAAGAACTCTTAAAACAAATTATCCAAGAGACCTGCCATGAATTATCCATTGATACAAACATAAATAAATATCTTGATATCAGTTGTCTAAGCCATCTGAAACAGCTGGACCAGCTACAGAACATTAGATTTGCCATCAGGTACCTGATCTGACATGAAGTATATTGTCTTCCCTAACTCCCGTTATGTACGTGTCTTATTGCGCTGCCCTCATTCTCTGATGTTGTGTTGGCATTTGTTATGCTGCCGCAGTGCAAAACAGGATGTCAAATGAGCAATTTAAGTGTCTCAAGGCAGGTGTTTTATCTGTAAGATATTGGCCAAATCAAAGAGTTACTGATGGAATGATGGACATATTTTTTCAATACACACCCTTTTTCATCAGTAAGCCATAATTTGTGGGATTTAAATGCTCTCATCCAGAATTTGAGATCCATAAAGCTTGGGAGGCCTCTTGAAAGAACAGACTGTTAGGAAGGAGCTGTGCAAAGGCAACTGCTCCTACCTGTGTGTTGGAGTCTGGTTCTGATTGACTGGCAACACAAAAAATCAATACTCTTCTTTAATTGAGGTTCTCTTAGGGTCAGGAAGTGCGGAGACCTGATAACTTCCTAAACTGTGTGTCTGGCCACCACCGGCAACGGCAGCAATTAAACACAACCCACAGCTGGCAGTTAACCCCAATTTGTTCCCTTGCCTAGGTGTCCATGAGTTAAAATTTGGTGAAACAGGTATGCTTGAGGATGAAGTACGTAAACGTCCTGGTTTCGGCTGAGATAGAGTTAATTTTCTTCCTAATAGCTGGTATAGCGCTATGTTTTGGATTTAGTATGAGAATAAAGTTGATAACACAACTGATGTTCTAGTTGTTGCTAAGTAGTGCTTACACTGGTCAAGGACTTTTCAGCTTCCCATGCTCTGCCAGGCGCACAAGAAACTGGGAAGGGGCACAGCCAAACTGGCCAAAGGGCTATTCCATACCATAGGATTTCATGCTCAGTATAGAAACTGGGGGGAGCTGGCCGGGGGTAGCGATTGCTGCTCGGGCACTGACTGGGCATCAGTCGGCGGGTGGTGAGTGGTTGTATCACGTGTTTTTTCCTGGGTTTTGTTCCTCTCTTGCTCTCTTGTTTTCCTTCTCACTACAATTTTTATTTTATTATTATTATTGTTATTATTGTTGTTATTATTATTATTATTATGTTCCAATTATTAAACTGTTCTTACCTCAACCGACGAGTTTTCTTACTTTTGCTCTTCTGATTCTCTCCCCCATCCCACCAGGGGGGAGGGTGAGCGAGCGGCTGGGTGGTGCTTATTTGTCGACTGGGGCTTAACCACAACAGTAAAGCATGTCAGCATGACTCTTTTCCCACATTTTCCCAGAAGTAGCAATTACCAGCTTCAGTGCTATTTGGGATTTCTATGTGGAACAAACTTTGTATTCATATAAGCCTTCACAGCTCCTAGGTTTCAGGACCATTGTACTGAAATCTCTGTTTTCTCTGACTCAGAGGTACTTGAGAGTCCCAGGGAATATGATAATCTCTTTTCTGGGAGTAGGAGAAAGAGGAAAATGAGGTTGACTGAGGTCGAATAAAATGCTCAGGCAACATATGAAGCCACAAATTCAGGTATTAATTGGGTGATTTGTGGGGAATCTGGAGACCGTAATCAACACATATCCAACCTCACAAAACCAGTTAGATTTGGCACAGAAATCTAGCAGAGATCAGAATTTGACTGTCCTCCTCCTGGTCTGCTGCAATTGCTGAAACCTCAGGTCTTGCTTGTGTTTCCCATGGCCAGGACAGATAGTCCTCTGACCTCTCATAGAGGATGCCTCTGTAGGCACCTAGGTATTGACCTGGCTTCAAATGTGGTTCACACAGGTCACTTCTGGCTGGCGGGTACAGACAAAGCAGAGCTTGCTCTCTCCATGGCTTCTATAGAAGCTATAAGCTTCTATTGCAATTACCTTACTACTACTGTGCAGCCTGATGAGAAGGGATGTCCATGGGGGATCTGCTCCATGTTGATTTCAGATGGGTGCCCTGAAGTCCCAGTTTAGGCAGTGATACCCTCGCAGAGTCTCATTATTGATTTCCCCCTCTCTGATGGTTCTTACAAGCAGTCATTAGCTTGCTAGTCTGCAAAGCACTAGCATAGTGAGGGTTAAACTTAAATATATCTATTTCACTGTTTGCTTTTTAAGTTTTGAGGAGCCTTTTTCATTTTATTTCTCTGGCCAAAGTAAGTCCAATAATTATAATCTGTTTTTATTTGAGTCTAGATACTGAAAAGAATAAGCTGAAGTTAAGACAGTATGATTGGCAGGAGGAAAAAGGTAGTAAAAATAAACAGTATTTACTTTTTCAGATTTTTGTTCTTTGAAAGCATTTTTCGTGGAAATGGTCTGATGGGTGAATGAATATGTATTTCCATATTTACAGTAGCACAGTTAACTCTTCAAAAATTTTTATGTGCATATGCATGTGTGTGTATAAATATATTTATATACCCACATTTACTACATACTGACTCGTGAACTTTTAATGGTATTGGTTCAGGCTACGTTGAAATGTGTGCGGGTATGTGTATGTGTGCCCATACTGGGACATATTGAGGAACTGGGAATGTGTTAGCTGTTGACTTGCCTGAAGCATGACTGACAGCACTGTTGTTTTTCTCACTGGTAGCAAGGTCAGTGGGCTGCATGACCAAATTAAATATACTTCATGGGAACTGCAACAGTTCACTTTGCAGTGAGCTGTGAGCAGAGTAGAGTTTGCCCAGAATATCCAGGGCCAAAATATCACCCTTTGTCATCAAGTGCTGCTGGCTTTGTTCTCCTCTTCTCCAGCCCTGAAAATGAAAAATAGTAAATACACAGTTCATTTGCTCTGCCTTCACTTTCTTTCTGTATATTAAGTAATAAATTGGCTAACTGTGACACAAAGATGCAGAGCTTGGCTCCCACTGGAATTGCCTGTTAGAACATGCACCTTGTTATAACATTCAGTGGGACATCTTCAGTAGTGGTAAAGCTACTGCTCTATATACATATACATATATATATATACATAATGCAGTATCTGGTGTTATCAGGTGTCTTGTCCTGTCCATTCACTAAGCCTCCAGGAAGCTTAGCTGAATAATGCACTGAAATATCCACTGGTTCTGATGTGATGCACTCAGTGATTTTCAGCAGAAGTCAGGTTTTAATTACAGGCATTGAGGGCAGGGGAAGAAGCTTTTGGAGCTATATTTGAAACCTGCAAACTTTGTCTTGGGAAAAGAGCTAATTCAATAAGGTCCCAAAGCAAACCCTCCTGAATTCAGTGGAAAGGATCCCACAGAGTTCAGTATGCTTTGGATCTCTGCCTAGTTGCAGTGTTTCTTAAATAGCTCCAAACTTACTACAGGGACTATTTACAATTCACAAATACTGTGATTAAGTTAGTTATCTAGGGCAGCTGGCAAAATTTTAAAGGGTGACCATACACATGGTTCTATTTATAAATAAGTGATTTATTGAACTATATTACTTTTTTTTTTCAAGAATATCTACTTTATAAAATTCTGTAATGAAAAATGTCAAGATCAGTTGTCTTTTTGACTAAATGAACAGCAGAGAGGTTGCGTACATCAGATTTTTACAGCGTTCTAAAGCATTTTAAGAGCAGTTCTTTGGAATTCCCAAAGAAAGTGCACCTGAGAATTAAACATAGCAAACAATGACACTTAAATCCCTCTGCCACACATACATGTTGGACATTCATTTTCTAAAATGCCCTTTTGTAAAGAAGCTCTGATTGTAATAACTTCAAGAATAGGTTATAGCTAGAAGCCTTAGATCAGCATTTAAATGACCAATAAAGTGAAAGCATAATGAATGTTTTTTTTTTTATTCTGGAAACAGATCTTCAACAAAGACCTCTTCAATGACAGGCATAGGGCTGGCTACTACTGGTGGCTATCCATTACAGCAGCAAATTTTGGGTCAAACATCTGGACAAAGCTTACTGAAGTCTCTTCCTGCATGGATTTCCCTTCTCAGTTTAGTGACAGCTGTCCCTCTTCCAGTTCCTTCATGTGTGCAAGGCTTGGGTGCATGCTTTTGACAAGAGCTCCGTCATTTGCTTTCCAGAAGCAACTTCTCTGAATTTCCTCATCATGAGATCATTCAGCTAACAGCATCAGTGATTGCCATCAATCATTTCAGGCACCTTCATCAGAAAGAATTGTCCACCAGTGTTGCTTGCATGAATTGGTTTTCTTCTTCCTTTGGGCTTCTTCTTGTTAGGAGAGTTGTGAAGCTTAACATGTACTTGTGAAATGCCTTAAGATTAATGGGTTAAAAGGGTTCTTTATAATAGCATAGACATAAAGTGTTCTTCCTACTATACATTCTGTCATCGTGCTCCAGAAGTCTCTAGACCACTGTATATTAGGTAAATGAAGTGAATATAACAGGCAGGTGCCTTGGGACAATCAGGTCTGCTTTTACACGGATAAGTATTTTTACACAATTTATTTAAAACTTGGAAGCCTTAACCAATCAAACTTACAAAGATTTCATGAACTAATTGCAAATATTTTATTTCTGCATACTTTGGGATGACAGGTATAATAGTCATATCTTAGTTTGGGTTACAGGAGAATGCATTCTGAAACCAATTAATAATAGGTAGCAGTGTGCAAGCTCTGCAGAGCACAGAGCCTGCTGAGCAAGCTGTCAAATATTTGCCGTGGTGCACAGAACCCTAGCATAGTCAAATGAAAAGGAAATACAGGCAGGCCCATAAAACTAAATGGGAACTCGATGAATCACCACTTAAAAGCTTAGTCCCCCCTGGCTGCAATAAATGGTGTAAATTTTTTTTTTTTTTTCAAATTAAGCTTGTGCATGAATGAATGTGAAACTCTGTGCAGGTTGTGTACACATCCCTTAGTTGTGCATGCAAATTGTCACTTGGACATGCATCAGTTTGGTTAGATCAGCAACATGATTGAGCTTAGCAACGAGCTTGGAGATGAGACAAATTGGCATGGAAGTGTAGGGAAAGTTTCCACAGCTGCTGTACCACTCCTTTAAATAGGGAACATTGGTTTTGTGCACTTCTACTTTGGCACCTTTCACTAACTTTGCTTGCACACAGAAATGCTCGATTAAAATAAGCTTATTGGGTGGGATTTATAAAACTTGGTCTCAGCTGCCCTTGAGTGGCAATGTCTAACACTTTATGAATAGTGCAGTTTTCAAATACTATCCAATTCGCCTGCCTGGTTAAGTGTATCACAAAATGTGGAGGGCTTTCCCCCCAAAATACACATAAAAGCCTTGCTAAAAAAATAAAAGAGATTCCATGAAAATGTGGTTACCATGGTTATGAAAACAAATCAGGTTTTTGCAGGTGCAAACAGGCTATTAGTGACCTAACTGATCATTTGTTCATGGAGTTATTTCCACACAAATCTGTGGCAATTGCACGGAAAAAATTATGTTCAGTGTGGTGCCCACATCTTGGTGATTCCGATCTTGAGACATCAGGAGAAGCCAAAAGTTCAGTAGATTTCAGAAAAGCCTTAGACATTGTTATGGATAATGAGCTTATTCACAGTGACAGTAAGAAAAATGAAAAAGCCTTTTTACAATGTCTGTGCAAGTCCTCCTGCCTGGGGGCAATAAAACTGTATCACTGTGATGGTGAAGAATAAATTATTTTTGTGAGCAAGGTATCCTATGGCTGACCAGTAAAGGTTTATTGAGACCATCCTTGCTCCATTCTTAGAGAAGGAAATACAGACTAAATGGTTTCGGGCCTCAGAAACACTGTTTTCTTCCTTTTTTTGTGGTATGGATGCATTTGAAACTGTTCCTAGACAACGACATTTATGAAACATCTTCCAGTGAATGTATCTTGTTAAGTAGGTATATTTTAATTTTTTTATGGCAAATCATTAGGATAAAGTTGATATAAAGGAACTACTCTGACATTATCAGTTGTGCAAGTCTTGATTCAAGTTGTAGATGCGATCCTCAAACAGAGAGAATTGACCAAGGCAAATATGTTTTTTATAAATGATCCATATGATGCCTCCAGTTAACTATCTAGATGTGGAAAGGCTAGGTTTCTTAAATGTTGATGAACAAGTCTGAGTTTTAGTTTAGACATTTAGGCCAAATCCTACCCTGTTATGTGCTTGCCTAATCCCAATACATGCCTGTGGGAGTTTAGGGCTTTGCATTCTTGATGATATTGGCAGTAGATCCCAATGAAAAGTTCACAAAAAACAGTGGAAACCTTATTGCTGACTTCACCTGGCTTTGTTCTGGTCTCTGATTGTGCAGATTCCTTCTGCACAACTGATGGCAAACTGTCGGTCTTTGGCAATGGTGTTCTCTCCAGAAAGAAATGGATACTTTCCAGAAGGAAGAAGTCCCAGGTATTAACATCTAGTTAGGACTAATCAGCTGCACAAATATAAAGTGGGAATAACTGGTTGGCAGTTTCCTAGAAAAGGCTGTGAGTAGTGTAGAGAATCGTATCTGAATATGAGCCTACGTGCCATACTGCTACCAAACAAGGCAATCATTGCGCTGGTCTCATTAAACAGATCTGTGGTGTGCAGCGGGTGTGAAATGATCCTCCTTGGCATTGGTGAGGCCTCAAATAGAGCACAGTTTCCTCACTTGAACTTTAAGAAAGACATGGACTAGCCAGAGAGCCTGGAAGAGAGCAAACAGAATGATCAGAAAGCTACAAAACATGACTGTGAGAAAGTTTGAGTGAATTGGCTTTTTTCAGTCTAAGAAGAAATTTTCGAGAACTAAGGCGGGATATCATACAGTGACATGCAAATAAACAAAAGATTGCAGCGATGTGGAAGACAACCACGCTTCCTGTCCATGATGGATAAGACAGAAGCAATAGGCAAGGCAACTATGAAAACCTTGTAATGATAAGGACAGCAAAGGGTTGAAATAGGTTACTTACAGAGGCTATGGTGTTGCAGTTGGTGTATATATTAGATAGACCTTTGTGAGAAATGAGAGAGAGATCGCTGGTTTTGTTTGAGGTGCAGCAAATGGAACAGGTGATTGTTCAGTGCTCATTTCCACTCCTGTAATTCTGGGATTTACCAATAGGTTGGCATATATTGCTCTGTCAACTTAAGGCAATGATGATTTAGAAGATGGATTCAGTAAGAATGTTAATTAGACATATGTCTGTGGTTTTACCATATGAAAATGCACCTTAACTACCTTGACAAATGTAGCAAGGATGGGAATAGGAAAGCTGATGTTTTTTTCAGTTTCTTTTTCTCATTTTTTCTATAATGCTGATGAGTTTATTGGCTGATTAGAACTAGAAACATCTTGTTTGCATTTTAACCTTTAATCATAGCATTGTAACAGTATGGTCATGCTCCTGTCTACATGCAAGACAGATTGGCCACCAACCTCTTGGAAAATTGAATGACTACTTGAGGTAAATTTGAAAGCCACAGAATATGTATTTAGCTGCATTTTACTATTTTGCCTATTCCCACTGTAAAGTCAGCATCACAGGATTTGATCAGTCTTGGAGATTTCTCTTTCTGTCTGAGCCCCTCATCTTCAGCTGTCAACACCCAGCCCATTCATCACTAAGGCTGTCAGAGCTGATGTCTGTATCTGAAGGAGGAATGATGGTGCACACAGAAGAATCTGGACAGGATGTCTCCAAGCTCACCTTTAGGAATGTCAGTTGTTTTGTATTCGTAGCATTTGGGCTTGCTCAGAGGTCAGCAGCATTTCCAGCAGTGAGAAAATGCAGCCTGAATAAAACCCAGAAAGTTGAAGGAAGAAGGCTTGGCTATTTGTGCTACTGCTACAGACAGGCCCCCTTTAGTGTTTCTCTATAGCGAGGCATGAAGCTGCCTTCTACTCTGCATGCGTTCTTTTGTCTTGTTAACTGGAAGGAGCTGTAGGGGAAACTGGAATTTTGGACTATCTTCTATGCCCAGTAGTGATGACGACGATTTCAGTCTGCTGCTTAGAAGATTAGTAGGTTTTTCTTCATATAAACAATTACCTGCAACTGGAAATCACTGATCACCACTTTTCCTTGACATGTATAAGTGAACTTTCCAGAGAGGATAACAGCACCCAATTTCCTCTTACTCATGAAGGATGATCAAGTGGAGGGGTGAGTGATCCTTCCGAAACAGGAATGATCACATATACTGAAAAACAACAGGGCCTATAATAATTAACATAGCCTTTGTATATACACCATTTCACTCTATTAGCTCCTGCAACAAGCCAACAGAATTCAGTGCTAGTGTCTTCCTGCTTCATATGCTGAAAGCCTGCTCTGTGACAAGTCAAGTCCTTCTGGGGCAAATGAGTCAGATGGTCAGTTTTTTCCAAAGAGACAGTCTTGGCAGGTCTTTACCTGGTGCCTCAAGGCAGAAGGCTAGAAGAAGATTCTTAGCATTGCGAATGTACACAGTGGGATCAATTTTTTTTTTTTTTAGCAAAAGCTACTTCCTGACGCCTTACAATTTTAATGTAAGGGTCTTTATTTCAGATTTCTTTTAGTTTTAGTGGACCTGGGTTCTCAAAAGAGCATTTTAAAAACACCAGCAACTAACACTAATTCCACAGTGAGTTCTGACTCTGGTAGGTGTCTGGAGCTCTCTCTAATTGGTCTTAGCACTCTGACAGGGAGAGCACACAGGTCTGCCTTTGATTTGAATTGGAACTGAACGCTTGTATCAGTGAAAACATTTGGCAAGTACAGTTGTCCTATGTGGGATTAGGAAACTGTTATGTGACAACAGTAAAAAAATCATTCAGAGAGTCACTCTTTTCTGACAGTGTATGATTAGACTTCATAGAAGAATAAACAGTATCTTGAACCTTAAAGTTACTCTATCCACTTCAGTGAAGAGCTCATTCCTTAAATGCCCATTGTGCCTAGCTGCGAAATAAAAATTCAAACAAACTGTACAGGACCCGCCTATTATTTCCTTGGATCACACAGTTTTCTTGCTGGAGGGTATGATTTTATGGAAGCAAACCTTAAGCACAAGCAAGAAGAAACTGGAGGAATCATGAGTTAAAAGCTGTTCTGACATCTCTGAAACATTTTGGCATTTTAGAAATGGTTTGTTTTCAAGTATTAATAGTGGAAGTTCAGGAAATTAAGGGCTAAATTAGTAAAATAGCAAGACATGATGTCTGACTGTCTAGGGACCAATGGTTAAGTCATATCCAAACTGAATTACCTCTGTATAGTAAAATAAACAGTGTCATTGCCATTTCTCTGGCCCTGTGCCTGGTTGGCATGGTCTGGCTGTACCCATATGATTAAATTTTGCTGCTTTCCAAAGCAGGAAAGAGTTTGGACGCATCTAACTGCATACCTGGAATAGTTCCTGGGTTAAATTCTGAATCATACCTGGGAATTGACTGGGAGAGTTTTGGGTGATCTGGGCAAAAAGCATGCCAGAGACTGTTCTCACCATTTAGCAGTATGGGGAATGAGCTCTGACACTGCGACCCTGAGCCTTGCAATATATGTCCGGCTATAGGGGCAGCCTGAGACTTGGGTTAATCTAAGCTAAGTTTTGAGGGGAAACAGACTGAAGAGAGGTTTCAGCCACCTGAATGAACAGGTAGTATTCACTCCAGCCTACTGCAAGGCTCTTCACGTTCTGGTTATTCTCCCTGCAGCACCTACCTTATTGTGGCCCCTTCTGGGTTTCCCTTTCCCTAGCAGACTCAGGTATCCCATGTGGTTACTCGCTGGAGTATGCTAGAGTGCAATGAGTGTGCTAAGGCAGCAATGCCTTCCCTATTGCAGCGTAACAGTGGTGCTGTGAAGAGCTCTCACTGAGACCAGGTTGCATAGACAGTCAGGAGTAAGGTCCTCTCTCATCTCACATTGTTTGAACTCACAATGTTGACACTATCTTTGGGCATATAAGGTGGTACCCACAAAGATAAACAGGACAGTTTTTCTTTTCAGAGCTCTTTCTAATTTTGGAAGTGTGGCCAGTCCTTGATGAACCATGACTCGGGTTGGACTCAGGATGAACCTCATGACTGAGGCTGCCTCAGCAAACACAACAAACTAAAGACCGTGATAAAGGCTTCGATACTGGAGAATGAGCAGGTGCCCATGGTGTCAGGTACCCCCACTAACACAATGCAGTCCATCTCTGTTTTCCTTGGGAAACACCATGAAGCAGCTTAGCCTCCCTTCCAGCATGTTCCCAGATGATGTGTAACTGTCTCTGCCACAAGTTTCCTGTGTGACACCGAGCTTGTCACATGTGGTACATCTACACTCATCCTGACTTGGGTGCGGTGTCATAGTGATGCAGTAGTATAATTTCTGACGTGAGTTACTGTGTCTTCAGGGAGCTGTGCTTTGTGGTGTTTTCTGGGCAAACCAGCTCATTTGGAACTAGTCTAGGATTTTTACTGTACATTGTACTGTACAATATTAACATATCCTTGATTGCTATGTGTCTCATTTGCCTATTTTAAAATAGGACTAATAATACTTCATTTTTTTAATTCATTGATTTTATTCTCTATTTGGATACTAAGCTTTTCAGGGCAGCCTGACTTTCTTCTTATGTGTATAGAAATGCAGTGTCTAGCACTCCATGAAACAATAATGTAATACAATTACTAATGCCATTATGATGACTCTGACTGGTGTTAAGAGCTGGTGGGTCATTATTAAGAAGTTGTGAATTGCCTTGGATAGGTAAATAATTTTGCAGCAGAATTTCACTCCTTGCAATTATTAGGTTATGCTATTTTTCTGTCAGGCAAAATTTCAAGTTTTAAGTGCTTACTGTCTCTCAGCTTCCCTTCTTGCATCCCTTCCTTCCTCCCATCTTCCTTCCCTCCCCCCCGCCCTCCCTTCTCATCCCTCCCTCTTTCCCTCCAGGGTGGGATCAGACCAGCTTGGCAATCCCTTTTGACTTGTGGATTTCCAAAATCTCCAGGGAGGTGAGGACTCCTGAGGAAGCTTCTTATGTGTAGGTTGCTGTATGGCACGTGTGAAAATATACTTCTTGGGCACCACTCAGGGGCCTCTTTGGGGTATGCTGTTGATCCCTAGGAGTCCCTGGGTCAAAAGCTGAAAAACATTCACATAGGTAATTATCACAAACATTGATGATTGTAACGTCTGTATTTTTTTTTGTGAAAGCACCTCTTATACTTTGTGAAGGTTTCTGCTTTCTCTGTGTGCATGTATGTATGAGTGTATTTCTGAGACTTGTGAGCTTTATGACTCATACCTGTCCTTCACAAAAATTGCAGGATCTTTATGGTATTGTTGGAGCACTTTATACCTGGTGCATCTTGATATTATTGCTTCGGGTATTAACTGGATAATAAATAAGAACTTGCAAGTTCTTATACAAGAACTCCTTATGGATCAGATTTTTAACCCCAGTCCCTGGATTCAGAGCATAATTGCCCTCGTCATAAGACAGGTGATAGCAACCTATGAAAACTTTTCTGATGGATGACTGGGAACAGAAATAAAAACTCTTTTCTTACCAGCACTTCTGGGCATCCCACAATGTCATCTTTATCTATTCAACCTTTAGGTGGGAGGGATGGGATGATATTTGACTGAGTGGCAGTGCAAACCTCATTATCTTCCCACATTATGTCATGTTTTTCTGGTCACTTATCAAATATATCCAGTGGTGAAGAAATGCATTTAAATTCCATTGGAAAAAATCTGGAACAATTCTGCCAGACCTGTATTTTCTCCTCATCTGTTCAGTTAGCACAAATCTAATGGAACTACAGTGCATTGTTAAGATCTCCATTTGAAGAAGTCCCATACAAATGTACCGACATAAATTACCTCTGTGGAGTTTCTTTGTTGAGTGACTGTGTAGTTGTTAAACTTTTCTTTTTTAACCTGAACGAGAAGCATTGTTTAATATATTTAATTTCTCTCTCTTTTGTTAGCACAGCAGAGTCAGGGGGATGGCTGCTTTGTCTGACCTCCCCTCCATGGGAATAGTAACTATAATGGGTTTAATTAACTATGTGGTATTGACGTAATTAGTTATCCCAGTGATTATACTTCTTTAATAAAAGCACTTCATTTGGGATGCATTTCTCTTCTGCATATGCAGAGCCCTACACCTATATTTCATAACTGTCTAGACATCAGAACTGTGTGCATATTTTAGCATCGGCCCTTGAGAGAGAGGTTATCTTGCATGGCTTAAGATAATTGGGAAGTAATGATTTTGCCCCCTGGTTTCAGACTCACTCGCCTACTGAGAGTAAAGGAGATGGGGGGAGGGACAGCAGCTCAGTTTGGGGAAACCAAAATGGGGAGGGGGGGGAAGGGCTGGATTTGGAAATCCCGTGCTCAGGCATTGGCTCTTCCTAACTTTTGGAGCCCAGAGACAGTAACACCAGAGGGAACTGAGAAAGTTTAACCTGTGGGCGAAGTAGGTGCGGTATATCTGGTTTATTGATATATATTTATGTGCACAGAACTATTACTGTAGGTGTTTATGACATAAGTCTACATCCATTGTGTTATATTTACATACACCAAGCCTCAGTAACTCTGTTACTATTATCACGCAGCCAAATCGACAATAAGGAATGAATTTTAGTTTTCAATTTGGGTTTGCTTTTTGTTTTTTTTTTTTTTGTTGTTTTCCTGGGAATGCACTGTTCATTGTGTTTCATCCCTCTGGCTAATCTTGAAGAGCAACGCTACAAGGAGGAGAGATTACCATATGAAAATGTCATTTTATATCATATGAATGCCTCAAGAAAATAAAGAACAAAGGTAAAAGGTCTAAGGGAGGAGATTAACTCACTGTTCATGGATCAATCTACCACAGAACACCATGAGTGAACTCCTTTAGCTTACCTCTCAGTTCATAGCTGGGGGGAGGGATTCCTATCTGATAAAATATACTAAGAGATTAATGCATTCTGCACACAGCCTACTTCATAGGTAGGAGGTGTTATTCCTGTTCCTGTTGCTGTGTTTTATCTAGCATTTTTAAAGTTTTTTTTCTCTCTCTCCCTATCTGCTCTTCTTCATCTCTTTAGTTTGCAGAACTGTGCTGCAACCCCTTCAGTCTTTCTTTCCCTGTTGAGAGAGACAGACTGAAATCACTGCAGGCATTTGAATGCTTCATGCAGCACAGGAGTGAACGCTGTGGGTCATCGTAACAGCCAAATACATAAACAAGTTCCCAAGAAACGGGGAAAGCCGAGCAAATGGGGAAGAACTGGTTGTGAGACCTGCAAACACGGCTTGTTCTCTAATCACAAGGGATGCTCCACTGAAGCCTCCATCCCTCATTAAATCAATAAAATCATGTGTCCTTTATTTTAATCCTGTATTCCAGAAGCAAGGATAGAGGCTGAGGCTTTTCATTTCATTGTTTCTAACAAATCATTGAGATGATATTGACAAAGGTTGATTCCTCTACCTTAGTGTTTCAGAAAATGTCAGTATGGAGGCAGGTGCTGGGCATTCAGCCACTTTTTTTCAAAAGCAAAAAAAGAGATCTGTGACAGCCTTGCTGCAAATACTGTAGCTTTCTGAGACATTTTGTTTGGTTTGATGTTGTGCTGCAATGACGAGAGAGGAAGGATCTGTTATGTACAGCTGCACGAATCTCTGGATTGAAGTTTTTACAGCCTTAGATCCTCTTTTATACAGTAAAGGGGAGATGAAAGCAAGTAACTCACATGCCATGAAACAGAGGTACAATGGGATTCTGAAAGGCTTAGCATTCCTGGTAAGTATTTGATCGAAATTCAGACAAGGGAACTTTGCACTGTCATTTGGTGGAGTGACAAACATGGTAAAAATACCTCCAAAATACTCTTGTTATTTTGTCAGCTCCAGCTTGATTGAATTAGCAAGGAATGAGTCACAGTTAAAAAAAGAGCCATTCTCCCCTGAAATTTATTAAAGTTTGGGTGGTAAAGAAGCACATGTTTATTTCCTAAATGAAATGCAGGCAGAATATGTATCAGGCCATGTAAACAGTAGTGCTACTTTCCTATGCAAGGCATGTTCAAAAATTATCTTTTACTGAGACCATAAAATGGCTCCAAATCTCAGTGTAAACGGGGCTTCTGTTCCCCACAGTTATTTATCCACTGTCAGATCTTGTATATCTTTCATGAAAAAATGGTTGGGTGAAAATGGTGAATAATGTAAATACAGGCTGGTTGTTTACCAAAGATTGTTCACCTTCAGGGATACATCTTTTGTTCCAAAAAGTGTTCTGTGTGTATTTCTTTTCTGAAAGATGCCACTAACACTGTATCTCTGGTCACTTTAGGTAGGGCCTAACCAATGTACGTGTTAGTCACAAAACTGATGTAACATGCTGTTGTTACTTGTGGTAACTTCAAACACCCTGGTTACTGACCTAGTCTGTTGTTTACTTAGTTTTCAAGAATGTTACATGGAGATAGATTAGAAAAGCATAAAAACCTTCACTGAATGAATCTACTGATTCTTGGATAATGCTGGGTAATAATAATGATAGCAACAATAAATATGAGTAAAAGAAGAGCCCCTTAGAATAACGTGGATCATTCTCACCTTCAAATAACATATGCCACCACACAGCCTTTCACTTGATCAATGAGTAATCGTCGTTTGGAGACAATAAGACCCCAGCAAAAATCCTGGAAATGTTCTAGATGTACCATAATCACGATTGCAGACCTATTAGGCACTTAAACAGAAGTAATGTAAGACAGCAGGGTGCCCACAGATTAACTTTATCTAGTAATTTTCCTCCAAGTAGTCATTAAAAAAAAGAAAGGGTACTTACAATACATTAGTTAAGTTAGAACCTAGCTCATGCAGTCAAAGCTTAACTGGTTGTCATTGCACTAATGTGTAAAACAAAAGTCCAGTTGTTTTACCAGCTGTAGAAGCAGGTATGTTCTATGGCTTTGTCTACACTACAGTCTGTCATGAGAAGGAGGAAAAACTGGTGTGGCTTAGAAGGAGCTAGCTGCATCACTAGGATTACAGAGCTCTGCATGGGGACACAGGGAAGTTACCCCAGAAGATCTGCATACCACTGTGGCTTGGTAGCCAGAGCTGGGTTTGGGATTTATTCATTGCCTGTGCTTGGGTCTTCCACATTGCGATGTGTTTTCACCTACTAATATCTAAGTAAGCTTTTTCAGGTAGTCATATTCTTTACAGGAGGTCCTGCTGCTTACCTATCGCAACAGCCAGCTTCCTCTGCCAACAGCGTCCTGGGCTGCATTAGAAGCAGCATTGCCAGCAGGTGGAGGGAGGTGATCCTTCCCCTCTACTCAGCACTGGTGAGACACATCTGGAGTGCTGGGCCCAGTTCTGGGTTCCCCAGTACAAGAAAGACATAGACATGCTGGCGAGAGCCCAGTGAAGGGCCTCAAAGATCACTAAGGGACTGGAGCATCTGTCATATGAGGAGGGGCTGAGAGAGCTGGGACTGTTCAGCATGTTTTCTCAGGAGAAGAGAAGGCTGAAGGGGATCATATCAATGTGTATAAATACCTGATGGGAAGGAATGAAGATGAGGGAGCGAGGCTCTTCTCAGCGATACTCAGTTACAGAACAAGAGGCAATGAGCACAAATTAAGACATGTGGAATTTCAACACAACAAAACACTTTTTTACTGTGAGAGTGGTCAAACACAGGAAGAGGTTGCCCAAAGAGATTGTGGAGTCTCCATCTGTGGAGATATTCATAATCCAGCTGGACATGGTCCTGGACAACCTATTCTAAGTGACCCTGCTTGAGAAGGGGAGTTGGACTAGACAATCTCAGGAGGTCCCTGCCAACCTACCTATATGATTCTGTGATTCTGTCTGGACACTTCATGGGAACAAAGTATCATCAACATCAGCTAACAATATGTTGTTGGTAGTGCTGGGTCATTACAACCTAGAGTTTCCATCCAGAACAGTGGTAAACTAGTCTGCAGAAGGGGCAGAATAGCCTGGCTGTCAAAATGCACTTTGTAGCTAGATGTGGATATGTCACTGAGACACTTGAGAGGGACATCCATACAGATTCAGAAAGAAATCATGTGCTGTGCACAGTTTTCTGTACTCCCAGTGGACTGAAGTTGCAGCCAGGGCACTCAGAGAAGGCTCAGAAAAGGTGCCAGGTTAGCATTTTTGCCCAAACTAACTTTGTGCAAGTAAATGAAATCTTTCTGTGCCTTAGCTTTCTACCTGTAAAATGAGAGTAGCTACTAATAATGTTTCCTCTTCTATCTTGTGTATAGGTCCAAGTATAATAAACCAGACCTATTCTCATTGTATGAAGTTCGTGCAGCTGAACTGCACATGAACATAGAATGCTTAAAAGACATAATGATGATGGCAACAAATTAGGATCCTGCCCATTTGGGAGGAATAGCATGTTTGTAGCATGTTTACCTACTGAATTTTCAGAGTAGGACTTCACTTCAAGTGCTACGCACAAATTTAAAAAAATATCCTTGAACTCCAGCAGCTGCTATGCAATACTCTTAGGCAAACTAGACCAAAATGATACCATCAAGAGATATGTGCCTCTATTTTGCAGACCCTAACAGATTGCTAGATGACCCTTCAATCAGTGTCCAAATCAGTGTAATATGGTACTCAGGAATATTTGCTTCTGCTTGTGTTAAAGCCATTTAGTACGATATGCCTCGTGAGAAGTCACCAACCATCTTCCTGTTCTGTTGGCTCCTTTCTTTGTATATTAACTAGGTCTGGCTGGAAGAGCTCTGGCTGAATAATCCTCTGTTAGAGAATGCAGTTTTATATAAATCCAACCACTTCACACAACTCAATCTTTTTTGCTGAAATTCCATTTTGAAGAAAAAGGGAAGAGTAAAGTTTTAACGGACTCAAACTGCCTTGTTTTTGATAGTGTCAAAATGGAGACTGTAATTTCTTCACTTTGAAAGACTTTATTTTAACATGTGCATTATATATAATTAAAACAAAGTGAAATCGTCACGTTGGATAATTATTTTTTAATTTTTCAGTCATTTAGGTTCTGATTCATCTGAAATGTAAAGAACATTTATACAATCCTGGTGAATAAATTTTTCATTTTCTGATTTCATTCAAAACAAATTCAAAATTCTCTAAGGACTGGAAATTCCCACCTCCAGATAGCTCACAGAATGCTTCCTAGATGCACGAATCAAACGCTCTGGCAAATCAGTTTAACAATGCTTTTTTTTTTGATGCTAAGCTACACTTTGGCTGTGGAAGATAGAGAGGACTCAGATGCATTTCAGATTGTACAAGATGTGAATATGAATAGTGTGAAAGATGCCACATAACAGGAAGGATGACACAAGTAACAAAAGACTGCGGGTACTGTTATGCAACCCAGTTCTAAAGCATAGCTGAAATAGATATCTACTGTGCCAGGCTCTACCTATTGATAGTCATAGATTTAGCATGAGTTAACTATAATCTATATTCCATTAAAGATTATCAGAGGAAAATATTATAAAAGACAGCACTGCTTAAAAGATGTAATTACAGGCTTCATTCTTGCAACCCCTTTACTAACTTCACTATAAGTGATGTGAAAGTCAGCACTGCAGAAGGATAGAGGTGGGAAACATTATTATCACCCTCATTACTTCTGTATTTTTGGTTAAGAATCATGGGAACAGATTCCATTCTGGAGAATCTCAAGAACTGTTTTACAATTTAAATGGCATTTTGTTATCCAACCAATTTGAGCCTTGATTTTAGTCCATCATATTTATTCACATTAGTGGCATAGAAATAAATCTGTATTTCTGTTTCCTCTCTTTAGCCCTGCAGAGCCAATGCAACTATTACTGAGAGACCTGAACTTTTCTTGTTAAGCCTATGAACAGAGTAACTAACATGGATTTATTTTGGCTTTTGGCTCTGCCAAGGAAGGCAATAAGACACACCTGACAGTCGGAACCAAGGCTAAGTTTGCAGAGCTGGCTGTTTAAAAATATGTCTTTTTGCATCAAGAGAGAATGAACATGACTTGGAAGTTTGGAGACTTTGACGACTCAGCACCAGATTACGTATAGTTGTCTAGTTGGAATGGCGTCTGCAGATCTGAGTAATATATTTTAATTTTGGGAAAGTGAATTAGAATCACCTGAAATACGGCAAAAAAGGCTGATCTTATAGTGTGCAGCTGTGACCAGAAGTGCTGGAAACTTCAGGAGAAACCCTCTTCTAACTTTTCCAAACCAGCACTGGTATTTCAGTTAAATTTTTCCTGTATCTGCATTGTGGGTAAGAAGTAATAACAGGAATCTTTTGATGTGCACTGCTTGGTATACAGAAATCCCCAGTTATGCATTTTAATAAAGGTAGTAAACTAATATCTAAAACAATGTTTTACAAATCAAACACTGTTTGGTGAGCTTTACAGAGTTTGTCAAATCTTGTCAAGAATGATTTGTCAAATCATTTAAGGCACAAAAAAATACAAACAATCAAATAAATCATAGGAATATTATCCAATGAACTCTGCCTTTATGAATTAGTGTCAGCCTGTTATGTGTCAAAATAGCCAAGCTTCATGGACTAGAGAGAGAGCTGAAGTGAGATGAGTTCGGTGGGAGCACACAATGATGATCTGCTCCGTCTAAGGGTGCATCTCAATTGGGCACAATTTTAACAGAGGAACAAGGATCCTATAACCAACATAACCCCAGTCAAATGTAATGCAAAACTGTCTGGAGCCACGAAAATAGTAAAAAGGAAAAAAAAACCCCAAAGTAGCCTGGGAAATGATGATACGCGCTTAGAGATGAAGGGAAAATAAATTAACTTTGGAGACCTTTCTCCGTATCAGCCTTGACTGCATGAACACCTTGTAACTACTTTTAATATAGTCTCAATGTTAAGTTTCACTGAAGAGCATTAGGAATGTTAAGCAGTAGAATTGTAGCCATTAATTCAGATCTGTTATATTAAGCAAGAAAGACATATCAACAAATATTCAGAGAACTCATAGATTCACAGAACTAAAGGACTGAGGAGATCATGAGTTTCTAGTCAGATCACAGGCCTCTGAAATGTGCCTCTTTCTCCATGTACTGAGACCATAAAACTCATGTTAACTTTCTCTGACTTGAGCAGTTACCCAGAAATCCAGATTCTGTTGTTTTTTTTAAGTCAGTAGGAAAGAGAAATTGATGCTAAAATGCTATTTATTTTTTTAAAAATGTACAAAGGCTTCTTTTCTTCAGTACAACATATCAAATGGGGAGAAATGCTATCTTTCCTCGAAGCTCCGCGCTCTTTTCTAATCAGCACTTATCCCAACAGCTCTCTCTTGGCTTGGTTGTGGGCTGTGTTCCCAGTTCGTGTTCTGGCTTTGTCTGCTGCTCTCTTAGTCTGTTTTTTTCCTGCCTCCATTTCAAAGACACATACAAATTCATAGATGACATTCAGCCACAGTTACACCAAATTATCTGAGAAAGGGTTAGCTAATTTTTTCTAATAATTTATCTTTTTTGAGTTTGTATATTCCAGAAAGATAGCTACATATTCCAGAAAGCTATCATGATTTGAAGACATCAAGAGATGGAATCCTCTTCTTCACTTGGCTGGGTGTTCATATGGTTAATCACCTTCACTATCAAATCTTTGTGCTTGATTCCTCACCTGAATTTTCTTGAGAACTGTTTTCAGCTTCCGATGTTTTTTTTCTTTCTTTATTACATTTAAAGGCCTTCAGTAGCTGGTGATTCCTCCTTATGAAAGTACTTATACACTGTGATTAATTAATCTCTTGGCATGTTTTCTGATGAACTAAATAGAATGAGCTCTTTAACTCTCACTGTAAAGTATTTCCTTCAGTCCTCAGATAATTTCTCTGACTCTTCCTTGTACCTTTCCCAGTACATCAACACTGTAAAATGTGAGCACCAGAAGTGAAAAATAAGCATTACTCCTATCAGTATCCTATAATGAGCTTAACTACTCATCTCTGCTCTGCTTTTCTGCATTACTCTTCTGGTTATACATACAATAGCTGAATTAACTGCTTTGCTGGAGGACTGGGATTCATGTGGAGTTGCTTATCCACTGTAGGCTCTACAGTCTTTTGGAAGGTCTCTGCTTTCAGGGATGTCATCCCACTTTTAGAGTAATGAAGTTCTAAAGCTTGAATAGGTTGCAAGAAAAAAAACCCAGTCTGTTGGGTTGTTTAAATTAGGAGTGGTAACTGGTGTTGCAAATAAGCAAGTGCACAACGTTGTATTTGAGTTTATCAATACCTATTTGCAATGAGCTGATGTGCATTCAAACAGCTGTGGTCTGCGTTGCATGTAAAACTGGAAAGCTTAGATTTCCTACAGAAGGACTTGACACAAATACCCATGGTTTTGAACAGTGGTCCAAGCAATATCTTATTCCATTGCAAAGGCTTTAAAGAAACCATAGTGAATAATCAACCTGCTCATTCACCAGCTAGAGAAATTTCTTGACTGCAGGGTCATGACCTAATTTGCATTATTATTTGCAGTTAGATGAAGGGAAAAGGGGGCTCATTTTTCAGTACCACCAATGAAAATATATAGCACTACACAAAGAAGTGGCCAAAGGATAATATAAATTAGAAAACTGGAAGATTACTCCTTAGGGACCTCCTTTTTCTGTGGGTTGTTGTAGCAAAAAAAGCCGGTTTGTTTCTTTTAAATATATATTGAGCATCTGGAATAGCAAAGTCACATGCAAGAAGGTGTGACCTAAATGTGAGCTAAAAAGTGGGGAGGGAAGGTGTGGTCCTAGAGTTTGTGTCACAAACTCCATTGTGCTAAATAGGAGAACTGTCACCTGTTTTCACCTCTGGTCTGGAAATATAAGCCAACCAATTTGAATAATGTCCTTTCCACTGAGTTCTTCCCCTTACTTATCTATATGAGCTCTTAGTTAATTTGCTCTATGTGCCTGGACTGTCTTGTGTGAAATAGAGCTAGGTAAAAAAAAAAAAACCAAACCTACACAAGGATTTGATGTCAAGATGGGATCATTTGGGTAATTTCTGTTTTGTCACATTCTTCCATATGTAATCCAGGACGTGCAACTGGTCCTTTCAACAGAACTTCAGGTGAGCTCCAGTATATTAATTTGAATAGGAAATCCTCATATGGATTGCAAGTACTGTTCAGCTGTACTCATATTTTAACAGAAGTAATAATTCTGTCATTGATTGTACGATGAAATACATGCAGGACCTTTTTTTCACAGGGAGAGATAGGAGATATATATAAACCTAAGTGAAGGTAAAGCTATAAATGAAGCTAAGTATATGGCCCTTCATCTGAAAGCTCCTTTATACACATTCTCAATCCCCATTTTATTTCTGACAAAGCCTCTCCGAAATCCACAGCTTTGAGAGAATTGAAGGGGACCAGTTTAGGCTCAGTTTGAGGTATGTATTTGGCCGGTCTTTTTTAAAAAAAAAGAGGTGGTCATTGATGTATTACCTTTTTGTAAAATATACATTGGAAAACAAAAAGATTTACAATAAATTGAAGCGGAGGTTCATGAGATTCACAGACTGTATACACTGATTAGTATTTGAGCTTATTTAAAAGGGATTCCATGGGCTTTGCCAGGATCATATATTTTGAAAAATCCATATTAAAGTACTATTATTAATACCCTAGATTTTTTTAAAAGTACATTAAAATTCAGTATTAAAATTAGAATTAGAGTAAATTTCCACTCTGGTGTTCCGACAGGCAAGTTTATTTTGGCCCCAGCAATTTCAGAATCAGGGATGGAAAGGGTACATCAGGGATGGAAAGGGTACTTGATATATCAAGTTAGTTTCAAACATGGAATAGATATAAAACCTCCATGGATGTACTTAGTATAGATGGGTGATTTTTTTTGGTCATATAATACAGATAAGGATGATATGTTTTCACATATTTTGCTAAATTTGTAAAGTTACTTCAACCGAAAAAAGTATAAAAAGAAAAAAGCATTAAAAATTGAGAATTTTTAGTTTGGAAACACTGTCTAACCCTGGTTTCCCTCAGTGTGCCAGATCCTGACCCCCATCCACATGTCCATGTCCCAGCTCAGCTTCGGCCCATCCCCGTCCCCAGGGAGGTGCCTGGTGCCAGGGGCTGAGGCTGCCCTGGTGCCTCCCGGCTGTCCTACTCCTGGCTGGGGTGGTGGGACCTGTCAGGCCCTGTCCTGTGCCCACCCTAGGGTTGGGGAGCAAAGGTGGCAGGAAGCCTTCATGGAGGAAAAAGTTGTTCCTGACTAAATTCAACCATAGAAAGGCAGTGTACCAGAGGTGGAATCAGGGGCAGGTGACCCAGGAGAAATATAGAGACACTGTCCAAGCATGCAGAGGTGGGATTAGGAAAGCCAAAGCCCACCTGGATTTGAATCTGGCAAGCAATGTGAAGGGCAACAAGAAGCTGCTACAGGTACAGCAACAGCAAAAACAAGGGTATGGAAAATGTAGGCCCATTGCTGAATGACACAGGGGACCTCATGACAGAGGATATGGAGAAAGCTGAGGTATTCAATGCCTTCTTCGCCTTGGTCTTTACTGGTAAGACTTGCCTTCAGCAGTTCCAAGTCCCTGAGAGCAGTGGGAAAGTCTGGAGCAAGGAAGACTTACTCAGTGGAGGAGGATCAGGTTAGGAAACACTTAAACAAACTGGACATACACAGGTCTTTGGGACCTGATGGGATGCACACTAGTGCCAAGGGAGCTGGCCAGTGTCCTTCTGAGGCCACTCTTGATTATCTGTGAAAGGTTGTGGCAGTCAGGGAAGGTTCCTGAGGATAAGAAGAAAACAAATGTCACTCCTAAGGAAAACTACAGGTAGATCAGCCTCACCTCAATGCATGGGAAGGTGATGGATGAAATCATCCTGGAAGCCATTTCCAAACATATGAAGGTGACTAGGAGTAGTCACTGTGCATTTATGAAAGCGAAATCATACTTCACCTGATACCCTTCTACAACAAAATTACTAGCTCAGTGGACAAGGGAGTAGTGGCTGATATTGTTTATCTTGATTTTAGCATGGCTTTCAAAATCACATAACACCTCACAGACAAGGCTTTCAACACTGTCTCCCATAAGACCCTCAAGGAGAAGCTGACCAAGTATGGGCTAGATAAGTGGACATTGAGGTGAACTGAAAGGGTTGTGAGCAGCAGCACAATATCCAAGTGGAGGCCAGTCACTAGTGGTGTATCCCAGGGGTCAGTACTGTTTAACTCTTCATGAATGACCTGGATGATGGGACACAGTGCACCCTCAGCAACTTTGCAGACAATAGAAAACTGTGGAGTGGGTTGATAGCCAAAATGGGTTGTGCTGTCATTCAGAGAGACCACGACAGACTGAAGAAATGGGCCAACAGGAATCTCATGAAGTTCAACAAAGAGAAAGGCCAAGTCCTGCACCTGCGGAAGGAATAATCCCATGCATCAGTACAGGCTGGTAGAAAGCAGTTTTGCAGGAAAGGACTTGACGGTCAGGGTGGACAAAAAGTTAGATACAAGCCAGGAATGTGTCCGTACAGCAAAGAAGGCCACTGGTATTCTGGGCTGCATCCCAGGCACTGCATCACTGACAGGTCAAGGGGGATGATCTTTCCTCTCTACTCAGCATTAGTGAGACACATCTGGAGTGCTGGATCCTGTGCTGGGCTCCCCAGTACAAAAGACACATGGGCATACTAGAGGGAGTCCAGTGCAGGGCCACAAAGGTGTTTATGGGGCTGGAGCCTCTTTCATATGAGGAGAGGCTGAGAGAGCTGGGACTGTTCAGCATGGAGAAGAGAAGGCTGAAGAAGATCTTATCAATTTGTATAAGTATGTGATCGAGGGGAAATGAAGAAGAGGGAGCCAGACTCTTTTCAGTGGTGCTTAGTGGCAGGGCAGGCAATGGGCATAAACTGAAATACAGGAAATTCCATTTAAACATAAGAAAACATTTTTACTGAGAGGGTGGTCAAACACTGGAACAAACCCAGAGGGTCTGCGGATGCTCCATCCTTTGACATATTCAAAATCCAGCTGGACACAGTCTCGGGCAACCTGTTCTTGTTGACCCTGCTCTGAGCAGGGGGGGTAGACTAGGTGATCTCCAGAGGTCCCTTCCCAGCTCAGTGACTCTGTGATTCAGAGAAACTACTCACGCTCAGAACCCCTGAAAATGAGGCCTTTTGTTTAGAAACCTGTACTGGAACGTATTTGTTTCCTAAAGTCACACACGGAAGGTAAGCCATGTTAGGCTCCATACTAGGAATTAGTTTTCTTGGTTATCTGGCCAATGTGAGTCCAAGACAAAAAGCAAGCTATTGATTCAAAAATTTTCTTTGGTTCTATTAATTCAAAAAGTTAAAAAAGACACATAAAAATAGACTGAATTTTTAAGCTGATGTCAAGGTCTCAAACTGAGTTAGAGGTGGTCTGAGTCATCTCTTCCAGATCTTTGCTTATTAGGGCACATCTAGTAAAAGATCTGTGACACCAGCAAAACTGAAACTTTACATGCTGCTAAATTTAATTAATTCACAGCCACTAGAATGGATGGTTTACCTCATCTCCTTTTACATTTAAGTAAACTGAAGCAATGGTCTGCTGAAGCTAAAATGACATTGGTCCTAGAACATGAAAATGGACCCCGTTTCCCTTTATAGAAGCAGATCACGCTTTTTTGTCAAGTTTTGCCAGTAAAGCCATTGTTCTGGCTGGGTACATGATTTCATTAAAATCATTTTAATAGATGGTTTTACAAGGAGGGCTACATATTTTACAGAAAAAGATAATAGAAAAAGTAGAAGAATGCTTCTATAACATACCTTTAAACTATACAATGGCTTGGGAGACAGGTAAAATAGAGTCTAATGCATCTTTCCAGATTACTTTATAATAAAATTAGCCCTGGCTGGCAGACTTTCAAATAGAAATATTTGAAATGATTTCCAGACTGCTAAAATCATGTTATTCCCTAAAATGATATGGTATGCATAGGCAATTTGTAGGCAAGATGCTATCAAGGTTCAGGGACCAAGGATATATTATTCCAACCTACTGAGAAAATTTAAGCTATGGAAGTTCCAGTGAGATATCTGTTGCAGAAGTGCCACCCTAAGTTGATGTGCAAATGAATAATCCTTACACAAAATGCTAAACGTCTGACAGGTGTACATAAAACAGGGAAATCTTATGAAAACAATGTTACTGTTAAGGAAGTATTCCAAATACCAACATTTTTTTTCTGTAAGTTCCTTAGCTTTTGATTTTGGATGAGTGATTCATGCAATATTCTTCTTTAGGTCTGGATAATCATTTGAAACCTATCAAAGTATACTAATATCTGTCTAGTCTAGAATTACTACACAGGAGTCATCAGATGGACCTGGCAATAGCAAAAGTTTGTATCTTTTTAATAATAATAATATGGTAATTTTTTGTCTTAGAAAAAAAACAGGTATTTTTCATAGACATGGTGAAAGTCTTGTTTAAATTTCTGGTGTGCATGTTCAAGTTATTTTTATTTGAAGAACTTTCTTGCTGTGGCTCCCAGAGTAACTGAAGCTCATGCCTTCATTGCAACACATACTATGCATTCCTTTCTTGGAGTTTTAACAGTGAATGACATTATCTGTGACTCTCCAAAATATGTTCATTCCAAGAGAGTGGGCTTTCGTAAGTGAATAGTTAGTTTGTGCCATGCTCAAAGGACAAATGTTTCATCATGCTTGCATGGAACTACAGGAGTGTGAGAAATATTGCTTGGGATCATGGGTCTTTGTGAAAAGAGTGATGCTGTGTTGGAATATACAGATACGATGGTTCTGATTCCCTTCTCTATTCAAATAATAATTCTTTTTTCAGGAGCAGTACCAGTGTGCCTAAGACCCCAAGGGAAGACCTGCTGCAAAGAGCCTACAGTATAAGTAAGTGAAAGCAAATTGCTAGAGACAAATAGAGGAATCTAAAGAAGCAGTAAGGCAGGTCTATACAACAGACAGTGGCTTCATCACACCAGTACCTAAATAATTGACAATTCTTTCTGCAGACTGATTGGCAAGAGAGATTACTAAGAAAGAATTTAAAATAGTTTAATGAAATGTATTTTTTAACTAGAAACTTCTCCCAAACAGAAAGGAAAACATGTGAGAAAACATGAAGATGCTTATTTGAAATTTTAATGAGTGAAGAAGAGCAGTATCGGTGGTATTGGAAGGAATGAAGGACAGGAATATAGGAATACTGTCTTTAGACAGTCTTATACTGTCTAAATTCCTATACTGCTTTCAGTATAGAAATACTGTCATACAATCTCATGTACTTGCTTTACCGGTGTAAGCACATGTCTGCAGTGTAAGACTTGCCCTGCAGATGCTATGCAGCTAGAATCTGCAAAATTTAAATATACCCTGCAAATGAAGACCTAAGGAGCGGTCTGAGTGTCAGATGACAATCCAAAGTGTAAATATCTTATATAGGCAAAATGGTGGCCCAGTATGCATGAAGGAAACTGTGCTTGAGTGATCAGAGAATCAACCTGGGATTTCTGTTTGATCTAAAGAAGATAGACATATAGCAAAAAGACAGCTTTGTGAGTTGCCTGTTCGGAGATAGTAACAGAATGAATGTTTGCTTAAGCAGTTACCCAGGCTAGAGGTGGTAGCTGAGTTAATGTTTGCAGACAAGATTACCCAGAAATATGGTAGGTGTAGCAGGATGGCCATTTATCAGTTTAACATTTTACTTTTGGAAAATGCTACTTTGTAAAAAGTGCGAAGTTTTGTAGAGGAAATTAATCTTCAGTGTCAAGAATTTGTCACTGGTAAAGATGAAAGGAATTTTGATTTATGGAAACAGAATTTCAGTTGACTTACCAGGATTTTGTTTGGAGAATCTGTCTGGCAAGAAATGTATTTCTTCTTCATTCTACTTCTGAGTGGAAAAAATGGTGAAGATATCAGTGAAGCAGAAATCCTTGTTCTTATCTAGACTGGACTCTGTGGACCCTGTGGCAACAAGAAGTTGTTTCCTGTGTTGAAAATGGCAGTCCACACATGGAAAATAAGGAAGAAGTGGTGGTTGTTGGACCAGGAAGAGATTATTACAGATTTTAATGAGTGTAGTTTCCACTGAGTAGATTCTGCGTTGGGTGGCAGTGCTAGGTCTTCCTAGTGGATGAGTGGATTGAAGACACAGTCACTTCTCTTGGACAAAATCAGTAGGACTCTGTGAGACCATACAGACAATGCCTCTGCTCCTTCCCCTTTGAGGACGGCTTTCAGCTCCCCCTTAAAACACTAAATATGGTCCCTTGGAATCATACTTGGGTGGGTGACTTCATGTCTGCGTAAGGCTGTTAGAAAGAAACCTATGCCAACCTCTGTTTAGTCTCAGCCAGCAAAGACAGTAACAGTGTTTGGACCCTTTCATGGTGTGTTCTGCCTGATCTTTGTTAACCAGGATATGTGTAGGAGCTTTTCTTGAGCCCAGGCAGGTCACTGGTGGCTCTGCTGAACTTCAGAGCAGAGCTGGAACTGGGTGTCACCACCTCTCCCCTGTTCATTTCTGTGCACAGAAGTAGGAATGGAATAAAAAGGGTTGATACTCAGAAGTACCATGGCTTTCTAAAATATACAATTTTCTTGCATTGGTGTTTTTTCCATCCTACTCGAGTATTATTTCATTTTAGCTTATTCTTGGTGTTTTCAACATTTTATAAAGTTGTATAGCAGATGTGATGAGAAAAGACATTTCATATCATATGCTCAGTAAATATTGGAGGAATCTTATACGCTCTCTGTTTTGTGTTCACCAGAAGCATGTGAATTTGTCCTAACTCAGCTCTTGCTAGCAATCTTCCGTACTGGAAATTATAATCATACGAGCTGCTCATGATACAATCATGGGAAAACCTTTTGTGTGTGAACCAGCTGAGTGTGCTCACAGGGGGAAGAATTCAGCCCAGCAATGCTATACATTTAATAGCTTTATCCATTCAACTTTATAGCTTGCCATTGGGTGCAGATGTTTTATGACTTGTAACAGTTTAATGTGTCCTGGTGGATTACCCTCCAAGTTTCTCTTCATCAAAGCACTTGCTCCAGGTAACTGGAATGTCAGATTTCAATGAAGTGCAATGTGAGAATGGGGATTCTCAGATTTTAAACGAAGCATGCAGTGGTGCTAAGTAAAGTTTTGAACATGGTATGACATTTCCATGGCCCATCTCATAGGGTCTCTACACCTCTCCTTCTTTCAGTGTGCAAATTACTGTAGTGAAAGAGTTAAAACAGTCATGCGCTGTATTCCACTACAGCACACAGCCAAGCTAAATAATATCTGAAAAGAGAGAGATAATGTTTCACTTGAATTGAAAGTCAAACAAAAGATGTAACAGACAGGGCACCACCATTTCATTCCCCAAAGGTGAGCAAGCCTCTTATGGGCACACTGTTCACTAGCAGAGCTGTGAGCCTTTGCCTCACTCCTCCTTTGCTCCTCCTCCTGTTATCCACATGTCCCTTGAGGCCTTGAATATCCCCAGCCCCGCTTCCCATCTTTTTCCAGAGGTTTCTTGCATCTTGCTCCTTCAAACAGCATTCTCTTCCTTCCCATCTGTCCCCCACCCCCTCCATTGCTCATCCCAGTTGCTCTGGCTTAGCACTGGCGAAACAACTGAACCCTCTGGAATGCTTTTGTTGTGATGCAGGGCTGAGTGGCCAGGCGATCCATGCTGGTAGTCCCCAGGGTCTTCAAGTACCTTCTTTTTCTCCTTTTGCAGAAATTTACTGGAGCAATAAATCTAGTGCAATGATGGAGAAAAACTAAGGCAGGGGATCTCTGGAGAGAGGGAGAGGAAAAAAGAACAGTAACAGCGCAATAGTGGTTGTGCTACTTTTGTCTGCCTCATGTCTTACTGGCATGTTTTTCTATAAAGCTTATCTACTATGAGAGGGGAAGGAAAAAAAAAACCCCTTTCTGACAGTGGGTGCATTGCCATGAAGGTCCCACACGGCAGTGAAGTCCAAATTTCTCAACATCTGGAGAGGCAGTATTATGTAGGTTATCTGATACCTAAAGAGTCACAAAGGTGGCACCGTAAATGATATCTTTTCCTGAGGCAGACAACGAGGCAAAGATAATCACAGTGACAAAAAGACAATGCATGTCACGCTGAAACAGAAAGAATACAAACCTCCAAGACCTCAGAGTGCCTCCGAGAAGAGACCTTCAGCTTTTTTTGACAGGTTTTGCATGTTTGACTATTATTAACACAACAAAAGGTTGCACATGGTTATTACTGAGGTGGCAACCTCCCCTGGTTCACGTTTTTTGTTTGTTGTTCTAGGAGCAGTGCAAAAGAGTCACTTGTTCTCTGTCTTTGCACATTTAGGCTGTGATGGCTGGAAAAAAGCTTTTCAGATTAAAAGGAAAGATAGCGAGCCAGAAAACATTCATTGACTTAAAAGGAAACAAAGTGCTTTTATTTTCAAAAAGGAGGGGGCTTTGGAGGTCCTCAAAGTGTTACTCTATAAATACTACTGAGCAAATAATTTGTACTGATAATATGCCTTAGTTTCCATTAACAGAATACCTGTGAACAAAATTTCCCATCCTTCTGGCTATTGCTGTCATTTGTATTTTGTCGATGGTGATAGAATCTTGGGATCCCAGCTAACATTATTGTCCTGCTGGGCTAAGTACTTTTTGAGCCAGTGGGTCTACTGGCCTGAAACGACTCAAGCTGATCATATATAAAAGTCTGTGACTTGTGTTGTGTTTTATTTGGGTCTGCCAACTGTAATTCTTCATATATATGGTATTGTTTCTGTTTTCTAGGTTGGAATAAGATAACTCACAACAGCGTTATTCCTGTAACTGCAGCAGACAGCAAAATTAAGATCTGAGGGAATTTCAGTGTGCAACTTCAAATTCTGCTTCCCATGAGTATTTCATGCATGTTACATTGGAAGTGAAGAAGAAAGGACAGGGTGAATGTGACTTTATGTAAATCTGTTGAAAACGTGGCTTGAGTATTCACAAAAAGGCTTTTTATGCATTATTTATTCCTCTATAGTTAAATATATGATGCTCACTTACTACGGCTGGTAAATGTGCACCTGCAGAACGGAAAGTGGGGAGAATAAGATAAAGGTCTTGCTTGGCTGAAGCAAAAATTACCACTAGACGTGGGTGCAGCAGTTCATCTTGAGATGATGATGATTCACTTGGGGGGAATTGTGGTGGGTTTGTAATATGAGTTATAGCAATCTGTAGTTATTGCATAAATGCAAATATTTAGATGGAGTGTTCACAATAGTTTGCCACAATAGGAAAAAGCAATGGCAGAGGAAGGATTTTTATCTCCTGACATATATATAACTGTTGTCCAAGACACTCTGTACACTCCATGGAGAGATACAGACACTTTCAGGAAGTGATTCATCTCCGTTTTAGATGTCTAAAATAAGGCAGATGGAAGAGCCTATTTCTCTCTGTAGAAGAACTTTTAGACTGAATCACATTGTAACAAGCAGGCCCAGTAGTTAAAACAGTATGACCAGCTGCAAACAAACACAGTTCATTTCTTAGCACCCTGCTACCAGTATAGTCAAACACAAAGTGATAATGCCTGACTGTATAACAAATTCTCTTTCAGCTGCAGCAGAAGTAGCTCCTCTGATGAATCAGTCATAATCGTGCTCAAATGCGTAGTCAAATTTATACAACAAGGAACATAGTATTCCAGTTTGTAAGGAATTAACCCCTACCATGCAAAAAAGTTTCAGTTTGCACCTGTGAAGTTTGTATTAAGTTAAGAATAACTACAGCGTGGCTGTAAATTCAGATTTTTAGTTTTTTTTCACTGTTGAGGTTTAGGATTTGATTTTGCAAAGATGAAGAGCATTTTCTGGACACTCAGTGCCCCAACTACTTCGAGGAGAAGGACATGGTACCTTGTGAGATCAAGGCCTTGCACCATGTAGAAAGTCTCTATGTGAACTGCTATGTTCCTTAGATGTGTAAAATTTTGAAATGCCTCCTAAAACTATCACTTACCCCCCACTACTGCTTCCAGCTGCCAGACAGCAAAGAGTCAGGTGTCTAATCTTGGCTGATTGGCCGGGCTCCATCTATAATTGATGGAGACAAGCACTTCTGAGGGGAGGTTCATCTGGTCTACAGAGACTGTGAATCACAAGTTTCCTCTCTCTTGCTCCCGGCTATTTGTTGGCATCCCTGCCACACTCTGTGGCACCTTTCGGTTGCACTGATATGGCTGTTGTGGCTGCGACATTAATCAAACAGCTTAAATTGTTTGGGTTAAAAAAAAACCAAAAGCCCCCCTTGCCATTGCTTAAAAGGGAAATCTATTCCCTGCCTGTACCTTTTTGGGTGTGGGTGTAGAATTTTAACAAAATCAAGTATTTTTAAAACAGCAATGGCAATCTATCCAGGGAACTAATTTAAATAAAAAATGTGCTTTTGTTGTGTCTTGTGTGCTTTAGTCCAGGCATTGAAGAATAAAATAAAAAGGCATGTGTTAAACAAGATTGCCTGCTTCTTAGTTCTTTTTCTTAACTCCCTAGTTCTTCCCCTGCCTGGTTCAGCCCTTCTCAAGCCCTGCAGATCCTGGGGGAGGGAGTATGTACTAAATTCCTTTCAGCCTTGGTAAACATACTTTGCACAATCTAAAACAGGGTAGTGTTACATTGGTTTGCCGGACCCTTTTGAGTCCTGGAAGAAATAAAAGGGAAAAAAGAGAACATTTGACATCTGCATTTTCCTGGAGTAGCTACAAGCACTGTTTGTTATGGAAGGGGGGGACAATGCTCGGGATTTTGAACTGAAAGGGAACTGGCTTGAATTTCTGGGCCTCCTGTCTTGTTCCCTCCTTGCCTGAAGGGCTGCTAAACCTGCGCACGTTCCCACCAGCGGAGAGTGGTCAGCTTGCTCCCCCGGCCCTGTGCCTCGCACTTCATGGCAGGCAGGCTACACGAGGGAAATTTTACTGCAGATGAGGGACAACCTTTATTTCACATTCTTAATGCAGTTCTCTTGCAAAAGGGTTCAGCCTTTTGCATTTTAGTAGTACACGGGTCATTTTGTTGCTGGTCTTAATTTCACAGCCCTTCCTTTCTCTGCTAAGTCGATGCTGTTCCACACAGTTGCTTAGGATCTGCAATAGCAGTAGCAGTTAAATGAAAAACTTCATCTTTAAAAAAATACTAGATTTACAGTGAGAATCACGGATGCTGCTTGTGCCTAGACACTTCTGTGGACATCAGAGCCCCTGTAATTGTAATCTGGCTTTGTTTTACATCTGCTTTGGAGGGAATGGGATCTCCAACTAATGTTAAATGCTTTTTGAGATGCTCTGGTCACTGACACAGGGAATTTATTTTTTTCTTTGTGCTCAGGATGTGTGAGAGCAGACCCCCCCTCCCCCCCCGCCAAATGCCTTCATTATTAAAATTACCTGCCAAAGTCTCCTCTCTCATACCCTTTTGCAAGCAGTTTGCTGCAAGTGTTTGATATCTGGGACTCAAGCTGTTGGTGACTGGCCACAGAAGTGGCTCTGTCTCTGTTCCTTAACTGGCCAAATGTAACTCTAACAACCAGGAGAAGGGCTTTGAGAGTCCACTGAGGATTTGCTTTTCCCTGAGAGAGGTAGCAGATAAACAGGATTAGAGTATTTACACAGTCTTGAAATCTGGGTCGACTAGGTCTTGCCCAAGGCATCCTTCTTATTTAGCTGCAAGATTTGATTGACTGAGTGCACTGTCAACATTTAGCTTTCTATCCTCACCTTACACAAGCTAATCATCTGAATGCAGGCGGCTCCAAATGCAAAAGGTGTGGTCAGGTTTTTCACCTGGTTTGCTAACTGGCTCAGCCCTAAGGCTGTGGTGGATGGTTTGGGAAACGCTGTCTATACTGTATCAAGCAGTACCCCAGCTCTCCTGAAGTTCAAGCCTTAGTTTTGCTATTGATCTTGCCTTAATATAGGCAGGAATTGAATTCAGTGGTAGATTTGCCTGTGTAAAAGGTCTCGTAAAGGCTTGGCTCGCCTGAGCAGTGAAATGATTGTGTTGAACTTCAGGGTGAATGTGGTGCTTGCAGCTGAATTTGTGTGCGTGAAACTGCATGCTGGGGCTGGGGTTGCTCAGGAAGCTTCCACCAGTGGCAGCTCTTCCTCCCACCTTGCCCCCAGCGCCCTGCTCGCTTTCCTTCCCCCGGTCAGCAGATATTCCTTTCACTGGCATGGCTGCACACTCAACCAGGCCTCCCAAATCATCTACTTAAAAAACAACCCACTGCCTTCTTTCCAGGAAAAAAACCCCAAAACCCTTAAAAACGCAACCTTTCGAGGAAGATCCTTTCTCAGATCTGGCTTAGAGTACAACCACACAAACAGCCAAGGTGGCACAAATGGAAGGGTTGTAGCTGTTTGTGGAAGGAGGCACATTGTGTAGCATGACAATATCTTACACAGCATCTAAAAGTCACGTGGAAATGTAGCCTAAGACTGTGATTTGATGATAAAAAATAATTAGTGGGAGTTCCGGCCTCAGCAGTTGATTTCGTCTCTCTGCTCCCATCTCTATTGTTTTATTGTTTGGTTTTTGGTTTGGGTATGTTGGTTTTAATTGGATCAGTTTCCCAATTTGGTTCATGGTGCAACCCTGCAAATGGTTGTGGCGAGGGAAACAGGAACAAGCAGCTGGGAGCAGGGGGGAGGGACAGTTTAAGCCAGTGCTGCTTTTAAACATTTGGTGTCATTGACCACAGCCTCAGCATTTCCCTGGATAAACAGTAGAACTGTATCTTCTCATCTAGTGACATTTCACAGGTTATCTTAATTCTAGTTACATACACTCGTCTCTATATTTATTTTGTTCTCTATTGAAACTGTGCTATGAGCAAGTTAAAATAAAGATATCGGGCTCAATTGTTTTATGCTGTTACCATCAGCTCAATGAGAACACAGTCTTATTTAGATTTCTGGGCAATTTCTTTGAGCTAATACCCAGAAAACTAGAACTGGGCTGCAAGAAAGCAAGCAAGACACTTAGCTTTGAATGACCTGTGTGGACTGCTCACTCGGGAACAAGAACGAAAAAAATAAACTACAGTTTATCACAAAAGATCTTTGCCTTACTGCAGCAGTAAAAGTGATATAGCAAAAAACATATTGATTCTCCGGGTGACTGATAAAGCTACAGCACTGAAAGGATTCCTCGCAGTAAATCCGAGTTTAATTTTTCCATCCAAATGCCTTGAATAATGCAGCCTCCGTCTGCTGGTGACCTATCTGCAGCACTGTTTAAGATGATGATAGCACTGTTTATCCAGGATAGGATCCCGAATTGTCGTGCATCCTCACAATTCCCAGTAGCTTCCTTGTGCAAAGAATGTTGTATCACACCTAGAATGATTATCTGAGAACTTGCCCATTGCACAACAATAGAAAGGCTCTTTATTGTTTCTTTTTTTGGCTGTTAGTCTAGTGGAACTACTGCTGAATTTCCATCAAACCAGCACACTTGCATGTGCACATGACACATACACATGCACTTTAGGCTGTCTGGCAATCTGAACTCATTGTATATTCATTACCTTTTCCTTGTGGCAGTCCTCTTAACCAAGACGACGATGAAATACGTTACACCAAAAGATTTCTCTTGCGCGGGTATGTGTTCGTATGTGCGTATGTGTAAGGATACGTGCACACGTATACAACGGGAAGTGTTAGGTACTCTAAAGAGCTGTCTCCGTGTATCTCTGCTTGAATGCTATCATATCCCACAGCCCTGCCTCCCCCCCTCTGCTGTGCAGGATAATAATGTGGTGGAAACCTTGTGTCTGTGGGGGGAAGGGTTTAAAAGCATCATACTGAGGCTGGGCGTTCTGCCAGGGGGAAGGGACAGAAGTGAAGTGCTCCTGGAGGTTTTCTTTTTTTAGACAGTGATTACTGAAGGGGAAAGAAGGCCAGTCATCATAGGAGTACAAAAAGACAAAAAAAAAAGTGTTTACTGTGGGCTATTGGCAAATACTTAAGTCTTACTTTAAGCAAGAATTCTGCACCGGAGGAAAAAAAAAAGGCACAAAATGGTTGTGCTTAAAGAAGATAGTCCAGCCTCACGAGCTGTTTCAAAATTAGTGATTAAAATGAGTGATATCTTTATAATTTTCCTTCTTCTCTCCCAAACATGCACACATGTATTCACATTCATAAAATGTGCGTCCTGAAGGTCCTAAGGACTTGAAGTAAAGGAAGATGCAGAGGGGATGTCTTTGAAAGTGAGTGATTTATTTTTACTTAAAACCTGAAAATTCAGTGTATGCAAGTCCCCTCTGAGAGATAAAATAACAGAGTTACAGAAATAGCAGGTCAGTAACTCTCATTTGCCCTGAGCTCTCTACAGAGTCATTCAGCTTCTTGTTGCACTGAAATGTGGAATATTTATACAGCTCAGAACCACTGGCATCAGAGACAAAAACCTCATGTCCTGTTGGCAAGGCAGGGTTGTGAAAAACCCTGATATCTGTTTTTTTGGGGGAAAAAGTCCCCACCAGCCATGTGAAGCCTGTCATTGTATTAGCACTTGTGGACAAGAATATCTAGAAGATTGCACAGTCTTTTCTGCACCTAAAGAAAATCATAATTATAAGCTTTGAATTCATATTCCTTGTTAGATGACAGCATGTTTAGGAAGCTTATGTCCCTGTTAAGCTTCTGACTTTTGAAATTAAATTAGGTATGGCAGAGGGAGGGCTTGGGGGATGAGGGAATATTTTTTGGCAAGTGAATGCAAAACTGAAAAGCCAGATTTGCCAAGCATTTTTCCAGGGATGTGTGCATGATTTGCATGTCCCCACTCGGCCTCATAACACATCCTCAGTGTGAAACTGATGGGGAGTGGTAGGGAAATGGCAGCGGTGGCTGAGAAATTAAGGGCAACATGAAAAATATTTGTTTTTCCTTGATGCAAAATAATTGATGCAGGTGAATTAGTAGTTTTGTTCCCCCTCCTCCCCTCCCCCAAAGAAAGTCTTCTGTCCTCTTTCTTTTTAGTAGATGCTTAAAACTGAAACTGTTATCATTGCATTAGCACTGGTTGGTGAACCTCAGAAGGAGGTATAAAAAAATTTTGAAGCTAATCCAAAAGCACAACAAAGCATTTTAGTTTAGAAATCAGGCTAAAAATCTTTCAAGATCAAATTCCCTTGTGAGATTTCCACTTTTACATGTGCAGAAAGTATCATGAGACTGTTCTTGCATATCACATCATTGCAGTTCTCACTGCAGGAATTACAGTTATGTGTGAATATTAAAGTAAATAAATAGCCAAGCTAAAATGTTTTGGGTTCATTTCAGGTTATAGGCAATGGCTCTCTACTGTTGATGCACTTTCTGAACTGTTTCCTTTGTCCTTAGGCTCTGATTTAGCAAAACACTTTAAAGTGTACTCAGATGTAAGCATCTGGATTTTCCCATCAAAGTCACTACTCTATTCACATATTTAAAGCCAAGCAGGTGTTAGAGAGTTTTTTCTAGGTAGATGATGCAGAGGAAGGTTTTCAAAAAAAGAGTCAGAGCTGTCTACAGAGGAAGCAGAAGACTCTGCCCCGGGCCCCCTCTGTTTACTGAACTTTAGAAAGTCCTACTTACTGGTCTGCCTGAAAATCAGCGTGCCCAGTGAGGAAGGGGCCCAATTTCTAGCAAGACTGTGAAGATTTTGTGAAAAATTACCCTTAATTAGTAAGTTGTCCTTATATGGCAACCACCTGCAGGATATAGGGCAACGAGTATCAAATCCAACACTTGGGAAACAAGTCATCGCCATCAGTGAAGCTCAAAAATCTCATAAATTATTACAGGGGAGTGAAATATTTTTTATACTTTGGAAACATGGGAAATAGTTGAAATTCTGAATTTTGGAGGAGAAGTGGAACTTGTCATAGCCCCCTGTTCAAAAGCAGCAGTCTTTTGTAGCGTTCAGCTTTATTCAGAGACCCTGTACAACTTTTGGCATGAATGAGGGCATAGAATCATGCATTGTTTTCTGGAAACCTCATAATGTCAGTGAAAATGCGGATAAATCAAAGAAAATGGAAGATCATGAGGAGACAAGAAGAATTGGTTTATGACAGAAGATTAAGAGAATCAAATTTATCTAGCTTGACCAACGTAAATCATATCTCAAATCGTGATGAATAAACACTTTAAGACTGTGAACAGCAAGGACAGACACATTATTTAGGGTTTTTCGGAGAATTATCGCTGGGAATATCAGGATGAAAGTAAGCAGTAGAAGATACTGCTCTATAATGATATAGAAGAACAGGCTCACAAAAGAAAAAGTAGCTCAAATAATTAAAAGTGGATTGGACAAAACATTGGAAAATCTCTATTTTAATACCTCATTCATCACTATGATGATATCCCTTTTAGAGAAGAAAATTTCCCTTACACATGAATGTGACAGTGGTCCATCTTCTTCACTAACTCTAATTTCTATTTTCTTTTCTGCCTCTACTGTCTATTTCTTGCTGAGAAAAGTGTATTGGTCTGATGCCTAAGATTCAGTTCATAATCAGTGATGTCTCAGCTGTTACTTTTTCCTCCTTTCCCACAGAGAGTTCTGAGGTGCCTATGGTACATGATTTTTGTCAGTATTATTCTGCTTCATCCTGTCTGGTGTACCTAATAAGAACGCTCAGGACTGACGACAAGACGGTGCCGTCAATTAATAACATTATAAGATGTTCATACAGTCACAGAAGTTGGGGATTGAAGAACTCTGTGTAATCACCTGTTCTGGCTGCTGCCATTGATTCTTATTCTGTTTCAGATCTTTGCTCAGAAGGTTTATATACTTTAGTCCAGGCTTTGTGAGATTAGCCTGTAATTTAAATACATTTCATTGACAGACATGCTCTTTCTTTCCACTGGTCTTCTGTTTATCTACGCTACTTTCTGTTCTACCCCATATCCTCAAATTAAAGAAATTTCAATTTTTGCTCCTCCAATCTTCCTTCCTTATTCCTCTCTTAACCAAACGACACACACTCCATCTCTCCACCTTAAATGATTCTCTTTAGCAAAGTCTTTTGAGACTTTACTAAAGTCTTTGCTAAAGTTTTGAGAGATATTTTTCTATCTCTCAAAAAGTCCAACCTCTCCTGGGCTTCCTCCAATATGTCAGTATCATATCGATAATAGTGGCAAATAGATCTTATTGGTAATAAATAGTATATAGATCTGAACACAGTGACTTGAGCCTGGGTCCAAGAATGCATGCGTTTAAACCGGTGAGTAGTTGCCATGTTAAACTAGAGCTTTAAGGGTGATAATACAAACTGCGTATTTCCTCATCATCCTCAGGTGTATCCTGGGAACAAGGCACAACTGAAAGGCTGCGCAGTGTGAGCAAGGGAAAACTGTGCAGAAAATTAATTCCAGAAGTTATGTTCACTAGCTATACCAAGTGTGTACAAATGGATGACTACTGCCTTTAGCATCTCTGAGTTTTGCAGTTGCTGAGGTACTGTGGAGACGGGGCAGTCTCTCAGGTGAGGGGAGGCAAGCCCCAGGTGCCAGTCCAGCTCCTACCCAAAGCTGCACTCTGGTTCGCACTGTTGTTAGCAGCTTAGATATTCCTAGCATCTTAGAGGCTTGGATATAACTACTGAGATGCCAATAAACTGCTCAACCTTTCTCTAATGCATAGGAAGTCTGAATGTGTTCAAACTCAAATACATCACAACCTCTCTTTCTTTCTACTATGATTTTGGTTTTTATGTTTGTTTGAAATTTTGCAATTCTGTTGATGCATAGTTGTTGAAAGCTTCATTTCAGGATTGTGGCAAAAATCTAGCCTTCAGAATGCTCCATTACTTAGAGGTCATGGCTCCACTGCCATTTCTGCATGTAAGGATGTCTTCCATCTTTCTAGGAGAGGAATAAAGACAGGAAATGATATGATCATCTGGTTCAGCCTCCTTGTCCCCAGCCCTGGAACTGGGGTTGCATTGCTTTTCTCTAGTCTCACAAGAATTCTCCAGTACCCATCTTTTACAGTCAAGCAGTTCAAAGAGTTGATTTTGCTGTTCTGATCACTGCTGAAAACAAAACAGAGTTCCTCACTGAATTGGTCATAAAAATGCGCAATCTGAGATGTCAATAGAAGCCATCAATATATGCATGGAGTTTAAATTTTTCTGCACTGGCACATTCTACTTCTATTGAACTAGATCCTCCATCATGTTTCCCAATTTCTTAATTTTATTAGTTCCTTTTTAGATTTTACCCAATAATTTTTTTTCTCAAAGAAGAAATTTCACTATGAAATGAAAAATACACGCATTTTACCTTTGTCCAAATTTCAGTGTGCTCTTACAGGTACCTAATTACTAGTGTAGCACTTCCGTTTCACTAGATAAAAGGACCTTGCAGAAGCATCTGTTCCCTTGCCCCAACTGTCTTTTACATACTACAACGGAGACATTCAAAGCAGCAGGACTTCAGGGAGGGCAGCCAAACTTCAGTGATGATCCTGGCAGCCACAGGCAAATACCAAATCGACTGCATGTGCAATGCAAAAGGGTTGAACATGCTGGTTAGATGCATTAGCTGTGTGCACGCTTATGTTTCTGTATGCAAAGGAGTCACAGAAAGAAAATACATTACTGCCCTTGTGAGTGGCAAGGGTAAGTGGGACTACTGTTGGAAGATCACTTCTAACTCTGGCAATGTGATTTCTATAACACACCTGTGGTTTGTCTGTAGCACATGGAGCCATTACATGGTGCACAAGCTTGAGTAAAGTACCATTGTTTTCCTCCAGTCTCCTTAAGCTTAATCAAATTAAGCAATTTGGTGTCCTTAGTACATTTGGCACGTGCAAGCCTCTTCCCAGCCCTTGAGTGGATCAAATCCTCATGTCTTTACTTCTTTCCCTATCCTTCCCTAAGAGGTGTGTTTGGCAGACCCTGTGGCAAAACTGAGCTGCGTTGAGCCCTGTAGGATCTAGCTGGACAGAGAAATCTCATGGCACTGATCTCACTGCAAAATCATGGATTTTTACAGGACTCTTGTCCATATAAAAATGATAAAACAAACTTCACAATAATTCTGGCACGCTCAACATGAATCTTTGCCATACATCACCACTTACAACTGTGGAAAAGGCAAAGGCTCAAACATTTGGCATGGTAGCTGGTACCTGCCGTCACCAACTGGTGCAAATTCAGTAAGAAGAGGGTGGGAGGTGAAACTTTAAACAAGAATGTGAAGGACGTCCTGGCCATTGTTAACATGAAAATAAGTCTTCCTGCCTCTGCTTTTATAGTCTCTTAAGAATGAGGATTAGTTTATTACTGAGACAATTCTCATTCTGGAAATTAAAGAATACAACAGGCAAAACCCAAGTCTGCCTTTGCTATTTCAGGAAAATACCTTTACTGTTTTCTGAGTACATATGGCAAGCAAATGCATACGATTATTTTTGTTGGTATCTGAAATGTGGAAATCACAGCCTTTATGGAGGAAAGGTTTTTTTCATTACATAGTATATGGCTGGCCAATGACTATCTGCAGCTCATTGTTCTTTATCCTGAAGCCAGCAACAGCTCTCTTATACTGAAAGGCTGTTCCTGGTTTAGTTATTGGGTGTAGCACATTTGAAACAAATGGTTTAACTACAATTTATCCAAGTCTATAATTATTCAAATTGCTCAAGGGGCTCTGTAAGTTCCATCCCAGCTGGAATTCTTCTTCCTATTTTTATTTCTTTTTCTTTTTTTCCTTTTTTTTAACATAAGGAAAAAATAACATGGAAAGTGTTAAACAAAATACACATTATTTTTAATTTCAGAACCATCTTATGCACTGGTTCAGCTGTCCCCATTAGTCTTTCCATGCCATACTACTGCAGCAGCCTCTGCTAGAGAAGGAGGTTTTTTTTTTTTACTTTATGTTTCTCTCTTTGTTCTTTCCTTTCTCTCCTTTCTTTTTTCATTTTCCCCCCTTACCCCTCCCCACCCACCCCTGGTCAATAATTGACCTACAGGAATCCACTCAAAGCTGAAGCTTGAGAAACTTGTGTGAGTTTGGAAAGTTGGCTGCATTTCTGTAAGTGTTAATGCTTTAATATTTATCATTTTCCTCTTATTTCTTGAGATTTTGACTTGGAATTTGGAAAACAAATAAACAGCTAGTCATAAAATTAAAAAGCCCAAACCAACAGTTGGCTATTTGAAAGGGCAGTGTAAAGAGTTCGTGTCCTCTTGGATGCCTATGTGCTGCTTGGATTCTTGTTACTCTTTTTAAATGGAATTCCTGTACCTGTTGGAAGATTTATATGTCAGCTGCTTTGGAAAATTTAAAACCATTGCTTCATGATGTGAACAGGATCCTTTGGGTCTCTCATAATAACTACTTATTTTTCTATCCTTAATCAGAGTATGATTCTTTAGGTGCAGAGTAACAAAATGTGACATGCAATAATGGACAGCTATTAAGTAGCTCCTAAGAAAATACTGAGTAGTCCAGCATTCTTGACAGATGAAAAGTATCCTAGCCTCCTTGGTGAGGGGATTGTATATTTGACTTGTATATTTAACTAGTGGCCATGTATAGTATAATATTTTGTAAATTACCAGAAATACAAATTAGTACAATGATTTGTGGGAAAGCCTGGGGAGTTACTTAGTAATGTATGGCATTGCTTGGCCCACTACCTTCGGTGTTTCATCAGGTATCTAATCTGGAACGGTACCATCACAGTTGTCATTTTGCTATTTGCATTCACATTCACTTTATTCTAGTCTCTTTCAGTCACTGCTATGGGTGGGAGCTATCAGAGCTAGAATCAGGATTACACAGTACTCAATCTTAACCTTGTTGTTTCAGAAATCAAACTGTACAAAGTGTTAATATCTGACTGGCTTTCCTGTAAGAATATTGCCTGCAAAACTCATGCTGGAGTGCAAGTGAATGTAGAAAAAATGATCAGTTCAGTCTCACTTTGGACCTCAGGCATCATCTAACTTGTCAAATAAGAAGAAAAAGGAAGTTTGACTTTCCTGTCCACTTGGAGAGAGGACATAACAACTGCCATATAGATCCAGCCTGAAGTGCCCCCGTCCTATTATCTGTTTTCTGACATAGACTCATAGGTGGAAGGGTGCTAATGGGTTTACTTATGGGAAAACAGATTTCTGAAGTGATTAGACGCATAGCTACTGACCTGATATTGGAGCATTCTTGCTTGGGCCCTCTTCACCCTGCTTTCGCATGGTGGTATGAAATGAGCCCCCTCAGTCCATCAGGCTTGTTTACAAACAAATCCAGGAAAATTCTTTTGTTGTAACAGTTTTTGAAAAACATAAGGTACTATGCCTATCCTTTCTGTTTTTTATTTCTGTCTGAAATAATACAGCTTTCAAAGCTAGGATTCAGTCATCACTGAAGCCTGATGTAGTCTGGTGGCTTAACTAACACACTACACTTGACGTTTGCAGTGGACTGGGAACACATTCTTTGTCAGTCATCATGTCCCTGCTGACTGGTGCTGAGCTGAGCAGCTTCCACCTTAGAGGGAAGGGCATTGTAACGGAATCAGCTCTGATCAATGAAGTGTAGCCTTTAGCTGTGTCTACATTACGTAGTGTTCCTGGAATAGTTATGCTTGTAAGGAGGGTAAAAATACATATGGGGCTATGTGGCAAACTTAAACCAGAAACCTTCTCTGCACCCAGGTAGATGCAATTAATTTTGTCTCTTGTTTCTGCATAATTATGACTAAATGTTAAAATATCTGCTGCTTTGGCTTCTAAAACAGTTTCAGAAATTATTTTATGGCATTATTTTCAAACTCAGGCTTGTGCATCCCCCAAGTTGCTCTACCCAAGAGGGGATACTGAGATAAATAAATCAAAACATCCAAGGCTTTTTTGTAAGCCTTGAAGCCAGCTAAAGTATAAAATAAAAAAGCTCCATAAATGGGTCCTTGGATATAAGGTCACTGTAGCTGAGCTGTGAGTGGGATCAGAAAAATTCCTGTTATCCATTTTAAGTGCATGGAAAGACACAGAGACTGATTTCAATTAGGTTTTATATACAGTGAGTTGTGTTCAATACAGTTGCTTCCATTTACACTAGTACAAGCAAAAGGAAGGCTAGGACCATTTTCCCTACTCTGAATATTTTAAATAGTTTAGTAAAACTAACACATCTATATCTCTTATTATCACTACATTGTGATAGTGTTTTATAAGCAGGAATGAAATTCTCTCAGCAATGTCCCTGCTGGAAAGACTGTTCCCATTTCACAGCCAGGGAGCTGAGGCATGTAGGTCAACAACCTAATCCAAAGCCCAATTTTTAGCACTCTTATGAAAGACACTTGAATTATTTCATTGTGAACTGAAGATAGGTTTGCCTACTTCTAAGCCAGAACACATTCTGTAATTTGTCTGTAAGGCAGCTATGCCCAAGCACAGCACTCAAGGATATGTGCAGAAAAGCCTTAGCCTTAAGTTTCAGTCTTGCAGAACTTTTTTTGCATCCCTGTGACTCTTACAGGCTATTCACAGTCTGGGGCACTGAAACCAGTAGCAGTGTGGAGGTCAATTTCTAAAAACACCAGTAGGGCTAGCACAGAGCTGGTTTTGGGGCTGTGCCATCTGGAGAGAGACGTTGGTGGCTCCCACCTTCTGGCTTGCTCTGAGTTCTGAGAGCAGCAGGAGCTTCTGCCTCGTACAGATGCAATTTAATGATGATAGAAAATGGTAGCATATTGTTTCTGTAAGAGGCAGTCTCTCATGGATCCCACAGCGTTCTTACCAGCATGTTTAACCTCTAATCTGGGAAAGAAAAATACCATCTGGTACACACCATCCTTGAAAGGTTGCTGTCCCCTGCCTTGATGTGTACCTGGAGAGCTCGTGTAAGTGCTGCACTGAGTTACCCATGCTGAATGAACCCGCCTGGGCCCCAGAAGAAGTGAAGCAACATTAGTGTGATGCACTATCTGAGTTAATATAGCTGACTTTGCAGCAGGGCTAATGAGCTGGTGCAGAATGCCGTATTTGCCTGGCTATGCTGCTTCCAGTAGTGGTGCTGGTTTATTTAGAGCTTGCTTAGGTATCTCTGCCCAGAACTGCACCAGGCCATGTTGGCAGATCCATAAACTCTTAATGTTTAATGAAGAATATTTTGTTTCTTGATTTTATTTATCTCATCAGAGAAAATATCACACTTTCTGTCCTAAGGAACCCACGTTTCCTTGTTTGCTTATTTGTGCAGTGTTAATCCTGTTTTCACTGTTAAGGTGAGAAGGATTCTGGCACAAATGAGAACTAGCTGTTAAGCTCTGACAACCCTGACTCACGATACCTGTCAGACTTAACATATCACCTCTGCAGTCTACGCCTTACCTCTGCGTTGTCTCTGTAGCAGAGAGGACAGGAGGGGCTGTGTGTCCACCCTCAATCAAAATCTGTGGTCAACTGGCCTACTGATTTAAATCACCAACAGTTTCGGTACATGCTCCTAGGTAAACTGGACTGCGCTGCCGGAAACGGAGCTGCTCTGTTTCTGACCTGGGGAGGTTCACCTCTCCTTAGGCAACCTGCTGATCTGAGCTCTCTGAGATCATCACACTGATGCCAAAGGTGCTGTGGAAACCTGGCTGGCCAAGCACACTGCAGCCCCAGGCTCGTGAGCACCTACCCACCTCCTGAGCCGCTGGGATGACAGGCATGGTCCACCACACCCAGCTTTCTCCTTAGAGGTGGTCAAAAATTGCCAGTGCTGACTCCATCTCTAGTCATGAGGGAACGATATTGGGAACAGTTTTCAGTGAGCAAATACCATGCCTTGGACTGACCTTGGTGGTGAAGACGCTACCGCTGCGTGAACACATAGTTCGTTCTGCTACCTCTGTGCAAGAGATGAGGTGAGACTTACAGGTGTGACCTCATGAGTTACTGCTGAGAGTGTGAATCAGAGCCCCAGGCCCGTTGGTGGCATCTGTCCATTGCAAAGAAGCAATTCTTCCTCATCCTGGTTCTGCAGTTCTTTAATAATAAACTGTCCACTCAGAGAGAAAATGAAAATGTGAGATAGAAGTTTTAAAAATGAAGCTGCGTTACTGGCTTTTGTGTGTATAGGGACAGAACTAACTGGCTGCTACTTTGGTCTGTTTGGAAATCTCTGACCTATTACTGCTTTAATTCCTTCAGCACGTTGCAAATAGAGCTGTTTTGGTTTAAAAAGATTCTTCATATACATGCTAAAATGTGCTTATTTCATTTTTTAAAAGTGCCTGTAAAGTAGCTTGGAAATAATTGTTCCTGATGTTTAATTAGGTAGTGTTTGAAAAGCACTTTGAAAATGAAAAATGGAGTAGAAGTGATAAATATTCTTGCCTAAGGTTGATTAATTATGGACAGTAAATCTTACATTAGCCCACGTGATAAATGTGAGCGAGTAGACTGCACAATCTATTAAAGGAAACCCAGGCATATACATTTTTTCCCTCTGCATATGGATCTGGAGCTGATCATCTGGAGGTTGGAGAACTGTGTCTGCTTTGTAGCTTCTCATCCTCTTTTTTATTCAATGCTATTGAAGACTTTAGCAGAGAATTCGGAATCTGGCTTTTCAGAGCTAGCAGAGGGGCGATCGGGGGCATGGGAACCCGCTGGGCTCCTTCAGAAGTTTCCGCTTTCAACTTCACAGGAAGTTGTTAGACAGTGAGGCTACATCTATATTAGTAAATCAAACATGTCCGGCTCTCTGCCACTGAAGTCACCTGGCACTGAACTGCCCGCATCCACACAATTAAACACTTTTACCCTGTGAAAGTGAGGTGGTTGCAGCCAGGCGCTCTGATGGGAAGAGTCCCTGGCCTGCGCTAACTCAGGAAGTCTTTCTGGAGATGCTTGGGTGAATGCAAGTCGGTCAGGGTCAAAACCATTCTAGAAATTTAACAGTGGAGATGATCGAGGTTCGGTGCCTAAGCCTGCCCAGCACTGTTTATTTTACTGGTACAGATGTAGCCTGAGGGGCTGTAGCCTCTGCCTAGGCTACTTACCTCTGCTGTCTTCAGGGCACCTTCCACTGATGGAGGGGCACAAAGCTGCTTTTCTACAGGCCAGATCATGTCATATGATATATGTATCTCGCTGACCTTTCCGAGCTGGGCCTGTTTTGGGGCAGCAATAGCAATATCTGGTCTTAAAGGGCTGATGAAACTAACCACCCAGCTTCACTTGTACTGCAGAATAGATGATAGATTGCAGGACCACTTGGTGTCTTTGACAGGTTTTAAGTGGGGCTAATGTATAAAGAGCAAATGTGCTTATCACACCTAGACCAAATATGTGAGAGGTCTGTGCTAGTTCTTGCAAATATGATAAGTACCTTGAATAAACTGACAATCACTTACCCCAGATAAAAAGTCTGGAGAAGCCTGTAGAATTAAGGCAGAAAAGGAAGGAGGAGACAAGTTCAGGAAAACTGCATGAGAGTCTGCGGAAAATACAGAGAGCATCTGTGCCTTTTGTTTTTTTCATATGTGACAGTTTGCTTATATGCTGTAGTACTGTGATCTTCTAAGGCTGGAGGAGTAAGTTTTCTCCTTGGAACAGGGGGATCAGTTGTTGACATTGGCATGTTGGAGTTAGCATGAAGGACTGATCTGAAACTGTTGCTTTAAGGTGGTGGCATTACTTTGAGATATAGCAAAACCAATGACTAGTCATTAATGTTGTTGACTTACAAAAAAAGAGGTGGCGTATATGAAAACATCATAACTGCAGAACTGGCAATAAGGTCTCTGCTGCAGAATACAGTGGGAGAGTTGGAATCATGGCAGTTTGGTCTGAAAAGAAAATACAGAAGCCTTGATTTTCCACTCCGGTTGACAGATCATAAAATATTAAATTCCGATCTGTTTGGAAAAGATTTTCATGTGTTCCTGAAAATGACTCCTGACTGCAGAGCTTCAAAGAGATAAAGTCTTTGGCAAAAGCTCTAGTTTTTTTAGCTTCAGTGAACAAGCTACAGTGAAAAAAGGTACTGAAGGTCAGATCTAGGCATAAGGGAGTCAAGGCAAAAAGTAGGGCCTTAGGCATGGCCTTTGCAGCCCCCCAGAATTTCCCTTTCTCTGTATCTATTCTCCAGACTCAGCCTGATGGAGAGAGCTCTGAGAGGGGTCCGTGAGCCTGAGTGTGGTACGTGGTCTGCAAATACAGGGGAAAGACTCAGATTCTGAAGGCACTGCTGGAAACAAGGAGCTGTTAGATTGGCTCAGCTGTCCTGCTGAAAAGGTGCATGCTTGCTTCTCCTTCGCTTATGCTTGTCCTCTCACATCACTTCCCCACGCCAAAACATTCCTGTTAATGCTTAGGCAGCAACGTGATGCTTTTTGACAAGAAAATTCAGCAAGAAGGTTCTGCAGAGCTCTTCAAAACATCTCTGAGAAGATGGTGAGCTGGTTTAGAAGCAGCTGATGAAATGGCAAGTCACCTGGTGGGTAAGAAGCTTGAATGCATGGTGCTCATTGAAAGGAAGCAGTGGGAAAGAGACAGATATTCAGAAAAGAGAGGCAAGGACTGGGGAGAGAGCACAGGGACTTGGAGGGCAGGATCTTTTTAATGTTGAAAAGGAAAATCCATACAACCTGCATCTTCCCTGTTTTTTGGACTCATAGAAACTTCTGAAATCTAGTTAATTAAAGGCATGCTATTTAGCACCCCACTTTTGATTGATCCTTCTCTCAGGAATGTGTGAATGAGATGCCGAGGTGTAAACAAGAACCATGAGACATACATCTATGGTGAACTACACATACCCATTCTATTAGCATAATTCACTTGTGTCAGGTGCTTTATGCGGCATTTCATTTATTTTAGCAAGTTTCTCAGTTGCAAGAGCTTCAAAACACAAAATCAACAGAACTGAAATGCTTTCCTTATTTTTGCATCAGGAATTCTTGAAGATATAATATGCGATGGTGCCTGCTTCATAGTGCTATGCAACTTGGTCACAAGCTATCACAAGTGACCTATAAAACAGATTTATTTGACACTAAATTCAAGCTGAAAACAACTTCCCAGAACCCTAGAAAAGGCAGTGAAACTCTATATACTCACTCCAAGGAGGCATGCACACACATTCAAATATGCATACTTTTATGCACAGATATCACCATGTATCATATTCTTGCTGACCATCTGTTTGCTTACTGTGAGCTCTGAGATGATTCAGTTGCTATGCCTTTGGGGAAAACACTGGCTAAGACCTGCATGTAAATGTGCAAGGACACATTTGGGGATACACTAACTGCTGTGTGCTGGGACCTGACATGGTATGCCTGGCTCCATCTATCCCATCAGCCCTCCTGGTTGGGCAGTCAAGATGGCTCGGAGATCCATCACCAAAGCTGGAGTGGTGGGGCCACCTTATAGCAAGGAAGGGTGTGAAGCATAGACAATACGAACTGACTGAGTTTAGGCTGTCTGCAGGAGCTAGGTAGGGTTCAGGAACACAGAGAAAGCAGGCGGCTTTTGGTACCTCTTAGCTCAGACAAAAGCAGGTATAATTGCTTTATCTTTGTGGGACAATGCAGAGAATAAACCAGAACCATACAAACAACAGGAGCCGTAGCTACTTTTATTTAGGTGGGAACCATCAATGGGAAAAATAGAACACCCTTAAAAAGTGAGGGAGATACTGAATCCAAATAAGAACCCTGCCTTTACATATGTCACTCTGGTGAAATCTGGCTGTCAGAGTTGGAGCCTGATCTAAGGCAGATTTACCTGTGCATGGAGGAAGTTCTGTAACAAGTGCAATACTACATTAACAGTGCACCTCCACTTACTCACAGGTAGCACAGCTGTGCATTTCCGATAGGTCTGAAAAGACCCTGCAGCTGGTAGTCATGAAGCTTTTCATTTATATTTCCTCAAATCCATGTATTATGTAACATTTTCTGTATCATCCCCAATGCACAATGTATCTCTGTCAGCCTTTACAAACGAAAGTATATCACTGTCCCAAATATCTACACTGCTTTTTGTATAATGGATTTTATTTCTGGCCTAATTTAAGAACTTTCAGAAATGTTGTCTTGAGTTGGGAGCTGAAACCCTCTACTTTTCAGAGGTGTTCTGTTAGGCTTTTGTTACCAAGCATGTTAAAATCGGGGATGCTTGTGAGGAACTTCCCTACCGTCCTCTGCTCTGCAAAGAGCTGGCACAGGCAGACCGCACAATTGTGTGCAGTGACATGCAGGATTGGGGCCTAGAGGTTTTTTCTGTCAAGTCAATTCACAGTTGCAGGCAATTGAGATCCGATATTTTGATTAGGGCTTTTCCTTATTTTTCTTCTTCCAAGTCAGTGATGAAGGAACCTCTCAGATCCGCCCTGTATTTTTGTCCCAACAAAGTAGAGCTTTCTATGGCATTTTCTTTGCTCCAGAACTATTCATCACTAGCACTGTGTTGATAATGTGATGACAGTTGTTGCCAAAACTTTCCTGTTCACCCTAAATCTGTTTTTCTTGGTATGAAAATAAAGATACGAAGCTCAGCAGAGAGAGAGCACTTCGTGGTATGAGAGCTCAAGGTGACTGGGACAGCGTAATTATCCAAGGACAAACCCCGGTGCGGGTGGGCGGCATTTTCCAGATTCCGGAGGGGAAGGGGAGAAGAGGGGTGTGAGGCTAGAGGGGGTGGGCTGGGTGGGATGTGCCTGCTGGGGGCTGGGGAGGGAGACAGAGCTCCTCTTTTAAAGGAAAATGAGCAGCCAGCAGAAACTAGATGCGTCTCACCATGGGGTGAGGGTGGAGAACCCACCAACTGCTGAGGCAGTCAATAGGCAGATTATTCATCACACATTGCTAGGAGATTAACTGAGCAAACGTTCTGACAAAACTGATTAAAGCCTTCATCCTGTACGGGGCGGGGGGAGGGGGAATAAAGAGACACCAAGTTATTACACCCCAGCCAAATTCCAGATGATGACTACATGTAGTGGAAACACAGAGTATGGAGTGTTGGTTTCCCCCCCGCCCCCCCTCAAACTGGCATGACTCTCCCTCTCTTTATCACTAGAGTCATCACAAATTAAAGTTTGTAAATACAGCTACCTACTGAATGTTTCAAAAGCCAGATTGCTGTGATGTAATAGATAAAGGACACCCCTCCCCTTAGTTTGCTTCTCTTAAAACATTATCTCACAGTGCTATCATGTCTAGAGTCATCTCTCTTCTGAAGTGCATTCTTTCCCGGTATTATCACCACTGTCTACAACTGCAGATACTTAAAATGAGCAAAATACTTGACTTCCCATTATAGTAAAAGTTGGATGGTACTCCCTCAGCCACGTGTGAACTCTGAATGTGAGTGCCTCCAGTATCAGTGTTTGCTCAGTTGCTAGCACTGGTAAAGGGGAAATGGACATTATTTTTTATTGTGCTCATTAATTACCACAGTTTCTAGCCTTGTCACCTCCTAAAACAAGAGAAGTAATATCAATAAAACTAAATCACTTAATTGCAGAGTTCTGAAGACTGGGAAAGTCATGAAAAACAGCCTGAGAAAGGAGTCCCTTTCCAGACAATTCTGATTGTTGTCTTTTGACAGTCAAAAATTCAATGGGTCGTGGAAACGATCATACCAAAACTGCCTAGTGTCTACTACCTCTAACAAGTGCCTGCTAACAAGTCTTTAACCTGAGGCACTGCTGAAGCCTAAGCACTGAGCTCGACATTGGTTTAGATATACCTATGTATGTTCACTGTTTCTCAAGCATGAAAAATCTCCCTGTAAGTCATCCTGGTAATGTACAGACACTTTTGGAAAGGAAGGCCATCGTCTGTCAGGACCCTGAGACGTAAAATTAGACGGTGCAGCCCCCTGGGGAGTCAGTAGCAGGAGCTGGGCAATGGCGCTGGTGGCTCTTCCCTCTCTAAACCCCTGACTCTGAGGGTAAGGACATTACAACTAATTACGTCTTTGGACTGTGCTGACATGAATAAACCATTTGAGGTTAACTGTCATGCTTCTTAATGTCATAAAGCCTCCTTTTCATAGAATTAAAGCCTTATTACATAAAATTGTGTCAAATCATTCCCTCGTGCTGGGTTAGATCCTATAAACTGGTCTAAAAAAAAAAGTTGGTTTTTGGGAAGAGTTGGGCTCACTCACTGTAGTAGTCTCCAAGTAATCTTTTATTATAAATGTGTTTTCCAGGTGTCAGAAAAGTGGATGTCAAATATGCAGTGGCTTTTGAAAACAAATGTCATCTAATGTACTAACGGAAATCTCCTCTGAACATTAGTGAGAACACTTACTAATGGTTAGGAATGGTATGGTTAGGAATGCTCCAAGACTCTTAACTAAATTATCATCTGCTACCTCATGGGGATTTTTGCTTAATGATTTGTATTTGTTAACTTGCATTTACCTTAGCTGTGGTTGTCAGTGCCATCTCTTTAATATAAGCAAAGAGGAAGGAGATAGCAACTGAGAAAAAGATCTTTCTGTTTAACACTGTGAACCGTAGACACTGGGTTAAGAAATAGCTCACATATATTAGAAGCAGAATTGATAGAAATATTAATAATGAAACTGGCAAAATACTATGTGCAAGAGAGTACATTAGTACATATACTGGAATAATTTGTAAATATAATAGGAACTGTTATGTACATGAACATTTTATGGATCCAGTTGATGTGCTGAGGTGGAGCAGTGGAAAATTAAGAAACCCCTAGAGAACTGCAGATACCTTACATAATTTATAGTTGATTTTCCTCTAAGTTGTTAAACAGCTTTATCTAGCAACATGTTGTATGTACGTCAGCATTTCATAGCTAACATAAATCTGCAAAAGATGCTGCCAACTGTTTGGTTTTGGTTTTGGTTTTTTTTGTTAAATAGGCAGCTTCTTCATCATTCAAATGATTCTCACAATTTTGAGACCTCCCCAGTCATTAGATGATCTTTGAAAAAGCAAGCCTATACATCTGGATTGCTCTGGCAAGGCAAGGAGCTTTCCAAAATGAAGGAAACAGCTTCTCTTTTAAAAAACCTTTTATACCCTTGTAAAAGGCAATAAAATATATATCAAACATAGATGATACTGACTGCTCTTTACAGTCACTATTAAGATTTATGGTCCCTGAAGTTAAATATTGACTTTGGCATCACCTTGGTCAATATTTATCTCTCAGATCAATAAATCTTAATATTGACTGCAACTGAAGTCACCATGCTGCCCAGTGTTACCTCTGAATGATTTATATCAATGTATTTTCCTCTCCTCTCAATATATCTTTTACTTTCCTGTGTTCCTATTTGATGGGGTTGGAACATCTTTTTGAATGAGGAAACTTTTTCTTCGCATAGAGTGTTGTCCTTCCCATCAGGTTGTTTTACTCCTTTCCTTATTTCTTCATAAGTTCTACTGTAACTGCACAAACCATCTTAGCATGAAAAAATTTTTCCTAGTGCCTAAGTAAATGTATAACTTCTGAGAGCATACTAGGCTGTATCATTTTCATTATGATTTTACATACTGGAAGTTATAATCATCATAATAATCCTAATCAGTATTAGTCCTTTCTCTTATTACCCTTAAATTTCCATATTGACATTTACTTTTCTGCCTCCCAATGTTTTCCTTCAACTATTAGAGTTATAGTACAACAGAAAATTCTAGTTTATTTAAAATTTGATTATTTAGTCCCATTTGGTAAGTTTTTATCTTGATTTCCCCAACAAAATTCAGTTCATGAAGAAGTTAGAGACATGATCACAACTAGCTTTCATATATATATAATTTTCCTAATATCACTGGAATTTTTGTCTTAGCAGGACCTTTGAGGTTAATTGAACAAAGCCCTTTACCAAGACCAATTAAAAGTGAAGTTCCTAATGAACTCTTTTGAACGTGATATATAGACACTCGTTAATGCAAAAATGGGTTGCTGGCTACCCTCCTTGTATTATCCTAACCCAAACCTTTAAAAAGATCCAGTCTTTTTTTACATAAAAGATGTGTGTGTTATTTCCTGAACTATATTCTCACCAGTAGAAATCTACAAGCATGTTCAGTGGAAATACATTAGCCCTTTCTGTTCTTTCACAGTGTCTAAAAAATCCACCTTTCTTTTGTTCCCCTGGGTGAATACTGCTTATGCCCTGGCTGTTGTGCTGCGCTGGCCGTGGCACCTCGCTGCCCTGCAATTCCATCCGAGGGGCTCTGGGACAGAACCGGCCCCAGCACCATGTGCCACACTGTGAATCACAGCGTCATCCATCTACTCAGTCTTTGATCCGGTGTTGCTCTTTTTCAAATGTACAGCTCCACGCACAGTGACAGCTTAATTAAGAAATAGTAATATAGATGGTCCCTGCATGCATATCAACTCCAAGAGTAGGCATTTGAATACAAAAGTATCCTACTTTTTTAATGGTGTAATTCTTTCAAATGGTTGAGACTGTAAAATATCTGTATGAGTTGTGCTCACACTTGAACAAAGGAAGAGTAGGAGTTTCAATAAACTCCTAATAAAATAATAAAGTTTTATTCCTGCCACTGGGAAAAGCTAGAAGAATGTTAATGCTTAATAACGAAATGAAGAATACTAGGCTGCTGCCAAATCATCAGCTAAGCCTTTTCTTTTTTTTTTTTTTGTTGCTGTTGTGTTCCCATGTGAGGGCTGCACCCTACAGAATGAAATAGCTCTCTTCTACTGAGAGTGTCATGGAAAATTTGCCAAACAGAAACAAAGGCCCTTCTTCCACTTCCGCCTTCTGACATAAACAGCTGTACTGCTGCATGTGATAAATTATCAGACTGGATAAAAATCTTCCTTTCCTTCTGTTTTCTTTAAAATGAGATCAGAGTGCTCAGATGAACACAGCCTCTCTCCCTATCTGAGAAACAGAGTGAAAATGCCTTCTGATGACCTTCTACATTATTTGGGTAGCTCAGCTAATTAGGGACACAGCAGACCTCCCTTGTGACTTGCCCTATCATGATCTTTCCCAACTAACATAGTTCAAGCTCTGAATGCACCAGCAAAAAGCAGCTTCAGGATGTTCCTTGCAATCAAGAGAAGAAATAAGTTTTCCTCTGCTTGGATGGAAAAGGGAGTGGCTGGAGGGGAAAAAAAAGTAATTCACCAGAACATTTGTGAATGGGGAGTGAAACTGAGAAAGAGTTTGAAGTTGAAATGCAAAGAGTTGTTTGGCTTACTCCTTATAACTTCTTAAGGTCCAAAACTTCCCCCATTAGTGAAACTGAATAATTTTCTATACTTCCTGCCTTAAACTCTGGAGTAGCATTGGTGTGCACAGCTATGAGTCTGCTGCACTCCAGTCCAGGGAACCTGCATTTGCCTGGCTGGTGAGCAGGCCATCCTTGCATCTACTGTAGCGTTAGTGATCACAATAAGTGCTCCAGAAATGCTTTACAATGTCAGGACTAAGCAAAAGATAAATAACAGTTTATTAGCTTTATTTAGTATTATTAACAGCAGTACTATCGGTATTAATGATATCATTGACAATGTGGTTTAGAAGTGGGAGGGAAATTAGGTGTGACTATCCTGTACAGTAAATAATCTGCAGGCTGTTTAGAGGCAACTATGAAGATCAGTGAAGAGGTTTTTCAGTGTCATGCAACGCTTCCAAACAAGGTGATAGAGAAACATTCCTTAAATGCTGGACTGATGACCTGTCTAACAGTGTACCTTGTGATGATTAACTGCTTCTCAGACCTCTAAGGAAATAGGACTGAAAATGCTGTTGACCTTGCACCACTACCTAAGGCAAGACTGACAAATCTTGTTCTGCCCCTGAAACTGATAGTTGCTGATGAGGACAACAACGCTAATGTGGAGCAGCGATGGATGTTTTTATCCTCTGATGCAGCTCACAGGATTAAAACACCTCACTTGACGTGGCCTCTGACTCATCAGCTAACTGCAGCAGAGCTGGGTGAGACTGAGGATGATGGTAAGACCCTTGAAAAATTGTAAGGAGAATTTTTCTGCCAGTTGTGTGAGCAAACTGGATTTCTTCTTCCTCAGGACTCCTCAACAATGAGAAGGAAATTCCTTGTATTGGTCCTACTAACAAGCAGATCAAATTTGCAGCCACTTAAAAGTGACTGGGCACATGTGCCATGCTTCCAAGTCTTGCTTTTGAAATTAAGCAGGACCTAGCAAACACTATGATGCTGTGAATGTCAGATAGGGCTATGAGGCTGGAGGGACTGATCTGAGAACAAATTAGAACAATCAAATGTTTAGCTTGGATAAACAACAGCTAATGGGCTGGGAATGCATACAGCTGACAAGTTTGGAGAAGGCTGTAAACATCAGCAAAGGCAGTGACATAACTGAAGATTCAAGTAGATTCAGCTAAAGAGTAAGGGCTTGTTTACACCAAGAAATTCACTGTTATAATTATGCAGCATAATTATACAGCATAATTGTAATTATCCTGGAATTATTCTGAAGGAAGAGTGTCCACATGGGGAGTTATGCTGATATAAAGATACTACTAAATTTCCCTGTGTAGACAAGCTCAGCAAAAGAAAGGATTGTTTTTGTGTAAAGCCTCTGTGTGCTACTGTTACTAGTACCACAGTGCAATACAAAACAGGGAATGTAAATTACAGTCATAGCTTTTAGTTGATTTAATCTATCTAGTTCAAGCCTTGTCCCCAGAGAGAGACCCCCTACCAGCATTGGCTTGTGTGACGCATATTCCCATTTCATATGAAGAGTCTTTGCACTTTTCAGTCCCCTGATTCGCCTGGGACTGTGTCCTGCTCTGCAGTTTAGCTCAGCTAAATAGCTTGCATGACAATAGCTCACTCTCTGCCTCTATGGCACTGTCATCCACAGCTGTAAGGCACTTGTCATGAAGGTGATTTACTCCAGCCTATTGCTGGTGTGTCAGTATCTAATAGGGTTGTTTTTTTCATACTTCTCTAGATTTTAGTTAACAAGCTTTAAGCTTCCTCTGGGAAACTCCATCATATGCCTAGGCCTGTCCATGCCAAATGTTGTTCTACATTAATGGTACCAGAAGAGCCAAAGTGATACATTCCCCTCAGTTACGGATGCTCATATACAATTTATAAACCATTTATAAATACACATTTATAAACCATTTGCATGACTTTGTTCTCTGTGGCCATCTCATTGAACTAGAAAACAAGGTTAAATATGTGTGCCTTCAATGAACAAAATCCATCACTTCCATGCTCCTACGCAAGCCATGGTGCAACTACTTGAGGACGGATAATGAGGCTTTGGGATAATCAGAACGTGCTTCTTACAGTGTTTTTACAAGTAGATATATTCCTATGGTTTGTTTAAGATTTCAAACTGAGCTATCCAGAAGAGTTTAAATATTTGAAGGAAGGTGCAGAAAGCAAATAGTATGGCAAGGAATTGCTGTGATAATTAGTTTGAATAATAACATTGCTACTCTTGCCTAGCACTTTTTACAGTCTTTTCAGCAGGAAGACATCGTCATAATCTTCATTTTATAGATGACAGGCAAAGAGAAGTGGCTTATCCAAAGTCCCATACCACCTCCCAGCTGGGAGGAGCAAACTGGTATGCTGGGTTCTTGGACAGATACTGCTGCGAGGCTGTGCACCAAGGACAAGTTCGTAATGAGATATATTTTACATACTTTAAGAACCTGTGTGGTTGCATGTAGAGGAGAAGCCACCTTCACTGCTGAAAGAGGAGGTTGGAAATATGTAGTTTCATTGAAATAGAGAATTTAAAAATGCAGCTGACAGAGGGATGGATGAGGTAGATCACTCCAGAACTGTGTTTTTGTGTGGCTAAACATTTTGCTGTTCTTTGTTAATACATACAGTTTTGCAAACCTGAGCGCTCTGCTTGCACATTGCTTGTTCCTGTGTTTAAAATGACACCTACCTCTTACTCATTTTTGTGCATCCAAAATAAAGAATGGTTTTTTTTTTTGTCTTTAGCTTGCCACTGTGTTTCCTTCTTTCTTTTAAAAATTGTACCAATTTTAAACTAAGAAAACACAGCAAAAATAATATAGCTTTTATCTGCCTGCAAACTCTTCCCTGCCACAAACCTCATGTCCAAATTGATATCTTCAAAATGGAGGAATGACCCTGGTACAGCCTTTCTCTTTCCTAGTTTCTGCTTCCTATTTTCTGATATCTTTTTCTTTCATTTCTGGGTCATGTTCTTCCTCTCCCAATTTGGGGACTTCAGATCAGATTCACAAAATGACTTAGGCATCACCTGGAAAGCACTGTGGCATCAGTGTAATCCCACAGCCCCAGGTTGTGCTCTCATGCCATGAACAACCCCTGGAGAGTTGGCTGTGAATGTGGTTCAAAAAGGTCAGTGGGCTGATCTGTTGAATGTGGCTCTGGGGAAAAGCTCAAGAGAGTATTACACTCCCTGCTGCAACCTTGGAGATCATGGTACTTAGCTCTTCTGCATGGGGTTTGCTGAGAACTGCATGTCCAAACAGATGGAGTGAAAGGCATGGGAAAGGTTTTGCCTTTGTCTCGTGCTCCAGTGAGTGCAGTACTCCCCTAGGATGCAGGAGGGACAGGTTTGTCTTTGTTTCTTCCTTAAGAAGACCGAGTCAATCTCTTTCCCCTCTCAGAATAGTGTCATCAGCGCCAGGTGCTAGCAGGAGACCTCCTCTGATGAGGCTTATAGCCTTATTGCTCTCCTCCTAAAACAATTCCTTAATCACCTGGGTATTAGAAACTAGTTTAGATACCTCTGCAAAGCACATCTCCAGGATGAGGCACCTCCCAGATTAAGCAGGAGCTGAGTGGGATTTAGAATTAGCTTCATGTGGACAGTTAGACTGTTTTACAGATTTAACCCTTTCTTCCTTTAAAACTGTTTGCCATGTCTTTAATTCTAGCTCCATCACTAATGTGCAGGTTCACCAATCACTAGCCCATGTTCAGAATTCTCCTTTTTCTGAGTCATTGTTATGTTTACAATTATACTGGCTTTTAAAGACACCATGGCTTTGTCATCATGCAGAGTTAAAGACAATATTGATTAATTCAACCTAGCACACACCTTCCAGAATTTCAACAAAGAAAAGTGGGTCTTTAAACCAGGTAGGCAATTTGAACTATAAGCTCCTCTAAACAGCATAGCTCAACTAGATCAGCACCTTTTATGTGGTGATCTTCTCTACACTCAGAAAAAAATGCAGACTCTATCAGTAATAATATTCTAGCAATGTACCTGGTGTAGACAAAACTGAACTTAAGGCTTTTGTTAAATTTTCTTCCTTTGAAGACAAGGTCGGATTGTCAGTTTTTTACATGCATGACCCTCCTTTTTATCCAGAAATGGGACCAGTTTTTTCTCCTGGAAAATATCAAATTCACAGTGTTAGGTGGGATTCAGATATTTTGGAACACTTCCTCAAATTAGGCTTTCCAGTACCTAAAAGGTACACATCTTGGAAATAATCACCTATCTGCTGGAACACTCTGGTGATATGGCATGAAAAAAAGATTTTAAATTATTGCTGCCTAACATTACTAGTAATAGATTTTGCTGCGGGGAAGAAGTTGTTGAGCCAAATCTCCTGTCCTAATTGTTAATTATTGTTGTCTTTATCTCAAAAAAATTCTGTTATGAGACTAGGCAGCTTTATTCAGTTAAAATGTTCCAGGAAAATTCAACAACAATCACATTTAAAAATAAATGTTCAGTAGCACAAGGAAGAAATATACAGTAGCACACCTACTACATGTTTACTCTTCTTGATCTCCAAACAATGTTTATGCTTGTATCCTCTGTCTTTTAGAAGTGAATACTGTGTTGATGGAAGCTGTTCATTTGACTGTCCTAGGGAACGAACTCTGCTTCAGTGGGTGAGTTAGTAATGCATGCCTTCTGCATGTGAACTAATCATTGTTTAGAAAGCCCTGCAAATGCAATCTGGTATTTATTTAATGAGAAGACTTAGTTGCAAACTGGTTGTAATCCTGACCTTGATAAAATACGATGTAAGTTTATGCAGCAATGATCTCCTGCCCTCCTGGGGAGCTCTACCAGTCCTTCAAAAGTTTGAAATTTGTCTCAGTCTGAAATTTTACTCTCAAGCCCTAAGTGTGCATCCACTTGATGAAAGCCTTGTAGAAAGAAAATCTTTCTCTTTAAAGCTAGGTCCCACTCATACCACCATACGCAGTGTGTTTTGATGAAGTCATAGCTCTCTACACTAGCATTAGTAGAAATCAAAGGTCACACACATGAATTAGCTATGGTAGTTTACCGCCTTGTCAGGCATCAATTTAACTATGCTAACTGTTGGTAAAATTTAGGCACTTGCTCTGAGTCTGTTTGGCTGTGAATTAGTATATTCCTTAGCTCAACCGTGATAAAAGAGTTTGAACTAATCATGCTCAGCTGATGGAAGGTAACTTGTTGTGCAGCCATAACTTCATTGTATATCTATGCCTCAATTATCAGCTCGTATCTTCCATGAGTCTTAGAAGTGCTGGTATCAATTAGAGATAAGTCTAGTGGCTGGAAGTTATGTAGGCCTTTATAGGCCTGTATGGACAGAAAGACTGAAACCACCAAGACACTTCATTTAGCTCACCCTCAGCTACCAGACAGTAATGCTTTCAGTCCTCAGTAATCTGAGCTAGACTGTAACCTCCGTGGTAGGGATTGTCACTTTACTTGGTTAGTATAGTATAGTAGTATAGTAATCAGCCCATTTGGGTAGTGACACTGTATAAACATAATTTCTGTTTTATTCTAAGCAAATTTGCTCACTGTAATGACACTGATCTCCTCAAGCATGCAGAATCTATCTTTCTTTTATCAGTCCACATCACTAGCTATTTGTACTGTAGATCATGATGAAACGTGTTTACATACATGGACCATATGGCAAATTCCACATTTTCAAGCACCTTTGTATGAAGAATATCTGTCTGAATTGTGTTTAATATCTGTCCTTTTTTTCCCCTCAACATCAGTCCAAAGCCACATGACTCCAATTAGTTCCTATCTCAAACAGTTTATTGGCAGCAATCTGTTCTCAGTATTGCCAAAATACATAAAACTGTTGCAAGTCCCATGATTTTTCATGGTTTTCTTTACAATTCAAAATTCAGATGAATACCTTAACATTACAATGAGATGAAAAGAAGTGAAAATTACCTTTCAACTCAGAAAGACAAAACAAACCAAAGCTTGGATCTAATTAACCTTGGCAAGAAAAGAAATCACTGAGAATGAAAATCTCTCCAACTCAAAGCGGCCAAAACAAAGCCCTCTGAAGTCCTAACAAAACTCTTGAAATAGGATTTAACTGGTACATCAGTGCTGCTCAGGCTGATGTTGACGCTCTGTATGGAGATTAATTTTACCCTCAAAAAGGAGGCTTCCTGCCAAATGCATGCAGCCTGTATTATTTACGTCTTTAAGTACAGAAAATCCTGGAAGTTCTCTGCTTGCTCCCCTGTATCTCAAAGAATTAGGTTAAGGCAAACATTGCAGGGAGTGAGTATTTCCTTATGCCTGGGTATTTACTGACATTTTAAGTTCCAAAATTTATGTAGGGCAAAGATTTCTGGGGCTCTGTGTTCATTCTTCACTCCACTATCACTGCTGTAAAAATCTTAGATTTAAATAAAGTTAGTACAAAGTTGCATGGAAATTATAGGCAGCTTACCCCAAGGGGGCTAATAAGCAAGACAATATAAGCAAGTCTCCAGAGAAGAGTAGATGTCTTTAAATTATATCCCAGAGATGTACTCTGACGGCTTGCATCAGAAATAAGAATCAGAATTAGGGATAGGATTTTTAACATCCCCTTTAGGCAACCAGAGCATCAGATTTCATCTCAGTTTTAACACAGGTAGAATCTGTTCCAACTGTGAGAAGAACTGCCATTTGTAAGTATTTTAATTTCACTTCTCTGGTGACTGAATGACTTTGGGGAATGAGAGAATAAAACCAAGGGTAACAAATAAGGTGATATTTGAAATAGCATTACTAGCTCCCCATCCTTCGCAAACATATGGACAAAATGCTGTATAGGTTGTGTCAGGGTACATACAAAAGAAGATAGAAGCATTTCCCTGTGGCCCAGACAGTTTCATGAATCAGATCCAATGCTGCAATCAGAACTGTGGTATCTGCAGACAAAATCTATATGGAAGATGCCAGAGTGGTATGTCATAGGGATCTTGCAGACAGAGACACCCAAGCAGTAACCTCTTGTTGAAAACTATAGCAGCTTCATTAGCTTCAATACCATTTTTGCATATGTGACTACTTTGCTAAATTAAACCACTGGATGAGTGTCTTTCTTCACTGTATTTCTCAGCATCACTCCAGCTATCAGAAATTGAAGCTTCCCTGAAGACTTAAGCCAAGCCTCAAATTATGTCTCAAAAATAAAGAAACTGGCATAGTGTTAGAGTGGCTTAAAACACCTTTGACCATCATTACTTCTGCCACTGTTGTTTTTGCTTTGCACCATGCCTTCAAAACCACATGATTCTATGTTGGAGTCCTCAGTACTTCTGTAAAGGATGGGAAGAGTAGGATGAGATAATCATGTTCCATTTTGATTCGGGATTGCTAAATGCTGAACAGACAATATAGAATAACTGCAGGATCATGATTGTTCTAGGTAATAATTCCAGATAAAGGCTTCAAGGTCATCTAGCAAGAGTAACATAAAACATAATACCTGAAAGAGTATCATTTTTCCGGGCATCCTGCTAGGCCTGATGGTCCTTTCTTTTGAAAACATGATGTATTCATGAAAATGGAAGAACTCTAGTATCGAAAGTGACAAAACTGGATCTGGACTTTGGTTAAAACAGTGGGTTTGCCTGGCCAGTTAAGTCTGTCTCATCTCATAGAAACTAGATAAATGCATGAGAAACCTGCTACATTGATCAGGAAGAAGGATAATTTTTTTAAAGCTGAAGTGAAATACAGGAAAATTGTGGTTAAAGAAGACAGCACTGCCTATCCATTGACAGGGAGAAGGATGCATGTGTGGTTCTTGAGGTAAAATTTCATGATGTGAGCTTCTCTAAGAATTCACAGCCCACTGGAAAGGTCCTTCAAAAAGGTCTTCCCATTCAATTAATTCACCCCATCTCACAAATCATCTCTGCTGGAATGGGGAGGTCTCACTCTTTCCACTCCCAGGCTTCTGACTTCCTTCTATTTTGGCTCTGACGCTCACTAGACCCTCTTTTGAGCCAATTCGATTTACTAACCCAAAAGAAAATAGTAATTTATCTTTTTGGATTATTTTTTTGCCGTGTTAGTGAGCTGGTTTACATAGGAGTCTGACAAACACCAGAGCTGGTGCGCAGATTGGGTGCAGGAGTGGGAATGTATGGATGAAGTGGCAGGACCTTCCCCTTTCAGCCACAAGAGGCTGTTAGATTTACTTACTCATCTTTTATAACTTAATCCTTTCTAGCAGGTGAAATTACTAAGAGAATTAATGACTGTTGCAATGTCACATGAACTCAACCAATTTGTATATGTTGCATGTGGGATGTTTTTAGTGAAACTGATTTTGGAAAGAGGTGTTGTGTTTTATTTTCAAGATCCATTTGGATTTCTGCTGCAGTGTCTTTCTACAGAGAGTTACCAAAATGAGGAGTTCAGCACTAGCCTTACATGTTTTACATAATTACCGTTTATATTTTCTAAAGTAGCCTTTGAGGGGAAAAAAAAACCTGTATGAAAACTGTTCTAGAGGGGAAAATATACAAAAATTCTCCAAGTCAGCAAAAAATACTTGCAAACTCTCAATGAAGTGTTATTCTGCAGGGACATCTACAATTTTATAGGATGCAATTTCACAGTTCAGGCTTGGTTTGCCATGTGTGGAGAGCAGGCTGATTGCATCAGGTTGTGGAGCATTATCAAGTCATTGTTAACTCATTGCCACAGAGGACATAAATAGCTTTCCCCACAGCAGTCACTAACAGTGACAGAGTCAACTGGTTTGGCCAGGCTGATATTGGTGGAGGGAATGTTCTCCAAGCTGAAATGTGAAATGGGTGGAATGAAAAATATAGATTTTTTTCCTAAATAAGATCTCAGGATTTTTGTAGCAATTACACGCTTTACAGTTTAACAATGATGACTCTCTCCTGTCCTCTCCAGTTGCAAGACAACATTTGCCACCTTACCACTCAAAATACTTCACTGTTTCCTTCAAAGTGCCTTTTAAAGTTCTTTTTCACTCCCATCCTAAATATCTATTGGTAGGCCACTGGTAAACTTTGACTTTTCTGCTAACTACCAGTTCCAGTAATTCTTGTATTTTGAATCTTTTCTTGGCAGGATCTTCATTTTATTCTGTGTTTGTACAATAACTTGCATCTATTTTGGTCCATAAATCTGATGAGCTGGACTAATGCAAATAATAAATACATGTAATAGTAAGCCAGCTGTACTGGCCTGAAAGTTTATCTTTGTATTATTCAAATACAGATATTCACATATAGACCTACTGTAATGAATCATCACATTTTGACAAACTGGATAGAATAAAGTACAGCAGCTGAATCTTAGGAGATGAATATAATGTGCTGAAACAACAAGTTAATCCACTAACCTTCTACCTGACAGGAATTAATGAAAGGCAGATACCAGAGAAGATTGTTTATCAGAACCAATATGGAGGCCAGCTCCATATTGGTTCCATCATTAGGTCCATAAACCTAATAAATATTAGGTTTATCATGGAAGTTGGATGCTACAATTTTTACAGGAATTTCTGAACATGCTTGGGGTATTGTTTCTTTGTGTTAATATTATTGGTTTGCTTATCCACTTTGGCTCTCTATTTTCCTCTCTGTAGCCCACCAACATGCCTAGCAGATATATATTTCACATAATATTGTAAATGTAACCAAAAGCTGCAAGTTGTTCTCAAAGTGTTGTTCAAAACCTCTAAACCTTGGTCCCATGAAGCTCAGCTGTTCAACTTGGCATGGGCTTGGGGCAAGAAGTGATCCCAGTAATTCCCTGAGTGCCAGATAAAAAAGTGATGCGCTGGTAGCACTCCCTTGCCCCCAAGGAAAGTGAGATAGGTAACTGCTGTCCCTGCACTAGGTCATGAACCATCAGGGTCATGATGAAACAAAATGAAGTTGATTGGCTAATACAGTAAATGCTGGGTATAAGATTGCAGGCAGGGAGCCAGACCATTTGTAAAAGTGGCATGGGATGTATAAAAGAGCAGATGACAGAGGATATTCGTGGAGGCCAGAGAACTACACAAACTTTACACAATAGTAATAACAATAGGAATTACTATTAATATTCTTGTTAGCAGATTGGCCAAGGCAAACCATAGCATAACACAATTTCATAAGCTTAGTTGGACAAACCAGTCTCCTTGGGGGACTAGTTGTCTCTAATGAGTCAATTGCCTGGCCAGATGTGCAAAGAGATTGCAGAGATCTTGCAAAACACAGAAATCCAGCTGTGTTCTGGAAGTGCTCTAATTTGGAAATAATAGTAGGACATAGTAGGACATAACCCATTAGGGTTTTCAACAAGCAAGTGGCTACCCATCGCTCAGTCTTTCTGACAGCAAATTACTGATGAGAAAAGATGGAAACAGAGGAGATGTCAGCATGTGACATAACCTGGAGGAATGTTGAAGGGATCAAGGCAGAGCATAAGAATAGCCACAGTAGGTTGGACCAAAGATCCACCTAAACTGCTATCTGAAAGTGGCCAAAAATGGATAACTGCTTTTGGATAAGTGATGGACAATCCTATAGTCATAGTTAATGAACTTCCAGCAATCTGCAGTTCATGTATTTCCCTAACCACGGATATTATCTCTGTGCTTAACAGCTATTGATGTCTTGTTCTTCTATTACTCTATTTAATAATTTTGGGAAACCATGAAGTCTTTTGGCATCCATGATATATTGTGTCAATAAGTGACACAATTTAACTATACTTTCAGAGAAGAATATCTCATTTCATTCATTTTCAACATGCCACCACAGATTTTAATTTGATGTTCCCTAATTCTTCACAGGCATTCTGTTCCAGTCACATCACCTCCAACTGTATCTTTACTATGTGCTTTTAACTATCTGTCACTTGATTAACATGGCTTCACGGTGAAGGTTTGTCGGAATAATATTTTTCACAGTATTGGTAGCAGAGCAGACTCCAGAGCCTTTGGTCCAATATACAGGGATGCATATTAATAGCCATCAGACAGTATCAGCAGGACAGCATTCCACTGATGAGCAGCAGAGGACAAGGGCAGATTTCCAAATAGTCAATTTTAGATTTCCAAATGGACCCAAAAAGCTCCCCAAAAAACCTTGGTTTTATTTTGGTAGCTGATTTTACCAGAAGGTCATAAGTCTGAGATCTGTCAAAAGAAATGTCAGAAATTTATTGTTTTTCTGTGGGCTGGGAGACTGTTTATATTTCCACACTGCAGAAACATCATGGAAGTAAGAAATGCATACACGTAATTTAGAAGGGGTTCAGTTTCAGTTCTCAGTTATGGCTGTAGGTGGGTATTCACCTAATTCAAGCTGTTCAGAAAAGATCTGATGGCATTCACATAGCTGAACTTACTGCATAGATTTTCAGACAGACAATTGTGTACATTTAAAAAGAAATACTGCTACTGTGGAATATTAAGGTAGGTAGTTAAACTGGGGTTTCTTGGAATTGTTTGTGTTGTTTATATGGCTTGTTTTATACTAGCAAGTGTTCTTGTACTGAGGGAAAAACAAAGTACAATCAGTTCCTATTCACCCTTTTCATGCCATTGATTTTATAGGCTTCTGTCACGTCCTCCCTCGGGCATCCTTTTTTTCAGGCTGAAAAGCCCTAGTCTGCTTATCTGTTCCTTGTACAAAAACTATTCCACACATTTGATCTCCCATATTTCCCTTCTTTGAATTTTTCCAGTTCTCATATTTTGAAATGGGGGCCCAACATGGCACACTGCATTCAAGACGTCTGTCACCATGTGTTTATATATAATAATGGAATAATGATGTCACAGAATCACAGAATCACAGAATTGTATAGGTTGGAAAAGACCTTTAAGATCATCGAGTCCAACCATAAACCTAACACTGCCAAGACCACCACTATACCATGTCCCGAAGCACCTCATCCAAACGTCTTTTAAATACCTCCAGGGATGGCGACTCAACCACTTCCCTGGGCAGCCTGTTCCAATGCTTGATAACCCTTTCAGTGAAGAAATTTTTCCTAATATCCAGTGTAAATCTCCCCTTGTGCAACTTGAGGCCATTTCCTCTCATCCTATCCCTTGTTACCTGGGAGAAGAGACCGACCCCCACCTCTCTACAACCTCCTTTCAGGTAGTTGTAGAGAGCAATAAGGTCTCCCCTCAGCCTCCTTTTCTCCAGGCTAAACAACCCCAGTTCCCTCAGCCGCTCTTATGCTTTGTTGTCTCTGTCTTTTTTAATGGACCCAACATGTACTTTTACAAGTCCTCCTGATCAGCAAATTGCCATTTTTTCTCTGCCATTATTTGACTAGCTGTATCTATGATCTCAGGTATCAGCGATGTACGTGGAACCTCAGACAGAATTGATCTTGCATTCATCCTTCCCATGAGTAACCTGAGGGACTTGGGTGGCATCATGCAGGTGCATAAGAGCTTCTGAATCACATCCTGTGTTAAACGAGAATTGCTTTGTGAGAAGTACTAACAATATGAAATACAGAATGCATCTTGTTAGTTGTCCAATCCCCACATTTACCTTCTCCTATAGAAATAAAACTCAGACTAATCTTTGATCATTAAGACATGCCTCCTTTTTGAATGTATTGTATCATTAAAGATCAGTTTTCATGCTAACTGACTACTTAATGATTTTGGGTTGAAAAAACTCTTAATTCTAGGTGAGTTCCATGAGAAGAATGATTTCAAGTGAAGTTTGCTCTGAGGTTTTGAAATCATTTGGATCTGAAGCTCCAGTGAAACTGAAAAGGGTAAAGTTGAAACCATGTGGACTGAGATCAAGAAAAAAAGTACAGATAACCTCTCCATGAGTGCAACCTCTTGAGTTTCAATGAAATCTAGTGACAATGAGCTCAGCTAGTTTCTAAGTCCCCAGTCCTTTGCCTGCAGCATGAAAGTACCAACTGTATTTTCATTCTTAACTCGACTTGGTTTTCATGGTTCATTGCGCAAGAATGAACAATGATTTCTTTTGTCAGTCATCCAACTGAAAATTGTTTTGCTTATTATTCAATATAAATTGTTCCTCTGCTAAAACATAAGATATCAGCATGTAAGGATTTATTGCCCAATTTTACCTCTCAGAATTCTAAAACATGAGAACAATACTTCCTGCTTTGGTGGAGAATGAGAAACATGGTAAAAGGGGGAAATGCAAGTTTCACTAAAGAGAGAGTATTGAATAGCTCCCAAATTTGCTATAGTTCAAAGCATTAGCTCTGGAAATCCATTACTTTGGAAGAGGACTGTGGAAAGATGCCATCTCTTTATTGAATATGAAAGGATAAGGTTTTCCAAAGTGTTCTGGTGAAATAGAAGGCTACATCCTGTTTACTCAGGATCCTTTGAACTTGAAGCTCCTAATACAGGACTGAAAAAGGTACAGCTGAAGTTATGTGGACTGAACACAGCTCATAACATCTGAGTGAAGAACAACCTCTGAGTTACAACTAAGTCTAGCAAGCCAACTCAAGGAATTTGGAAACATAGCGGTCTTAAGTTTTCTCTTTAGTCATTGGACACCTAAGATCACCTAAGATTATTCTCGATCACTTCTGTGGACAACTGAGAGGTTGATGTGAGGCTGATGAATTTAAGGATCTTTAGTTATAGTGAGGTGGCCTTCTGCCTCTGAGCAGGCTCTGAGACTATAATTATCATGAAATAAATGTAGATAACTTAGCATTGCTATGGGTCCCCCTAAGTCATAGCTGAACCATCTTTGTGGTGTGACCACAATGAAAGATTAATACTTCTCTGACAGAGAAATCCAGCAGAGCCAAAGCAGCTAAACAGATTAGCTGGGTTGTGATCCAGCACATGTATCATTAGAAGAGCTTTTTCAGTCTGAGTTGTAAGAGATAGAAGGAGGAAACTGGTCCTATTTTCAAATATTGTTTGTATATTTTGCATTAACAGTTACTTGATAGAATTCATAAACTATTCTTGAAGAATGGTCTAAAATTTCTCTTCTGTATTTTCTCTCCGGCCAATGAGTTTTGAAGTTTTTTTCTTGATAGTGAGACAGGTTCAGCAGGAAGAGTAGAAGTGATACTTTTATCCAGTCAATAGCTGAATGACCAAGTAATTTAAACTCCTCTGGAGCTGCAGAGAGGACCAAATCCAGAGTCTGAGCAAAGAACCTATTGTAAGTGAAGGGGCTCTCACTTCGTTGTGTGTGCTGCCTATCACCATCCCAGGAATCAGCTGAAAATGATTTTCAGAAACAGTGACTTGGGGATGGTTGTGGAAAACGGCTGTACTTTTGAATTCTATTTGGAAATTAACTGTGGAGCTATTTTTGAACTCCTTAGCACCGTCAGAAATGCTTTCTGTTTGTGGATAGAACTACTCAGAATAGCACAAACTGGTGCACAGAATTGTTATCACTAGGAAAAAACCATGCTGGAAGACCCCAGATGGGTGTTTGGGCTCAGAATAAATATGCAGAGCTGAAGGTTAGAGAAATCATCTATTCAGGTGAAAATCACTGTTGTAATAACCTTCAGGTTGAAATTTTTAGAAACACATACCTAAGGTGTCAGGGAGCATCAAGAGCAGGTTCAGTGCATGAGGGAGGACAAGCCAGAAGCCAAGTGTGACCTCCACATAGGCAGGGTGCTCATCAGCTAGGCACCATCCCACAAGGTCCGAACAGGACCTGGTTGGTGATAGTGGCAGGCTCCATCAGGGCAAGACCTATGGATGCTTTTGGGGTCCTGACATAAGGATACTATCGTCTGAGCAAAAGCTGTCATGATTCTAAATCTTACTGGTTTTGCTTTTTAATTATTTACTGTCATATAGATTCAACTTCAAGCTACAGATCAAACATCTGAAAACTGATGACAATTTGTATTTGGATCCAAAGACCCTTATCACTAAGGGCTAGTTATTTGGAAGCAGACTGGAATTTTGTGCCTTGTTGTCTCCAAAGCAAATTCAACCCTTGTGTCTTCAGGCAGGTTTGCAAAGGATGTCACTTGAAGGATTCTTGGTTTCAGTGGCAGCTATTCATGGTATCACAGGATGCCAAAAGCACTACCCAATCCTTGTTATTTAAGTTGCATACTGCATCACCAGGAATTTGTAAAACAAAACAATGCCCATTACTTCTGCAGCTCTTGAACTGAGATTATTTGTCCCCCATCTGCTGATGCCAAAGTAATAATTAACTAAGCACGCTATTTCCTGAGCAATTGATAATGCTGGCAAAAAAGAAAAGGTGGTTTGGCTTGACTAAAGGTGTCTTTTAGCAGAAATATATAATCAAGGCCTTGATTACCTATAATCAGTAAAATTCTGAAGTGCCATAGGTGTTTTGGCCTGATTTCACTGGTTAGGAAACACCACTGTAAAGACATCATATTACTGCATAGGTCTTGTTATATAAACTGAAGATATTAAACTGAAACAGATGTGTTGATTTCAGCTTGGCTCAAAACACACACAAGAAACCGATGTTTGCCAAATGGAAAAGGATAAAAATCAGTTGATAAAATGTTATTTTCATGCATCTGAGATAATTACAACCAGTGGGCAGTGAAACAAAATTAAAACCTATAAAGAATAAGCTGGCAGCAGCTGACAGTAGATGCTACAGAGGGAGGCAAAATCCTTGTCAGTGAACCAGGCCAGGAGGAAAAATTGCATTTTCTATATACCCCATGACATAAGATTTAATACTCATTTGTGATGGCTTTCATGTCTACAGAAGGTATTAATGGTTGTAACTAGCCTTCTTTTTAAACTGTATCCATAGTATTTCACTTAATGACATTGTGCAGTACTATGTCTCTCGTAAGTAAATACTTCTCTTTCTAATTGGAATTTATTGCCTTTTAATTTGCAACTCTATGTTGTTATATGATGGGACAAGTTTAATAAAAGGAGAGATTGATCAGTTTATTACTATACCAATAGCAATTTTGTACACCTCCATCAAGTCTCCTGTTACTCTTGTCCTGTCTGGGTTAATCTCTCATCCAATATAAATCCCACCTTACTTCTACCTCTACTCTGGACTTCATCAATCTCTGCTTTATCTTTCTTGAGAGTGAGTCAACCACAACCGAGCTCAGTATTACAAGTGAGAATTGATCATTTTTATATGGTGCTATATATTTCCTATATTGTTTCTATCAATTTTAAAATGTAGTCTTTTAAAGTAATTCTTAAAATTTGGCATTTTTCCTTAAGGCAAGAAGTCTTCTTAGCCATTCCAGCATGCAAAGGTACATGCAAATTGAATTTTTATTTGACTCTTTCAACAATTTTTTTATAGCAACACTTTGTTTTTCTCAAGAGTTGGAAACTAATGAGCTCTGTCAAATTGGACAGCACTGTGTCTAGGAAACTGTTAGAGGAAATGCTGATTAGTCAGTGAGCCAAAACCACAGCCACAATTTGCTGTTGATTGTCCAAGGCAGGCAGTTATTGAGTTTATCTGCAAGATAACTCTTAAACAGAATGTATTTAGCTAGTTAGATTCAATAACAGGGAATCATATTCATTCAGTGGAGAGGACAGAATTATATTTTGAGTGATGGTCTAGGGAGAGTAATAGAGTGAATGTTAATGTTTTTAGTTTAGAAGCAGTTATTTTTCTGAATTAGGGTTCTGAGTATACTTACTGTGATATGGAAGGAAGTCGGTAACGTATTTAGGCATTTAAATAGGACTCAAAAGCACCTGAGATTCTCATGGAAATCAATAGAAGACAAGTTTGAAAAATTTTAACAGGGACCTGTCTGCATCTTAAAATGAACAGACATGGACTTCATGCTGTACACGTATCAACCTTTCTCCTGTGTGTCCTTCATTTGGAGTATAGTACAAAATGTAGGTCTGTATGTTAAACCTAATTCACCCTATGTCTTATACTGATCTCCTGTATAAGGGCATGCCCTGCATGTACTAAATAAACCTAATGCTAGATTCTGCTTTGCTGAGCGGGAACAAAATAATACAAAGGTGCTTTAGGATCTACTGCTGTTCAGGAACTCATGACTGAAAACCTCTATGTGGTCAGTGAGTATCCAAACAGGATTCGCATTATACATAGATGTTTTTTTCTTAGTCTTCTGGCTCTGATTGCTGTTCTAGCCATATCTCTGAAGAGTGTGAAGGCTTTTGGACTTTTGTGATGGATGTCCTTCAATAAGAGACATTTACATGAAAGTGAACAACTATAAATGAGTGAAGGCAGATCTTATACTGAGTTCAACTTGCAGCATCTCTTTCTGTTTTGTTCAGTGCTCGATCTATATTTTGACAATGACCACTACTAAATAAATTATTTTACTTTGAGCAAAATGTTACTTTATTGTGAGTATTTGCAGTCCTATCATATTTCTCCATTTCCTCTAGTGTCTTCTCTAAACCAGTTTCAGTATAACAAAACAGGAAAAATTATTACAGATAATTTTTAGTTTGAATCTGCTGTAGCCACGATTTTGTGCGAAGCAAACTGATATCTTGGTGAGACAATTCATTAACTGATGGTACTATAAAGCTTACCCTTTTTTATAAAATTTAGTTCTGTTTTAATAAAGACAACTTGTGAGCAGCTGATTTTTTTTTTTTTTTTAAAATAGAAATATGCCACAATAAGGCATTTGTAAGAAGATGAATGATGCCTAAAAGCTATGTTGGAACCGTCATCCCACAGTCTCATGTCTTTTTTTTTTTTTTATTAGATCTATAATTAATCCTTACTTATACCAAATGTGTGTGACTCAGACACACTGACAGAGGGCTGATGACAAATCATGATATTGTTGATGCTGTAGAAGATGCACTGTGAGCGTCTTCCAAGGCTTGGAGAACACCCCCTTGTTCAAGCTGTTTACTCAGTAATCAAAAATCACAACAAGAATCGTCTCAGTCCACTCTTCAAAGCAACCTTGACTTTTGTTTTTTTCTGGAGGGTTAATCCAGTCCTTGATGAAGTTCCAGAAGCACCTCTTTCCCTGTTTGCTGGATTCTTTCCTATATTTAGACAATCAGTAAGAGTGACTAGCTCAGGTAAAGAAGCTGACCAGCCAGGCTTCACAACTCTATTTGCATCTCCGAAACCCTGGAGGACAGAAAAGTCTTTTAATTGGCGATTCAACCTCAGTAGGAACATGCTTTCAGGAAATGAGGCCTACACCGTTGTCTTCACACCGGGCACACTCTGTCTGGTTGCCATGGTAATCTGTTGGAGCATGCTAGGTCCAACGATGTGGAAAACAAGATGGCTTCCTCATTTGTTTAGCCTTAAGGAAAATTACAGATATTAAGAAATCATTACAGGGCTAACGGACACTCCAAAGACTTGACCTATATAAACAGCATCGTGTCAGATTGCTAATAGCTGCCTAAGTTTTACTTCTGTGACTCTCCTGGAAGTCCTTAGTTAATGAAGGTTTTATTACCCTAAATATTTGTTTTTCTCCACCTGCAAGTAAAATCCTGTAATGTTAAAATCCTGTAAATCCTGTTAAATCCTTTTAATGTTAACGTGGACCTCCTATTCAGTGACGTGCATTTAATTTGTCAATCAATTAGCAAGAAATTTAAATGCTAAATAACAACCAATGCTTTTGGGAATATAAAACCAAAATTTTGGGCACTTACTGCCACTTTCTGCAGAAAGGATTTTCTGTATTTCACAGAAAGCTCTTTCTTGGTGTGGGGCGGCCGACACGCGGTGCACTCCTCGTGCTAACGGAGCGAGGTCTCAGGCTCCTCAGCCTCTGCGGGGCTGGGGAGGGTGACACGTCTCCGAGAGAGGAAACGTTGCATTTGAAGTTGGCGCTTTGAGGATGGGGGAAGAGGAAAATTAAATGCAGGCATGAGAAAAAGCGTACTAATGAATGAACCCATCTGTTAAAAATATAGGAGGAAGTGGCAGCCAAAATCCGTAACTGCAGATACGATGGTGGTAGGCTCATATGGGGGAACCGCAAGGTCAGTAGAAAAATAGATTACGTCTTTCAAGTTTTCTCAGTCAAATGGTCTGTAATTTCAAAGCAGCCAGTTAGTTGGTGCCGTCCACCTCCTCAGAGCCTGCTCCCTGGGGAATGAAAGATGAAGGTGAGGAATTTCACAAGTTGCTGAAAGACACATTTCAAAAAAAGGCTTGTTTTGGTAAGTCTTCCGACATACCATGTCTTTACTGGGGGCTTCCAGCGTCCTCTGGAATCTGAACGATAGAAGAAACAATTAACACATGGGACAAGTTTACTGCTTCCTTGATTGAAACGTATCAGTGGCAGATACACATATGTAGGCACATGCTCCCCATCTAGCTCTGCGTGCGCGCTTTAGTACATAACCGGAGAAACTATGCCTTTCGCTTTCTTTGCTAGCTTTAAAATGCGAACGCTCTGGTTTTCGGTTTGGCCCAGGAATCTGGGAGATTTCTGATGGAAATGCCTGCATTGTATTCAAAGCAGGGTGATTTTCTAAACTGTAGAAAATACCAACACTGAGTGCTCCTTTTTAAATGCAGAAAAGCTGCCCAAGGACTGCAAGATGAAATTAAATGAGATGGCCTCCCCACAAAAAAATTAGCCACATTCCAATATCATAATATTTACACTGAGAATCTGAATTGCTCAGATCCTTATTGATTATTTGAACTGTAATTCTTTCAATTTCTATGAATTTCCTTGCTCTAAAATTCACCCTTTCAGCTGAAATAATAGCATGTGCTTCCATTGTTTTTCAAGAGTATTTATTTGAAATTTCAGCAGTCAGAGCATATATTTACTTAGCAGAGGGAACAGGAAACATGGTGGATCAGGACACTTAATACAACCATCTGAATGTTGTTTATTCATTATGTTCTGGCTTTTTTACTATATTAATATGATATAGTACACTTTACGCCAGGTATACTATCTGTGTACATAATTGCACTTGCACTTTTCCTTTTATATTGCATATCGATTAAGTAAATTAAAGGAACAGTGGGCACTGTGACTGATTTATTTTCTTGGTGTACCAAATTTACTTAGTTCAAATATCCTTAAATAAACAGGATAAAAGGCTGTATGTGATTTCATGCATTAGTTCTATCACTACTTTTATCCCAGAGGTCTTTTTTTTTTTTTAATGTTTTGCATGTGGGTGCTAATTCTCAGGTGTAGCAGTGATAACATTGCATTGTGATTCTCTCTGCTCTGCCATCTCAGGTGTAAAATTTCTGGTGTGCTTTATGAAGCACCATGTCAATGCATCATCCGTAACAACTGGTGAGATTCACAAATTGAGGAGAATAAGGAGAATTCCAGTTTGGTTGTGGGTTGACTTAAACCAATTTGGTGTACCAAATTATCTAATCAAAGCTTTGGGTTTACAACTGAAATGTATCCAAATATTTGGTCTTCAGATAGGAAGCTACAAATCTCCTGAGAAGAATTCAAGAGTCTTTCGTGAGAATTCTGCTATATTTTACACCTGTTTCTTGGAAAGGCCCAGTCCCCAACTGTAGATGTTCCTATTTTGGAACATTTGACTTGTTTCACTAAGCACGTTAAGAGGAAATGTGAACACATATAAAGGAGGAATTACTCCCTGCACAGTTTCAACAGTGAAAGCTTGGTTCTGGTTCAGTTAAGCATCACAAAAAGCTCTGGGTGCACTGTTATTTTTATTTGAAACGATTTGTCTATCACAATATCATTGAGTTCTCAACCTTTTACTTCTGGAAAAAGGAAATATGGTTTAAACTATCTCCTCAGAGCTTCAACTTGCTAAGGGATGAAAATCACTGATAGCTGTTGCAGGAAGGGAGGTTACATATTAAAAAATGAGACAGAAAGAGCATTTGAAAAATGAATGGGAAAAGAACAACGAACCCGAAGATAAAGATATTAGTAGAAGACAACGATGGAAAAAGGAATGTGCTGACTTGAAAAATGTTTAGAAGATCATTCAACTATTTCTCACATGGAAAGATGGAGTTGCTGGATATGGCTTTGCACTGTGTTACTTTGTAAACCTCTCCTCGGTAATTAATCAACTCTTCTGTTCTGGTGCAGAGGAAGAGTAACACATTTTTCCCCATGAATTATTCTACATCTTCATTCCTGAATGCATTCTGGACCCTAGAGGCTTTGTAGAACGGGGTGCTGTGGGATGGGCTCTTGAAATTCTTGGGTGATTTTAGCTACAATGACTGCTGGGAAGGGACAAAGCCTGGCTACGAGTATGTGATCTATGGACCATTCTCTTCTCCTTGAGCCAACTTCTCCTCTACCTCTCCCTAGAGTCCTCATTGCCATTTCTAGATTTCTTAAGTCTTTTTTTCCTTGATGGTAGATCCTGTGAAAATAAATTATTATTATATTGTGGTAATGACTTGGATATTCCCTACAGTTTTGGATGTGTGGTGGATCATGGGAATGAGAAGTTTGTTTAATGCCAGTCAGCAAAAGGCAACAACGACAGTAAAGAAGAATAAGAAAAAAAGAAAAAAAAAGAAAAAAGAGAGAAGGGAAAAAAAAGAGAGGGAGAACATTTTCTGTCTGAGCAACTGTTTTCTCTGCAATGAAGAAAACAAGTGAAGGATGGATGAAGTTACCTCATCCCATGAGCATCCTCAGTGGGGGAGGAAGGAACCAGTCTGGAACCACTTCTCAGTGGCAGCCCAAAGCCTTTAACTGTGAACTGGTTGGGAATCCTTGTCCTGACTTATGCTTGGGCAGAAACAAATGAGATTTCCCACCATGGGGGGCAGGTGGTAGCAGAGCCTTTGTCTTAATGATCTCCCATGTCAGAGCCAGGCTGTGTTCAAATCAAGGTTAAATTCAGCATGGCTTCTCTATTGGTCTTTGTTTTTCCCATGTGTATTGCGAGGTTATTATCTTTTGCCATATCCAGAAGCAGCTACTACCTCTGCGTGCAGTTCAGTCTGTATTTAGGAAAATCAAATCTTTATTACTTCAGGCAGAGCACTCAGTAACCACTAGTTAAAACTGTAGTTCTTGTTATTATTGCCTCCCCACTATTACAAGATGTTCATAACTTTCTGAAATGAGTCTTGTCTTGAATTCTTCTGGTGTAGTTTCTGCCCCAGTATGATTTTTTTATTATTATTTAAAACTTGAACACAAAAGATGAGCAATTTCTGAATAAGTCAGAGAAAAAAGTACATTCTCTTTTGTTTCCCTTTTGCTCTTTTTGCATTTCATTAAGAAGGAGATTTGAAAGGTGTCGTTTGACATAGAAAGTCTTCACTAAGAGGCAATGAACTTTAGGCTGCTGGAGAAATAAATATTTCCTGTGCTATGTTGTAATTCTGAACTTTAGAATATGATCCAGTCATTAAGAAATGCACTGCAGCTTAATAACTCTAGCCCCACAGAGAGGGATAAAGTTGAAAGTAGTTGGGGAATTCTGGTGATGGTAATCCGTTTCTTTTCAAGGAATAACTGTGCAGACTTCATTTTACATTTGTGTCTATTTTTACTTTTAATTCGTGTAACTGAGCTTTCTCTCAAATCTTTGCTCTCACTCTCCTAAGAATTTCTCCTCCCTTTCCATAATTTACCTAACGTCAGTGTTTACAACAAAAGCAGAGCACATTTCTTCTTTTTCCTCTTTATATCCTCTCTCCCTCTACAAGTTATACTCACTTGGTTGCATGCCCATTATAATAGATGTGTATCACTGGCACTCACTGGTAAAAGCCAACTACATGTGGACATTAGCCACTCTCCCCCTTCTGACCATCCCTGTTTATTACAGACATTTTGGTATTTACTCTTTCTGCTGTCCTTTCTGCTCCCAGTAATTGTGTTCTTAATTCTTCTGTTTTCTGTGTACACAAACACAGATTATTTCAAAATCCCTTGCTTCTCTCTAGAGAGACCAATCTTCATCATATCTTTTTTTTCATTAAGTATTACCTTCTCTATCTCATTGCCTTGTTTCTTATTATGGTATACGTTAGTTGTGTTTTGATAGATGGTTGCCCAAAACACCAGAACAATGTTTAAATTACCATGGTCAGACATCAGCTGCTTTTTCCTGAGAGTGCAATTCCTCCCCTTTGTAAAAGTATCCCCTTATTTCTGCTCAGCTTCATGTAAAAGGCTGAGTAACACATACCACATGGGTACTACAGATTGACATCTATAAGGAATCATTTTTCAGAAAGTGGATAGTGCCAATAAGATAGTCCAGAGAGGTTTTCTTCAGTGCAGGTGTTCGGAGAAGACGACATGAATCCGGTCAGGAGTTAAGATCAGGAAGACTTTAATGATGAAAGAAGAGTGCAGAGATTCTAGTTTTCATTACTGTGCTTATAATAAATGCCTTACCCCTCCTTTTTTGTTGTTGTTGGTTTTTTTTCTTTTAATTTTCTTTTTTTCTTTTTCTCTCCAGATTGCTCTTGGAGACCAAGGAGAAACGATTGCTGGCACTTGCAGAAGAAAACATCTGGGGTCTACTTGCAAACATTAACCTGAGTGTAATCTAAATATCCTGTAGATATTTCATGTTAAATCAATCTGTTAAGCCTGGTGTGGTGTGCATCCCACAACCTTTGCACAGATCTTTAAAAAAAATGACTGGCTCTGTGCTTGCCAGTGCAATACTGGGTTGACGCTGCAAGAAGGGAGCAAAAAACCCAATTGTCCAGAAGTATGGAGGCAAACTCTCCCTGGGTGGCCAGGGAACCATTCTGCACTGCTATCAAGCCAGGTCAAGGAGCGTGGAGATATCATTTGGAAACTGAAATTGTCCTCTGCAAAGTCCTGCCTAGACACAGTAATCTCCTCTTCAGCAAGAAATGGCCCAAAGAGAGTGACCAGTGTGGGCTGCTGATCTGGGAAGGAAGAACATGGAAAGGAGCAGTGAGGGAAGGGCAACAGCTCACATTTTACTCAGTGCACAAAAATAATGTCTCTCCTTTTCTGTTGGCTGGCAGCTAGTTTACTTTGGTCTTCATCTCACTCTCTCCGAAGTCAAATGTTTTTCCCTACCTATATTCCTCCACTTAAAAAATAAGCAAACCAAGAAGTTGCTACAGCTTTGCCTACTGGCCTCAGCCACTTCTCTGGTTTCCTTTTCTGTCATGCACTCCCTTAGGTCACCTCTGTGCTCTGGCTTGTGAGATTCTGAGAGCTGGACTGTACTTCTAACACTGACACAAAAACACTGACAGTTTGAGTCATGTAAAAAGCCTATAGTGCATTCAACTCATGCAGTCCATTGAAGACTGCTTTTTTTAAGTTGTTGGTAGTCTTTTCCCAAAAAAGGATACATAATTGTATAATGCATTGCACTTTCTAGCTGTAGACTTTGCTTCTCTGTCTCCCTTTTGAGCAAATATTTGGAAACTCTGGTATGTGCCTATGTCTTTATTGGAGCTGCAATTCTAAACTGTGTTGGAGGCAGTGATATAGTACAGTTTATTCAGAACGATGTATTGAGGAAGTTGTGCAAACTAGTGAAATTTTGCACAGTAAGGTCATGATCTGTGCTTTGGCCATGTAGGCACTACAGTCTTTTAAAAAAGTAAACAGTGAGAACTTGCAGGAATTGCAAACTGAGGCCTGAAACATACTGTTCTTGTGCAGTCTTAAAAGGAAAATAAGCTATGCACATTTTCAATCTGGCAAAAATTTGGCAATAACATTAGAATGCTTGTCTCTAATAGAGCATTCAGAAACATTTTAAGTAAACAAAGCCAGCTAGCAGCAGACTAAAGTTGATTTACAGTAAAAAGCAAAAGCCAACAAAATGTTGTTAATTCCTGGTTACTGTTAAATATTTTATTCTACTATTGCTAACTAATAATGAGTGCCAAATGCCATATATACAATGCCTTAGGTTTGCATACTATACCTATCTGGATTTGAATTTTCAAAATCTTTAGGTGATACAGATTTGATTTGTTTTATTCGTGCTTCCTATATATACACATATTATATATGCATGTATGTATGTATATTATTGGAAGGGAAAATATTTATGTAGGAGACTTATGGTTTTGTTTATCTCATCAATGGAGGACCAAATGGAAGAGGTTTGTTTTTTTTCTAAAATCTTCATTAGTTGGGTTTAATTTTTATAAACCCCAAAACTGATACAGACCGGTGCCAAAGTCATCCAGGGTCTGAGCTGGTGAGAGGGTCCTCCTTAGATTCATGTTCACCCTGAGAGGTTTAGCAGTGGAATTTCCAGAAGTGCCAAAATGTCTGAGAAGCAAAATTCTTGTTGAACTCAATGGGGTTTATCCATACCCTACTAGGGGTCTCTTATACCTGACTGTTTCACAGACAATCTCTGTGAAAAATTGGAAGCGGAAGTCTAACCTTAAAGCAATGCACTCCAGTAACTCTCCCTCCCACCAGGAATCCGCCCCCAGCAGCGGGGCTTCCTGTCAGCGTCTGCCAAGGAGAACGGATAGGATCCAATGGGCTGGCCTGAGAAATGGCTGCTTTATATATGTCATTTGTTGTGCCTGAGAGCCACTTCTGAGAAAAGGAAAAACATGTCATGAATTGGAAAAGAGTTTGTTTTAGGAATAGTGTCAGAAAGTGTGTATTAGCTAGTTATGGTTTAATATTCCTAGGGTGAGTAACCATGCTAAAGTAAGGCAACGGCTTCTTGCGTAAGCATGTGAAAGTTTGAGGTGGAAAGACTATTAAAGTCGCTCCTGCTAAGTTGTGAAATAGGAGAACCTGTTTAAGAGTCTGACGTATGCAAGAAGACTGATAGTTCTCTTAGTGCTACGTGTATTTTTATTAAGAGGTGAAACAACAGAAACTGCAGCAGTTAACTGACACAGCTAGCAGAGATGCTGGTGGGAAAGAGGAAGACAGAAGAGTAGAAGTAGCTTGAACTGACCTTTTTATGCGGGAAAACTTGACAGTCTCAAAAATGGGAAGGAGATGTTACCACAGGAAGGAGGAAGCAACTGGCTGGTGTAGCTTTGCTGAAGAAGGCTGGGAGACAGTTGTACTTTATGGCTTAGGTAGTGCATATTAGACAGTTGGTTTACTTAGTTAGGAATTTTCCCTTCTCCTTTTAATAAAATATTGTCGTTGCCATTGATTCAAATTTGCAAGTGGGTAATTAGCTCACTGAGCACCAATAGTGTCATTTAAATTCCTTGGTGAGGGGCTGAACTTGGATTTCCCTGGGAACCCCAATTCAGCTGGGACCAGCCCCTTGCTGCCAGGTCTAGGGAGAGAAATTACACAGGATGGCCAGCCTTAGCTTACCTGGTGGCTCCTGGGCATGGCAGGGTGCTGAGGCGTACAGCACATGCTGAGGAGGCCATGCCACAAGGACATGGCAAAGCTGGCAGGAGGGAAGCTACGTGCACCTGAGGGTGGCACAGGCACAGTCTTACCTGCCTTTGAAAATCCAGCCCTGGGAAGGTTTGTGGATTCTGTTACTCTCTCATGGAAAGTCTTCTCCCTCACCAGTTGTGACGCCACATCCTCAGAGACCTTCACACCCTCATGTTTGCTCAGTAGTGTGGATTAGCTGGGGAGCCTGAGCCATGCTGTGACCTCTTCCAGATCTCTGCTTTACAGCCCGGCAACCAGAAGCAGATGGAAAAGAGAGATGCAAAGTTTTGTACCCATAAAAGCCCTCTGAAAATTTTTTGAGAAACATAGAGTCCTCTCCAAATAAAGCATTAAAGTACTTGTGACAAGGTGAATGGACAGGCCCCAGTTTGTCAGGAGTTAAAACTGTCTCAGTCAGCTGGAGGCTTACCAGCCACTAGCTATTAGGATTGTCATTTCCCCTCAGGAAATACCTGCTGGTGTATCAAGGGTAATTGCTAGCAGTCAGCTGTATCCCCACAGGGTGGGTATATAAAATCATCAGGAAAAGACTGAACTGTTCCTGGTAGGAGGCAATAGGGATTGTGTGTGTGTGTATCTTGGGTGTTTATCTTAATGAAGGATCTTAACACAACGTGGGCTTTTGTTTCAGTTTTAACCCTGGTTGTGACTCATCCTTAGTTTTCTGCTGAAGCTTGAATTTTACAGACTTCTTTTCTTATCTGAGGCCACCACTTGCAACATTGGCTGGTTTGTCACAAGTATTCTCCAAAACAGAGTAGATAATTATAGCTTCCTGAATAGCTTGGTGTCACTATGTGGTTTTGCTTCTAGAATACTTGAAATAGCATTCCCAAATGCTCTTCACTTTGTTATGCTCTTGCCAATCTTTCCTCTCACAAAAGGAGTAAACACCTTTGCTTTCCTGAGACTTGGTTAAACTATCCATGAAGCAGGTATATCAAGTAATGCCTACTGGTTACCCTTTAAAGTTCATTCTAAATTTTACAGCATTATAAAGATGAAAAGCAAGGCAACAAATTCAGAAGCACTTGTGCAGTCAGTTTAAAGATTCGCTCCCTCTCCTGCCTAGGCAGAGTCTCCCCTGAATATTGCAGCCCATCAGTGTTAGCCTGTCAGTTAAAGCACTCTTTGCCTCCATCCTTTCTGCAGTAATAAAGTTCCCAGAAGTGCAATAAAGCTAGACACTCAAAATAGGTCATCCTACCTGACACTTGTCTCTTTGTTTGGACATATCCCCACATATCCAGGCTTTCAGTCATGCTCCCTGGGCTTTTTCTCCTCCTCCCCAAAGACTCCTCCAGACAGCAAGTTGTCACTTGGCTGCCTCTCCATCCCCTCTCACTCCCTCTTCCTGTCTGGCATCTGCTGCAGGTGTGTTTGGGTAGGACCCACTCCCTCCTTGCTAGTGTCAAACAAAGACGTGAGCTTCACTTGGTTGTGAAGCTCAAGTTAGGTGCTTCCAGGATGGATTCAACACCTGCATGCTCTCTGAAATGACTAGTAAAACTTGTCATGATCAGGTCATGAACTAACCACAGACTAAGGTGCTTTTTGAACAACAATGAATGTCAAATATATAGTAGATTAATAGAGTTCATAAGCCATTTGATAGTAAGTCACAACTAGAGAAAAAGGAATAATTTGATGAATAAACTCTTCACAGTGCAGGTGCTTCCCAAAGCAATTTCTCAGCAGAAACTGAGATAGGATTCAGAAGTAAACCATCACTATTTACTTTGCTCTTTCCTTCTTGTATTCACTTCCTGAGATGAGAGAAAATATCTCCTCTCAGACTTCTGTGGTTGTCTTATGAGTAGTGAGGTCTTCTGTGAATCATACGCCTTCAAATACTCACTTTATAAGGAAATCTTAAGCCTTTGCATGTATATGGGAAGCTTCTTTATTCTAATTTCCAGAACTCAGCAAACTATGAGGTTAAATTCTAAAAGAGTTCTCAGTTATAAAGTTAAAAAAAACAATGGAGAAGGAAATATCTTACAATCCACATTTTTCAGCTGATGATAGTTTTTCCCTTGCTTAGTATGCTCTTCCTGGGACACTTTGTAGGATGCTCAGAAGAGGCCTGAGGAAGACACACGATTTTCCTTAGATTGCCTAGTTCATTTCCAAAACACTGCGTTGAAAATCTTAGCTCATTCCTTTGTTGCCCTTTGTAAGTGGATGGGATCTATTGATGGGAAGAGATGAATTCCCTCTGCAACAGAGCAGACCTTTGTGAAAATGGATCTCCTTATAAATGGCCCAATCCTCTCCCTGAAAAACAGATGCCAGAAGCAGTTGTGGGACATTATGTTTCAGCTCTAGAGACTTCCACTTCTAAGAATAAAGTAAAGGAGTCATTATTTATCTAAACAAGGCCTTTATGCTATGGTTCAGCGGCTGCTGGACAGCCGTGTGATCTGTCTTGTGTAATGCCCTCACCCCCTCCTTTCCCCATTTGGAGATGAGAAAAAAAGACTTGTACTAGCTCAGAACATACTTACACAGCTCACTGTCTATTGTGCTCAGTCGCTCTGTCTATTATGGTCCATTAGATAAACATGGTGTTGAGCAGCCACTCAGCTACTGCTGTGTACGGCGGTGCTGATAACACACTCTATGTTTAGAAGGGAAGCAGTGTGTCACAGACTATGTGGGATAGGTTTACATATACGTGTGTGCTTTCTCCTCAACAACAGAGAGCTTCCATCACAAAGCCTCTCTCTCTGAGGAAACAGGCGTTTTTTGAAACGATAGTCTTTTATCTTTTGTGACAGATTTTTTCATATTGCTTCTCAAAATATCGCCTTGTATTTCTGTGTCTATGGGTAAATGAAGTGAGATGCGAACTCCTAATATTTCCCTTCTCCTGTAGGAAATTGTACTTTAAATACAGAAGGAAGGAGGCAGCTGGCTAAATGTGCACTTTCCACGTGCTACTGAGTCTGTCGAAGTTTCTGTGTATACAAGGCAGCTGACCTCTTCCAGGAGCCAAGCGGTCAAACAAGTCACATTTTACAAAAGCACCTAATCATATTTTTTCAAAAGTGACGTAGGCACTTCAGAGCCAAGATCGCTTTGAGAACGGGGCTTGGGGCTTATCTATTCAGGGAGACATAGCCCTTTGCTGTGTTCGGTGTTGACCTCCAGATATGTACACAGCCCGACACAAAAGCTCCTCTTGTGCTTTTGAAAACATCACCCAAAGCACACAGTGCTCTGAAAACCATGTTCTGTGGAGGGTTGGTCCAGGATCAGTGAGTATAAACTTGCAAAGAGCAGACAGACTGGGAAGGCCTTGCCAGTGTGACAGGGCAAATGGTCAGGAGCTACTTCCCCCTTGATTACACAAAGCAACAAACCGAGCACTGAGGCTGTCCTTAAATTATGAGAAGTTGGGTGTTATTCTCATTCTGCGCATGGGAGAGGATGGGGATTTCTCTTTGGGCCCAAGGTAATGGGCGTTGCAATGAAACAGGAGCTCAGCATCACCATTTGCCAGCCAGTCTTTTATCGAGCAGATGTCACGATCAGATCATCACTGCAGAAACAATGATGGTGACCAACCTGAGCTGATCATGGCCTGTTTCTTGCCATGTGCTGGATAAGCTGCACACAAGGTACATGTTAAGAAGTATAAAAGTTCTGCTGACTTCTCTGAGGCTTCATGAGCAATGACCAGGTTCTTTCCGAGACAGCCCAGCGTGTAGTAATGCTCCAATACAAGGTAATAAAATGTGTCCATTAAGACATACCTTACATAGTATCCAAGTACTTATTTTAAAACACTCAGATTGCAGGCTGCTATGCTATACAGCAAAAAATACTTAGAATATGATGGTTCATTACAACAGAATGAGTCCAGTGAATTGTGCATTCTTAATACTTTTTTCCTCATAATTGTGGTGTTATTAACAGATCAACAAAATAAATCAGCAAAATATTTAAAAATTTCAAAGTTGTTCCCATGAACCCATGGAAAAGAGGTCAAATTTTGTTTCAAAATTTTCTTGGCAACACATGCATATGATATTTTTAATTAGCATTCTAATGTATGATGTACTAGTTACAATATTTTGGTTTCCAAAGTACTGGTAAACAAGGCAACCCACATAATGGTTTTAATCTCTTCTTTATGATTAAAATATATTACACAAGAATATAATGAAATGGAAAAACATTGGTAATGCCAATAGTTTCTCATGAACATTTTAGCCTATATTTAGCATTAAAAACCAGATACTTTTAAATTTGATAATATTCAAAGTTTCAATGTCCACAGTTTTGTGGACTGATTATTTTACTTTTTCTTTCCCCCCTTTGAATCATTCTGAAACCTGAAAAAATGCTTATAAACAGATTCTACACTGCAGTTATGTTCTTCCTTAAGAGTGCTGAAGTTAGCTTCTTTACCTGAATCGTCCTATTGCAAGATTCCTTTTGTAGTGTCATGAGGAATCATATTAATAGCATGACTTCATTTCCAGTAAAAATTTTGGTCACGATTGCAGACTTCAAAAATCTGTGCTTTTTACTTGGTCTTATTTCCTGATATTCATATTTTTTCTCTTCCTTTCATCTACTCTGCTTTCAGTGTCAAAGTATGTCATAGTTTTTCTGGTAAAGGATTAATTCAACCTCAATAAAAATAAGAAAACACAACACAAATACATAAAAATAGTGAAATTCAGTGCATGGTCTGAATGGTACAGCATTTACACAGAAGCCCCAGAGAATGCAGGGCATATATTGAACATTTTTAGCTATCAGAAAAGTTCTGGTAGTTTCCCTTACTGCATTAGAAGTACCTTTGTTTGGACATTTGCGCAAGCGAACAAAGTTGAGCATGAAGATGATTTCTGTTATTTATTTAAAAAAACCCTGTATCTGTATTTATACCTATATACAATCTGTCTTCCTTACATATTCATTTTACTACATAACCACCTACAGTGTATCTGGCTTATAACTTATTTTCATCTCAATGGGTTTTTTTCATGTAAAAATTACATCAATCACTGTGCAGGTGTGTGCATTAGGTGCCCTTCTGAGTGGGAAGCCTAATAAGAGAAATGAGAGCCAGAAGTTTCTTGCAATTCCTGGTGCTTACCTCAGCTTATCTCAGGTAGTACAGACACCAGCCAGTGCACAAACACAGAGAGACTTGCAGACTGCCAGCTCTGCTTTCTTCCCTGCTTGCAAACCATATATGGTGGAACCTCTGCCTTCTGTGGCCCATTCTGTGACAACAGGAAGGCACCGTGGAGCCAGGGATTCAGGAAGACAGGGGTTAGGTGGGTTTTCAGATAGGGGTCTGGGTGGGAGATAGCCCCTTCAGTGCCCTTGCTATGTATGTCTCATTGCGGAGGGCTGTAGGCTGAGCAAGGAAGGACGGCGACTCTGGGATGATCGGTCCCTGTGGGCATGCATCATGTGAGTTGCTTGGGTTTTTCCCAGGTTACAGATGTTACTGGGATGCTCCTACTAAGCTATAGAGAGTTTAAAGATGGAACTGGAGAAAGGAGAAAAAAATGAGGAAAGGACAGGAAATGTGAGAAAAGAGGGTATCCTAGCCTAAGCACTGAAGTCTCACTTGGCCCTGCATTTAGCAATATAGCCCATGTAGAATTTACATTAATTCTGGTCATTTTAGGCACACTGTTCAAGCTAGGGGGACCTACTTCCAGATTCCATCAAATCATCAAAATATCTTCAACTAGGCATTTCCTTTGCTCTTATTCCCTGATTTCCATCCAATCAGATGTTTCTTTTATCTGATGCTCTCTTTTATAGCAAGAGTTGTTTTGTGTAGAATGCTCTTCCCAAGTGCAGTTAGCATCGGTAACTCTCTTCTCACTCTGGCTTCTTCAGCTGACCTCCTGCAGTGGTTATAAAGTTTAGGCAAAGAGAAAAGGCAGTCACACATAAGAAATAACTCACATGTAATCCCCACTGTATGTCAAGTTGCATAGGATGCCTATTCTCCTTGCATGCCTCTCTGGCAACAGTATATCACTCTGTAATAATAGTATACAGTAAAGCTAAACTGAGTCATTCATGCACAGGAGAAGTGTAGCCCTGACAGAAGCAAGTAATCTGAAGTGCTGGTGTACATATGCAATCAAATAGGATAAATCTTGTTTCTCTGTGGTAATATGAGTGAGGAAGAGTTCAGCTCTATATGCAAATACATTCAGAGTATCTGATTCTGTTTAGATACAGGTAAGTCAGTAAAACAGTATAATCTTTCTGGTTTAGACATCAATGCAAGATTTCTTCTGATCATTAGGCAGTGGCAGCTATTGGAATAATTTCTAATATGGTTTTATTTTCACATGATAACACCTATTGCTTTTATACAGCACATGTTCTTTAGGGCTGCCCAAAATTAGCACTGTTCATTAAAATGGAATGAGGATAGAGAGGGGAGTGGGGTGACGGGGTGGCGTAGTGGCAAAATACAAGACAAAATAAATAATGAAATATCTTCTACTTTACAAGTTTATGGAATGTTACATTGGCATTTCAGTTCCCAGCATCCAGTTCCCACCTTCCCGCACTCATATGGGCATGTGCTCTCTTCATACCCTTCTCCTTGACCATGTCAAATGAAGATCAGCAACAGGAAGGAAATATTTCTCTTTGATGCTGCAAAGTCTACATGACCACCATGGAAAGCTGACCAGAACTAATATGTGATTTTCTGGAAAGGTCATTAGTAATGCCAGGAACATTAAAAGCCTGGTCTATTTCAGTGATAAATGTAATACATTGTTGATTAAATGCGTATATAAAATGATATATTGTTTTGATGATAACTATAGCTACAGCTGTTATAGTTCTGGGTGACTCTACGTACCTCCTGTGTCATTTTCCTGGTCTAAACTGTTCCTGTGTGCCAGTGGAGTCTATATTTTTAAGACTAAATGTTTGATAATGGTGACTCTTCTCAAGATGGGTGGTTTCATGCAGTTTAATAGCTATGTTTTGTACAAACATCTGCAGTTGGAAAGAGAGAATTTTGGAGATATCTGGGAGAAAAAAAATGTATACTTATAATGGCCATTGAAATGCATTCTTCAGGCCAAAAAATCAGAATCTCAAGTGCATAGATTCATCTCCTGTGCATTTCTCACTAGGTGAATAACACCATCTTGACAGCAGTGAATAGCTGTGTACTCTGGTGTGGAGCAACCCCTGGTTCAAATTAAAAATTTCAGGATTTGGCCTCAGGGGAGTTTTTCTTGACTGAGGACTTTGAGATCTGATTAACAAAAGCCAACCATTAGTCAATAAATTGTCACCTTTCATCAAATAATGTGTTTGACAAATCAGTTATTCTGGTATTCAATCAGCTTTTTAGGCTGTTCATCAAATGCATTACTTGACATAGAAAACATTTGTCAAACAAACACGGTTGATAAATTTCTGCAATATTCTCTCATGTCTTCATCTGGCTTCACATTTTGCCTTACAAAGATCCCTCCATTCCTCACAGTCCCATCTTCCTCTCCGATGCACCTCACCACCACCACCCCCCCCAATGCAGCAAGAGGCATAAATATTTTCCTTGTCATCACTTCAATGTTTCTTCATAAAGTTTTGGAAGAGGAAATAAGCAGCAAGGGCAAAGATCAGAACGTTTTATCTTTCATTGCAGCAGTTCCTTCTAAAAACACCACAGTTTTAAACAGAAGTTTATTTATGACTTCAAGAACCATTGGAGATGCTGATGGAAATGGAGAATCAATTTAACTCCATTATAAATTAGTGGTAACATATATATCACAGTATTGTGATAGGGTCACATGTTGGAGATAGGTTTACTGCAAGCAAGGGACTCAGGGAAACAAACACATAACTGATTTGCCTGTGGGGATGGGGCAGGCAAAGGGTAGGCTGGATGACCCCAGCGTTCAAAGCAAGCCTGACAGGGGCTAAGGAAAGCAGTTCAATCTTACAAAACTGGGCTCTGTTCCCTAAGGGCTGCTTCTGTTGGAGACATCTGAAATATCCCCTGTAACTTCAGCAGGCTGAATTTTGAGGGGAGGTGTTCTCTGTGTGTGTCTGTGTGTGGGGAGGTGGTGATGGGGGTGGTGGTGAAAGTCTTTCCAGTGGAGCTTTGCGAGTTCCTTATTCCTGCATGCTGTGCAAAAAAAGAAAGTCCCTACTTCTTAGAGTTTTCCATCACTGGATTGACACATTTGTCATCATTGTGTATCTTTGTCTTATAGAGTACACACAAAAGAGACCTTGACCTGTCCACTACGAATCCTAATTTTAGTGGGAGTCGAAACTGTCAGCAGTACTTTATCCAAAGTCTTTGTCTACAAGATCACAGCTGACTCCTTAGTCAGACTGTCTGACACTAGCCATTTCTGTTGGAATCTGAGGTTAGCAGAAGTTAGGATATATCCAAACCAAAAATGACACAGGGCCAATTGCTATGCAGTGTGGATGCAGTCAGATCAAGCCACTTAGACTCAGTGAGTGGTCCTGTTTCATTTGGCAGTGTAAGTGTACACCCAAATTAACTTCTGAAGAATGTCTTTAAAGTCTAGTGAAGAAATCTGCTTTCTTCAAGTGCCTATGTGCTTAGAAAAGGATCATCATCAGGAAGAATAAACATGATCTTGTACTGGCTTACATATTTAGCCTAGCTTCATGAAGAAATTAGCTTATCAAATCATGTTGTCTGTTCTGTCTGTCACTTTCCCTTTAGCTTCCTCCCAACAGCCCACACCTTTCATGCCCAGTAGGTGTGAAACCCATTCATCAGCTTAGGATGATCGCAGAACATGATCGCAGGTTGATCGCAGAAGGATGGAAAAGGTTCAACCAGCATAGATGGCATGCAATGGCTAGGTAGAAACCATAATGAATGTTCTTCTGGGGAGAAACCCTACTAGAATTCAGTCCATTATCCATTCTGAGAGGGAGCATCTAAGCGGCCAGTCAATGTATGTGTACTGACAGCACAGTATGTGTACTGTGCAGCATAGCTCTGAGCCAGACAAGCTGCATAGTGCTTCGTGTGCAGCAGGAGAGATGAAGAGAACAGTAGATGAAAGATGATGTTTTGAGGAAATGGAAGGGACTGGAAGTATTAAAAGAGACAATTAGGGACACACACAAACTTCAGGTTTTGTTAGGAAAGGAACAACATGTTTTTAAAGAAGCAACAAGTTATGTGTTGTGCATCATCCTATTTATTGTTGCTGCTGTTGCATGCAGCCCTCCCACAGGAATGGTTGCTTGCAGGGTATATTTAGACTACAGCGATCAGATTCCACCACACTGCTCTACAGTACAGGTCAAAACTGTGCTGCTTGTTTTCATTTTCAGCAGAAATGTTAAACATTTTGTATGTAGATGCACAAACTCTTCCTTTTCAACTAAGGATATAAACAATAATATCTCTTCCCAAGAGTTATTTTGGTTTTTTGGGTTTTTTTCTTTTTTTTTTTTGGTAAACCTAATTGTCCTCTAATTCAGTGTTATAAGCACTGACTTTTGTCATGGGATCAAAGCTATATAGCCTTATGTAATGGTGACTGGAATAGCTCTGTACTGTCAATATTAACTCCAGCCTTGACTTCAGATGCCTCCCACCATTAAATGTCTTGCATGGTTTACAAATCTTGCTCACAAATCTTGCTTGTCTAATTGGGTCCTCAGATGGAGAAGCTTGTAAGGGTCTACAGAGCCTGCCTGGTAATTAGCTTTGCTCAACAGAGTGTTGGGACAAACCTCATTCCAGGTTTCGACTATCAGGCAATATCAGAGATTTACTGTGGTTGTCTCTTCCTTCATAATTTGCTCAGAAAATGAGTTGCTCATGGTAATAATCTCCTAAGACCTGCTTCCAAAATCCTGGTGGGTATGTCTGTAGTTGACTAACATTTTCCCATAGTCTTGTAGGAGGGCTCTGAAGATAAAATTTCTGTGGCTACTGCTTTGGATGTTAAAGGGACTATCCTGGAAGTGGTTGGAAGGACTACCGGCTGATCTGGGGATCTCAGGCTCTGCGTAAGAAACAAATGTTGCTGGCAGAACACAGTGACTCTGAGCAGGAAGTTCTCTGACGATTGGTTCATCTCCCAAGCCTCATCCCAGAAGTATAAGCATTAGAAATCCCTGTTTAACCATATGTGTAGGACACTGGCAACCTAGACTATCCAGAAGGTGTCAAGCAGCATGGTCTGGCCTTACCATGGCTGCAGAATAATCAACACATGCATAACTGGTGTGGTCAACACTGTGTCTGCTGCATGCAGTGCCTGGCTTCTTGGAGGTACATGTAGCTTCTTGTCCACACTGCACATTGGCAGTGAAGATGTGGGCTGGTTCTAGCAATCACTTCAAACTGCCACTGATCTCTTGCAGCTTGCAGACTTTGCTAGTTAGATGAGGGACCTCTTCCTGCTAAGTCCCTTGGGGAGTTTCTGAGCTCTGGGCTGTGTCTGGAATTATTGCTAGTAGAGGCACTGCAGTTAGGGATAAGGGCAAATCCATCATGCAACAGTGACTCCAGCTGGTCTTGGACAGTCTTGAGAAGGGACCAGTGATTAAAGACCAATGGTAGCACACTGTGGGCCCTGGGTTGAATTGTCTCAAAGCCAGCTTGTGTATAGCAGCTCCACTGTGAACTGGGCTGGAAGTCCTAGGCTAGTAACATATGCCAACACCTGCATCAAGAGGGTCACTTGGATCAGCAGAACACCATCTAACCAATTGTCAAGGCAGGCAGTGGTGAAAAAAGACTGGAGATCCATTAGCACTGAGTTGCACCGGCACAGACATGCTGGCTTTTCTTCTTGCCTGGGTTTGCTAGTTCTCTCTGCTCCCACAGTCTTGTTTAGAGGCTTTAATACACTCCAAACCTGTGCAATATGTGATATTCATCTTGTTTTGACTGTGGCCACCTAAAACCTAGGCATATAGTCTGATATCCTGAAGTCAATGAAGAAGAGATTAATGCTTCCAGCATCTAACTCACCCTGTGCATCTTAGGCACCTGCCCTGGCATGGGTTACCTCTATCAAATCCAGCTGAAGAGAGAAAAAAGTATCAAGCCAGCTGAAGCTGATGAGTGTAAAATATCTGAAAGTGTCAGTGATGCGCTCTGTCATGGCCTGTGCTAGTGTCTGTGAAATGGCCGTGACGAGACATAATGATGAAACTTATTTTCTCCATGATCAATAGAATTCTAGCCAAATACAGCATGATACTGCTACTGTGTGTGGCGACTGAGGTGAATGCTGAATTCTTGGTCAGGAAAAGCACCCCACACAGGATCAAGAAAGAGACTTTATATAGTGGGGACAATCTGGTGGATGCTGTATCAGTGTTTTGAACTGCAGTTCAGTCTTATACCACATTTCTGAGATGTAACATATGATTAGTAATTATTCAGGAGGGGAAATGTGGATACAGGCTGGCCTTACTTCACCAAATGCATTCCTGACTGTAATGAACTGTCACTGAGATTTCTTGTACGTATGTAGATGTCCTCAGAGTTTTCTAAAAAATTACTTTCTTGTGGTTCCAACCTAATCAAGTGTGGAGACTGTGTGTAGAATGGATGTGTCTCCAGTTAGGGTGGTCCCAGACTCAAAGTGTAGGATGCTTTTGTTGAAAACCTTTGGTGTGAGGTAGGCTTAGACAAATACAGTGGGACTGGTGCAGGTGGGTGATAGTCAGCACAGAATAGTCAGTCTTTTGGACAAGCATCCAAGGGCTAACTGCATCCCCAGAAAATGACATTAAAGCTTCCCCTCCAAATGACCAGAAAGAAGGCTTCATTTTCTAGCCTGTGACAAACTGATTAATTGTTTGATCCTGGTAATAGGTAATGGCAAAGATCCATTCTCTGGGTAGCCCTTTCATGGTTTTTGGGATGTCTCTCTTCCTTGGGTGAAGTGAACTAGCATTAAAGGGCATCCCCAGGTGCTCTGGAGTGCTTCCTACTAGAGGTATGTTAATCTTGCAGCACCAGATTGTCTATTCTTTGGCTTTGTTTGCAGTCTCTTGTGAGCCCAGTCTTGGCCTGTCTTGTTTCAGGTCGTTTTGGAGCCTACACTGAAGCATCTGTGCAGAAGGGAATGGCAGACCATTTCCTAATGTGCGTTGCCAGAGCTCTGGTAGGGCCAACAGCTCCTGTTTGGATCCCAAAAGACAGAACTTCAGGAAAAGCAAAGCTACCAAACAGACAAAAGCAAAGCCATGAAATGGACAAACTCAGGCATTGTTTGTGCCAGCTGCTGGGTGCCAAAGATCTAACTACATAGAGCTAGAGCAGGAGTCCATGACAAGGAAAGGTTCAGCGACAGTGAGAAACAAAAATGGAAATATAGCCAAAATGGAAGCTCTAAGATGATGTTTAGTGAAGGCTGTCAACATCCAGAGTTCTCTGAAGATAGAGCAGGAATGGCAGGACTAGACCAAATGGGGAAGTCCAGAGAAACTCTTACATGGACCAGATGTTAATGAACAAACATATCTGTGTGGAAGCAGCCCGTTAGAAAAAAACTGGGTAAATTTTATGCAAGATTGTGAGTTTCAGCCAGAGCAGGGCTGTACTTCACATTGCTACACCATTAAGTTGGAGACCTCAAGACAGATTTATGGTGCCATCAAACCACAGTCTTAGTTTTACTAACTACTCTGTCTTTTTAATGGTACTTAAGGGCTTTACTGCAGTTGGGCATTTTATTGTGTTTAGACATGGTTTTAACAACTGAGTTAGCTCTCATGATGCTGCCAGTTGCAGTCTGTGCAGAGAAATAGAAGTCTTTTTTCAGCACTGTAACCTAGTAGACAGGGTTATATTTTGGTCTTGCAGAGTTTAAGAATGACTAGAGGCCATTATGTTGAACACAGCTTCTCCCTGTATTTGCTGACATCCAGTTCATATGGTGTCAACTAATTTCATTTGTTAAGAATTTTATTTAAACAAGCTAAAAATTTTCTAAAGGAGCAAACCTTTAGAGCTTTTATCCAGCCTTGAATGACTCCCATGGAGAGCAGTGAGTTGGGAGGAGGAGACAAGGAGAAAAAGGAAAATGCAGGCAGATCCAACCTAAAATCAAAACTGTTGCTTCATGCTGAGAAAAATGACCAACTGTTCTCTTCTAACCTTTCTTTTAAAATAGTTTAACTTGTTCAAAACCTAATAATGTGGCTTGCTTGACTTTCAAAGCACAGGATCATTTCAACTCTAAAGGGCAAAAACAAAATCTAAAATTCATGAAAGGGAGAGAGAAAACTTAGCTGCTGTCCCACGGCTTCCATGTTAACACAGGAGTGATATGCCCTGCAGGAGACTGACTCAACTTTTTTATGAGCCATCAATGATTTATTAGAAATCCCGATGTTGTTCCCCAAGAAAAAAAATATCTTTCATTAGGTGACAGGAGGTGACATAAGGGACTGATCTGCCATGCTATTCTCCCTTTTATCCCATTCTCTCTTCCCAAAATACAGTTACTATTATGCAGTATCGGGTATGGAAGTGAGTTCTGGAAGCCAGAAAGTCCAAGGGATATTATTTGGCATCCTAGCATAATACAAGGGTTTGCTAAAATCGGGTGGGAGGAAGCATACCTTAGCTACTTTAAGTAGGGCAGAAACATCCTAAATTTATCCTAAAAAAATGATAGCGTAAGGTTACTATTTATTATTAGTCACAGCTGATTATTTTAGAGATAGCTTTGGCTTTATTCAGTGGTAAATGTGCTGTCACCAGCTACGGACTGTGGCCACCCTTCTTGCCAGTAGTCAGCTTTGGGCAGTGGATCAACTGAATGCCTTAAATTCTCTGTTGAACCTTGGCATTATTATGGAAGAAGTCTGCAGCCAATTCATGGGTCCCTGGTATAGCTCCAGCAGCTTAACAGATGGATCACTAGCAAGTCTCTTCTCAATTTCTCTGTTAAATATTCATGGAGCCAGCATGCGCATAGGCCCAAGCATGCCCCTGGAGGTGCCAGCAAGGGTCTCTGATCTGGGGAAGATGTCAAATTGGCTAGTGGAAGTCTGAGGGCAGAAACGTTTTCTGCAAGGATCCATCCTTCAGCGCAGAACATGGAGTGACAGCCATATGTGCAACTGTGCTGGTGAATATGTCTGCAGTGCATGCTTATACAATCTATTAATAGGCCGGTGGCATACCGAATGTTAATGTGGGGAAACAGGGAGTGAAAGACAATAAGGAAATGCCTTGGACTAAGTTGAAGCGTCAAGCAAAGTAAAAGTCTTCCTGTTAGCTTGCTGTGAAGTTGAAGAAAAAAAATTATGCTGCATTCCCCACTCTGCCCTTAGAATATACTGCTCTTATTTTCAGAATGTGCTACTGAAAACATTGCTAAATGCAAGTTCGTACAGCCCTGCAGATTGCTTAGTGTTTTTAGATCCCAGTCAGGGTTAGAATAATGCTTTCTTTTGTTATTATTTAATACCATCATTGAAACAACAGCCAAATATACCAATAGAGTGTCAGGGTCCGTATAAGAGTATAGGGCTACCTTTTTGGGCAGTACTACGTATCAGCATCTAGAATCTTTTTTTTTTTAACTCTGCAATATCTACAAAGCCTTAAGAGTGCTCTTTTAAAGTCTGCCTGTGGTGAGAAGGAGGTTGCAGTTTTCTTTGACAAATTTCTCTGTTTCCACTGCTATACCAGAAATACAGTTTATCATTATGTCTCATTAAAAATGTTGCAGAGAAGTAATTTGTTGTTGTTACAGTGTACTGCATAGAGTATGAAGAATTAAAAAAAAATCCTGGGAAAGAACATACTTATTCCCTCTTGAAAGATTTGCACCCAGTCATTTGAAATTACACAACGCTGACAAGCTACTATATAACCAGTGTTGCTAATATAATCAATTTGAATAAAGGTGAAATATTTCAAGTGAACTCAATGCAAGCCTTTTTATAACATGATACGACAGAAGATATGTAATATGCACATGTTGTAATGAAGAAACAAACATTTCTGTGTTTGCCAGTGCCATGCTAGTCATAAGTATAATGAGCATTAAAGTTAAGATGGGATACCTGGAAAAGGCCGTATTGCAGACTCCTGTTTCCTTTTACTCAACAGTCTAAGGCTTTTAATGCTTCTTAACTTGCGCTAGAAGTCTTTCCTCCTTAGCCAGGAATTCAGATAGCTGCCTAAGTTTTTTGCCCCAAAACTGGTTCTAAGCATGATTTCATACAGTTACAGTATTAGCTACAATAACAGAAGAAAACTAATGTTGTAGTACTGTCTTCTATTTCCCAAATGTTGCAACCGAGTGTGTGTTTCCAAAGGGCATAGTGTGTGCGAAAGCTGTGAGGTGTTTTAACTGGTACTCAGATATACCTAAGATATTTGTCACAACCTGAATGGTATAGCATGATGCTTCTGTAAGGTGATGTAGTAAACTACACAGTGCTGCTAATATACCATTAAACATTGTGTCCTACATAGTCTGGTGGTTCTTGTAGCCCAGGAAGATCTTTCCTCTATGACAGATAGAGGTATTTCTGAAAAGGTGCTATATAATTTCCAGCAAGTAGTAGTCTTTCAGTCAGCTCAAGAATAACACAAACCAAATCTTTTTGAAAGCAAGCGTAAAGTATGCAGAATGAATTTCATCTACAAAAGGGACTATAGAGAATATCACCCAAAGGTGACTGTATAAGACCAGAAGGAGATGAAATTGGACACTTGTAAATGAACATGCTTGAAAAAGTAAATGCCTATTTACTTTAAAGCCAAGGATATTTCTGCTGTGTTTGCAATGAGCTGGATGGGGGAAGGAGAAAAGAAAAGTATCCCAAAAGGAAAATTTTGTTCTTTTTCCTTCAATAAAAGTTTGTTCCTTGTGGCTGATTGTTCAGACCTTCCCTGAAATTCTTTGGTAGAGAGAAATAGTGAACAAAACCTGATTTAAATCGTAGCCAGGGAATTGGCATTTATGTTTAAGCTAAGACTGGATATATGATTTCAAAGCTTCTGAGCAGTTATGATTGATTTCTTTTGCTGGAGTGTACAAGTGCTTGGCATATTTGACCCACTGCTTGTTCAAGATGGACTGCTTTTATTGTGGATTCTATGTGTGACCATGATCACTTCGCTTAATTCTTTATATTTCACTACATCTATTAGAAAAAATGAGTAATAGTTCTTGCCTAAGTGTTGATTCATTCAAGTGTTGAATCATAAAAGCACAGATTAGTGACTAATTACTGATTAACTGTATCAACATCTTCAGTCAGAATATCCCCTCTTAAGAGTACAAAGAACATATTAATCAAGAACATGGTGTCACATGCTTTTGGGCAGTAATTTAGAAATTATTCTGTTCCTTATATATTAGCAATTGAAAACCTGTTTTTCAGAAATGTTGGGCACCTCATTTTAAACTTTTTAGAGTGTAATCTTGTTTAGCTCTTGAAATCTCATGGCTTAAACCATTTATAACACAAATGAAGTGAATATGATAAGTCACTTCCTAGTGAAAATTTCTTTTTGTTCAGGAATATATCCTTGCTCACTGGGTTTTGAATTCATCATCTATTTCTTTTTTTTTACTTAAGTAAGATACCTTTAGCAATGGCTAGCAACAGCCTTCTACCAGTATTGGAAAATTTCAGTTAAAGCTAAGAAGGAAACAATTGTCATGTTCTAGTAAAACACTAAAAAACTTGAAACATGTCAGTTAGCTAATCATGAAGTGTTTAATTTTTGATCACTTTTACAAATAAAAACGAAACATTCCAAAATAAGAAGTAGATTGTAACTGAAGAGTTATTTTCTTTTTGTGGATATTGAAAAAAAATGTTGACATCTTCAGAATATTTTCAACGTTTTTTCCGTGTAAAAAATGTACAAAACCTGATCTGTTCCTAGGAGCAACCTTGGCTTTAGCCAATCAGTTTTTAATAGGGAAGCAAGTTATAGAAAAACTCACAATCAATTTTTAGTTTCAGTAGTATTTTATTAGTATTTATTTCACAGTTGCTCTGTTTGCTAGATAAGCGAGAAGTGAACTTCACCAACATGGGAGTGTTAATTATAGTATGTTAAGATTAGCAACTGAAAGTTCTCATTTCCACTTTGACTGGTATGAAAATAGCCTATCTTACGATATCTTGACACATCTCTTTAAAACCCTCTGCTAAATCAGGAAGATAAATAAATTTGTGAAAACAGAGAGCAGAAGAAAATAATTTTTTTAAAGATCTGAGAAGCTTTAAATTAGTTTATTATTCTCATCAATGGTTATGGTTAGTTCTTCAGTTGAGTGGAATTGGTTCAATCACATTACGTCATACTCCATGAGTATTGGCTTGGTACTACCATAGTACTTTTTGATCTACCTACAGTCGATCATACAACATATGCACACACATGCAGCTGTGTAAGACAGAAAGGGGCGAGGGGAAATAATGCAACAGTAAGAAACCAATGTGCTTACACATTGCATCAAAATAGGTTGTTATCATTTGTTCTTCCTGGTGGAAGTCCAGCCACATATATCACAGGGAACCTTATGGATATGGGGGAATTTTGTGGTAAGTGTGTGTTGCCATGTGTCCTGTTCCTCTCATCATCTGGGCGTGTGGCTAGGACCATGCCATGTTAGGCTCTTAAGGCCACCATATTCAGGTTTCATTCTCAAGGACAGCAGTGATACAGTGGAGAAGCAGAATGCAGCGTAATTAGGTCTCATTCCAGCAGGGATCAAGATATGACTGGAGACCTCGGTTGGACTTGTGCATCTGAGAAGCATTCCCAGGTCCCTGACCTTTAGATGACAATATTCATAAAAGGACCATCTAGATACTTAATGAAACTCTTAAATTACTTTTAAGGGAACCACTTAAAATTTGGGTCAAGAGGCAACACATATGTCCAAGCACAAAAGGAGTGCTATAGGATTTTTCTGCATTCATTTACGCCTTGTGATATTGTTTTCTGCACTGCTGTGATATAGTTCCTTCCATTATTCTCTCAAAGGAATCATAGTCTCATATTTTTTCCCCTTTGGTGTGTTTGGCTTCCTGCTTTAATCTAATTCTCACAGCTCAGGGGAATCATCAGACCTGGCTGAGATTTGTATCTTTTCAGAGAGCTCATCAATAGTTTACATAATGCTGTGGCAGGGCCAGGGTTCACACAGCTGGAGAGGTACTCGGCAAGAGTCCCGAGTTAAGCAGAAAAAACCTTCTTGAGAATCTCAACTTTGTTTAAAGAGTATTTTTTCTTCTGAAGAAGCCAAAACAATACAAAAGCGGTGTGTGCAGGTTTGCTGGCAGCTGGTGTGCTGTGACTGATGATGCTTGTGTTAATTATGCTCTCACTACTACCATGTGATCCACCCATCTGCTTTTTGAAGCCAGCTGTTTTCCTTTATCTTCCTGTTGAACTACCAGTTATTCAGGGCAGTGACCATCTTTATGGGGTGAGCAAGGAGAGAAGCAAGTGTGGTGAAACTCTGATATGGGGGTAGCACTGTCATGACGCAAATAATCAAACTAAAAAGCTCTTAAAACACAGGTTTAGCCACATTATCTTTTCCAGCTTGTGTGTCTTTAAATATTAATTAGGACTGGACCAAAAATGTGAGAAAATTAAATTGTTGAGTTTTGCCCTTCCTGGAATTTGGAAAATATCCTTAGCCATTGTCAGATGGCTAATAACGCAAGTTTTAATAAAAAATGTTTGCCATGCGATTAATGCAAATGTGTTTTACCCAATTTACTTATCTCTTTCTAATTTGCGACTGATTGCTTAAGTCGTGCAATATTCTTGCTGCCCTTTATTGGATAAGCCATACCTTCTAGTCTGAAAAGCCATACCTTTTAGCCTTTTGTTCATGAGACCACTGGGATTCACGTGGAGAGCAGCCATTCTCCAGGCAGTCATGCACATGCAAAAAAAGAAAAAATCATCTTCCTGTAAAATAATGGAAAAGGCACATGACCATAGTTAAAAGAAACAACTGTTCAGAACTAAAAAAAAGTTTGTGAGTTGTTGCTTCGCAGTGTTTGTCTAGTTCTTCACCAAACAGCCATATATATGTATATAAACACCCCAAACACAACAGCATAAACAAAGCTGTTATGATTCCAGAATTCCTGTTCTGGCCTTTAACCAGCAAATATGATCTTGTTCTCTCCATCGGAAGAACATCCTCCCCCTCCACCCTGCCTTTAATTGTCCCATGTGTTATTTTCTTGATCTGATAAAATATTTTCCTTTAGCAAGCAAAAAATCCCAACCAAACATAAAAAAATCAGTTAACAAGCTTTCTTAAAGATCTTACCCATGTATAAAGGAAAGACTATACAATATTTAGAATTATCTTAATGTTGTCCTGTGAAAATTTTAGTAATATTATTATTATTATTCAGATTATTTTTAGCTTTCCTCATTTCATTGATCTCCATGAACTACATTGCAGAGCCTACTTTTCCCTTAAACATCCTTTAACAAAATGGGTTAAAACAGAGTAGAATTTGAAGGGGAATAATGTTGTGTATTGGAGACTGGGAACTTCTGCAGGATAAGACTTGTTCACACTGCACAAATGTTTAGGCCTTTCCTTTCATCATATGTGGAAAGAACTAAGTAAAACTAGGCTGAACATATAAGATGTGTTGATATAATGGCATGTCAGAAACAGAAATTTACAATTACCAAGTTTTTCATGTAATTGAGAAGCATCAGAGAAAGTTGAGGTTTTCCATGGTTTTCTTGAAATTTCATGACAAGATTCACAAATCTGACTCAAATGCTGTAATTCTTAGTTAAGTCAGTGCTTTCTAGTTTCTGTGAAGTAGTCTTGGCTAGCAAGATAGCTTTTGTAATTGGAAAGACCTTGAGTGCACACTTTAAATCGGAATTTTGGAAATACAGAACTTTTAAAGTAGAAGAAAGTCTAAACAATACTATGTAAACTTTCAGAATTTTTGTAAATGCATGAAAAATATCTGTCAGTCTGATATTGCTATATAATGATATCATCTGCCTGAGCTAGTTTATTTTCTGGCATAAAGAAAAATCTTATATCACTGAGATATGGTAGCCTGGATTTAAAACCGAGAGGGAAAAAGTATTTGAGGCTATGAATGAAATCATTCTCACGGGAAAACTGGAGTCTCTCATTTGAAGATCTGATTCCTATTGCTCTAGCTTACTGCATTTGAGTGGGTATTAGAGGGATTTATGAAGAGTGAGTGATTCCTCTTATTGGCAGTGGGTTACACATAATTTCAGCATGGCAGCTGAGATAAAGGTGAATATTCTTCCTGTCATCCTAGTCCTAATGCATCTAGCAGGAGCTCTGGCACTTCCTTGGAGCCCAGATTTTAATCTTAAACTTTACTCTGAATTTTCCTGGATCTTGATTTTTCATAAATCTGAACAAGCGGAATAGAGATTTTTCGTGTGGTTTTATCGTTTGTATGTGTTCTTTAAAGCTCTGGCCTCTTGTTTGTGAAAAAAGTCATTAACTGACATGTCAAATTTTCTTGAATAAATAATCCAATTCTTAGAAGAGATTCCATCAGTTACTGCCTGTCTTCAATTTCTCAGTCACGTGTAAACATTTTTCCATGTTAATTCTTCCTGGATACAAGTATTACTTTGAAAAGACTGGTAACTGGACTGCTCTGGGTGATTCTAACATCTAAAGCAAAATGGACCCTTTAAATGTATATCAAAGCAATTAACCTTCTTATCATGTGCTTGGGAGCATGCAAGGTGAAGTAGCACTCTGGTGACATCATTGTCAGGTCACCCTACAAGAATAATGAAATCATATAGAGAGGCGTGCCCTGAGGCATACTCTGTTGCCATAATTAGGTTGAAGGCTCCCTTGGAAATGATGCCTTATTGCAAGAGCATTTGCAGGAACTAATTGTGGTATGTTTTTGCATCAGTATTGGCGTACTGCATCATTTATGGTCTGAAAATAGCTGTAATTGTGTGCATGATTGAGTCATTTCCTGAATTTAGTATCCTAAGCAGAGTACGAATTAAATGACTAACACACTCTTGACTTTGTCATCTTTTTTATCTCTGGCTGGATTCTTAAAAAGATCTCTCTGTGCTTTTGCATTTTTAAGCCAAATTAGATTTGGTGTATTTTAGCACTGCTGAGACTGACAGGTTAGCAATAATCTTTGTTCCCAGACAGCGTGCACGCAGGCGCTGCGAGATCTTCCTACCCTCTTGCAGCTCTGCCAGTGCATTTCTGATCGGCACCACCTCTGCTGTGCCAGGGACTGCAGGTTTATTCTGAACAGTAGGCACAGTGAATTTTTGAAATGGAGAAATGGTCAGCAGGGGACGAGGTTGAGGTCGTCACTCCTGTTTCATTTGCAGCTCAAGTTGGAAACAAATGCACTCTCCTCCTTCCACTCTTGCATTATATCAGTCTGCATCTCAGGAGGCCCCGTTTCCTCTGAATTTTGCCTGTGGTCCTCTCCTGCTCGTAGGGGCACTTTCTCTTAGTTGTGAGGCTTTACTCTTGTCTTTTTAACTGGCAGATCCTCCCGAGAGGATGACATGACAGTTGTTTGCAGTCTCGTGAAAGCAAAATAAACAACTGGCACTGGTTTTTAAAATAGTGCTAAGGATCTAGAATCCTGCTGCCACTCAGAGGGTGCAGCATATTAATTATGAATCATCAATATTTTTGGTGCCATCATTATCACACACACACAAAAAAGCAACCTACAGTACTTACATTCATATCAAACCCTTTTATTTCATTTATTTGGACTGCTTTTCTATCCTATACCAGTTAATCGCTAGCCCTATTTCAACTCAGAATCTGAATGTTATTTACCATCTGTCTCCAAGGGATGCACTTGCCAAGTCCCTTAATTTGCTATAATTGGCAGGTTTTCAGTGTACATAATTTATATTAAAAAAAAAAAAGCTGCAATCCTGAAAAAAAAAAAGATTAATTAAACCGTTTCTTCTGGGCCCCTAGAAGTGTTCCAAAAGGATGGCTTTAAGGCCTCAAGGTCTGCTCTGTGTATGTGCTGTCACAGCTGATCCCATTAAAAATTTATGTTGGGTTGGTCCCTTGTGCCTCTGCGCTGGTCAGAAGGATGTCACTGGCACCTGGGTAACATCACACATAAACAGTGAATTAAACATCTTGCATTTGCATTTGTGCCTTTTGTTCACACACTAGAAACTCCTAGGCTGCAGTGTAATTTATGGATACCTCCATGTAGGCAATGCTGTAGCTGATATGATAGGAAACGCTATGGAAAAAAAAACCAAAACCCCAAGCAGATGTACAGAATACTAAATAGAGCTACTGAAAGACCACAAATGGACTGAAAGACATCACACATGTGGTTTGTAAACATGATTTATACCTTTCTTTCTCTTAGCTTCTTGCTCCTGACAGCACCTGGTTAACAACCGCGTGGTGCAGTGATGTAATGCCCTGTGTAGGCAGCTGTCAATCTGGAGGATGTCAGCAGTTCTGAGTTGCCGTTTGAGGATGCAGCTGACTACAATGTCTCTTCTGCTGCAGTTCTCCCACTGCCCTTTCAAGACAGTCACAGAGGAAAGGTTGATAGGGAAAGCGATGGGGGTGATTCACTGTATTTGGCCTGGAAAAGGAAAGGAAAGGAAAGGAAAGGAAAGGAAAGGAAAGGAAAGGAAAGGAAAGGAAAGGAAAGGAAAGGAGAGGAGAGGAGAGGAGAGGAGAGGAGAGGAGAGGAGAGGAGAGGAGAGGAGAGGAGAGGAGAGGAGAGGAGAGGAGAGGCAAGGCAAGGCAAGGCAAGGCAAGGCAAGGCAAGGCAAGGAAAGGAAAGGAAAGGAACAGATGAATATGGATATTTCCTTGCTCCTTTTACCAGATCTATGATGATATCCAAGGGATATGTGAGACCTTCACCAGCCTCAAAAGTTGCTGACATGTGACCATACAACCTTCTTGTGCGTCAGTCACTGTGTATTTATTTATATAAGCCATCCAAGAAAAGCACAAATTAACTAAATTGTGTGAAAACAAAGCTGGATAAGTCTGTTCCTACCCCTGTTCCATTACAATTTGGCATGTACCATTTCAGACTCAAATGAGAGATGCTTTTTAATTGTGTTGCTCGTTTTCCAGTGGCTCAAACTGCCCCTTTTTCAAAACGAAGTACCCATGTTTGCTAAAACTAACTCTCCCAAGGTACAATGAAAATGTAGGTGAAGTTGAGAGGAACTTTTAGTTCTCTTTTGACTTCGTGAAATTTCAGTCGTCTTTTCTTCAGGGAAAACATATTTTTCCGATGTCATGAGATGTTTTTTTCTTATAGTATCTTAAGTGGAAAAACTTGGGCTCCATAACTGGACATAACCTGTACTGATAATAATGTTTTAGGAAGTCATTCTGAAGGAAGGAGGGATAAGTCAGTGGTTGTAGTGTTCGCTAGATTAGCTAGTGTCATTCTTTGAAATCCACTTTTTAGCTTACAGAAAAACACATCCTAGGTTTCCTTCCCCAGTAGAGTTCCGGAAAATTCCCTTCCAGAGCTAGTTTCTGTGGAAATGAACCCTTTCCCAATACAACAGAAAAGTACTCAGATGAATACAGCAATGGATATGATATAAATTCCTAGGTGCATTAGATCAGAGAGACACAGCAATACTGTGAAATGCAGCAAACTTGAACAAATTTACATCCTAAACGGCTTTCTTCAGAATTGGGAGAATGAAATCTGCTGAGACTGGCAAAAAAATTAAGACAGGTATCACACTGTGGGATAGCAGAAATCTTGGGAAAGTAGCAAGAACAGAAGGATCATCAGTTCTCCAGACCTATGTCGAGGTCTGCTGTGAGACTCAACCTTGTATGACTTGTAATGTCATGGAGTTTTATCCCTTCCCTTAGCTGAAAGGCCTCATACACACTGTCTTCTCCTTGTCATGTTAAGGTCTGGGAAGTAATGGGGGCTGTGACTGATGGTATCCCTGTTCTGCTGGAAATGGGACTGGTTACCGAAGTGCTCTAGGATATTCTAAACTGTATCACTGTTCTTCTGCAACCGCAACACACTGATTCAGAGCCAAGCTCATTAATAATTGACCTACATCAGGGATGTCATGCTTTTTCCAAAGAATATTTTGTGCATGTATCGGGGTGTATATTGCCTGCCCAATTCCCAAGGTAAAATTGAAAACTTTAACAGTGCCTTCAAGCACCTATACAAGATTTGGGCAACAGGATGGCTAAATGGATACATTAAATATACAAGGGAAGGGACATATTTCCTTTTGCCTGTTTGTGGACTAATTACACCAGGAGTTAATGAATATCCTTATACAATACTGAAGTCACAAAGAAGTATGGTCCAAAAAGAGAGGCTAAGCTTTGCAAAATGGGCATGCAAACCCAGAAATTATAATCTAGGCTTTTTTCTAGGTGTTCTATGCAACCCTCTATATTATAGATCATGTTTTAAGGCAAAGTACTTAAAATACTGATGCCATGATGGTCTGATCCTTTTTTCCTTTTCATACCTGTTCCTTTCAGTGATTTAAGTTCTTGCAAATGCATTGCAAGCTCATTTGTTGTTGCAGGCCCTCTCGCAAGGATATCAGAACAAGCTCCATCTTTCCTGTGATTTTTGGTAAGATGCATAGAATTTGGTCTGCTCTAGGTAATTGCTCAGGGTGTCTGAATCATTGACTGCTCAGTGGATTTTGACAGCTATGAGAGAGGAAGAGGACCACAGTTATTTTGCCCAAACTGTTATAAGCATGAGTGAGACAGATGGTTATCTTACATAAACCTTGCACCTTAGGAGAAACTGTCCCATACATTACATGGCAGTTCTAGAACCAGTTTTCTTCTTGACTGATGACAAAGTCCATATCACAAATCTGTCATGAGACTGAGAGCACCTGAGGCTAGGGCATTTCAGGTAATTTCATTCCAAGTCCCAGCACCTCTCTGTATCTATGTATCTATCTACCTGTCTGTCTCTATCTACCTACCTACCTAATCTCCCCAAGCTATTGTCACTTTTAAACAAGCATCTAACTTCTCATTAAAAGAATTTTTATCTAGCCTTTCTTACAAGCCTGGAAGTGTAAACCAACCCTAGACAGTGAATCAAAAGAACACAAAGTATATTTTGTTCAAGTTGCATGCTTTTGCAGTCAAATGTCTGATTTTGCATGGATCTAAAAAATGATTTGGAGTTTTCTGGAATTAGCAAGACACTAATCTTAAATTATTTTCCAAAGCACAGAAATTAAGTTTGATAAACATGTCCTGTTCCCCTATTATTGTACATATATCTAAATATCATCTAAATAGGGTAATTCAGCTTTTAGCCATGCCCAAAAGACACAGTTACAATGTAGGAAGTCATATTGCTCTTTTGAAGGCAGGACCAACTGCAACTTTCCACTGCCTCTGCCTTGTCTTGTGGCAAAGCACTTTAAAGCAGAACATGTTTGAGAAAGGCCTTTTCCTGGTGTGTTTTGTTTTGTTTTTTTTTTTTTTTAAATTTTTTAGTATTTCATCCAAATCAGCCACATTCTGGAAAAACACTTGGATTTCCATAACATCTTTCATCAAAAATGCCTAGAAAAAAAATCAGTCAGAGATAACTAGTAATGGAAGGAAAGATACAGAATTATTTACAGAGAGTGCCTATGTAGAGGTTACAAAGTTCAGATAAAACCTATTTCCTGTCATAGAGTGTATCAAGCTGAATTAAAATGTCTTTAGTTTCTCAAATTAAAAAAAAATAAATGGAGAACAGAAGAGGAGGAGGGAGAGTAAGGGTAAGAAGCACATTCCAACATTTCTACATAGAATGCTCATCATGCTATCTATCAGGAGGACTTTTTTATGTATAAACTTTTTGTGGTACCCAGGTCTCATCTAAATATCAATGCTAGCCCTCTGAAATAAGGTATTCTGAAAATCTGGCTTGCTGAGGTCTTTAAAACTCCAGTCTTTACTGAATTTCTCTAAGGGAAGCTGAGTCCTCTGGGAAATCTGGCCTTTGACGTAGGCATGGTGACATTTGTACACAAGTCAATCTATGAGCAAGATTTCAGTGCCTGGTGTTTTCAGAGCAGTGGCTCTCCTTTAACCCTGGAAGATTTGTCCTTTGCACTATAGTGCTTTTATTTTGTTATTTGATTCATGCAGCTCTCAGTGGCTATTCCAAAGAATGGCTGCAAGGTCATGGGAGTCTTTGCTGATTCAGGAAAGACACGTTTCATTGCAAAAGGCTGCTTTTATTTTGTTTTTGTTTTCCAGCATGTACACATGGAATGCTGTTGTGGTTGTTTCAATGTTTACAAGATATTTCCTTCAGTGATAGTTTCATTTCTGCCAAAAGAAAAGTTAAAAAAAATCCATTAATGAGCTGACAGTGCTTTTAATACTGCTTCAAAAGGAGAGGGAATGCTCGTGTGCCAAACAAATGTTTGGAACAGTCTCAGACAGCAACATTTGTTCTGCAAGGGAATGATCCACAATAGGACACTTCAGCTGCTGAACATCTAAAAGTACTCAAATGATACAGTGCTCAGATGGTCAGGCTGTTTCCAAGATAAGTAGCATTTATGTTAACGTGGCAAAAGGCTGTGCTCTACCTAATGTAAACAGAGGGAAAATCTCCCAGCTCAAGGTTTAGGAGTCCCCGCAGGAAAAAGTTACAGAGCTTTAGGCAGAAGCGTGAATGTGGGAGTAGTACATGTCTTGGCTCATCAAGAAGGGGGATGCTCTTGACAGCATAGGGGCACATTTTTGATGTTTGTCAAACTTTCTGACACATTTTTATCCATTTTGAGACAGTGACAAAAATGTTGCAAGCATTTTTGTAAAATGTTAGTCTCATTTTCCAACCAGAATCTTATAAGAAAATGACAGCAAAAATTGAAAAGTGGGATTTCTTGCTTTCACAGGCACTATGCTGTCTGAAATAATCCCAAAAGAATGAGTATGAGCTAGGAAATAACAAATATACCCCACTAGAAAGCTTCTAAAATATTTATCCTTTTTTATTCTTAATCGTTACTCTCTTTTTCAAGAAAGTTCCACCAAACATGGAGTTTTGCATTGCATTTTGAAGATTATTCAAGGGCACAGTTGTTCTTTTCTGGTTTTCACAAGCTTGGGCTAGCAGTCAGGCATTGCAGTTCCTCCGTGTGAAGACATGAACACTTGAAGTTGCTGCCTGCATTGTTTTTGTTCATGCAATCTGAGTGAAGGCTTACCTTTTAGATAATTTGACTTTCTCTTGCAGGAGGTCTTAGCAACGAGAACCACTGACTTGGAATTAACTTGATGTTCCCAACAAGTACAGGGAGCCACTTAGAGCATGATTGTGAGGGAATTATCCTGCAGGCTGCAGCGAAGCTGCTTGTACAGTCCCACCTGGGAGAAGGATCAGAATATGGCCCTGTGCACTCAAGACAGCTTTGCTATTCCACCAGGACAAAAAATTTGAATATTCTTCCTGATATTAAGGTAAATTGTGTTTGATTTACGCCACAGATCATCCTTTGGACTCAGATCTCAGCTAGTGTTAATTGATGCAGCTCTGAATTTAATTAAACTTTGGAAGCTCTCACTGCCTGAGAATCTGTGCTGTAGATTGCTTTTGGAATAAGCTTATATTTGGCTTGATCTATTCACAATTGCAATTTATGCTTTAACTGAAGGTAAACGATGGCTATTTGGTGATTAATATCCTGTTCTCATGCCAAGTCAACTTAAGATGTGCTGACTTAATTTATCACTAACCAGCAGTTACTATCTAACCACAATTATAAGAAAAAGCACATCATTTTGACCTTTCAGCAATCAGGTGGGCAGATGATCCCTTAAAGTTTGCCTCTAATTTTCCATAAAGCTAGCACTTCCTTCTCTGAGGAGATCATTGCAAATCCTTTGCAAAAAGGAGAATTACAAGGAAGTGGAGGCTGCAGTTTTGAAGGCGGTTTATGACGCTGAAGCTGAGGAGGGACACTTTCAGAAGGATCAAAGGCAGCAGCAAGACAATTTTTATTACAGAAAAAGATCAGTTGCAGGGGTTTGTGTGTGTAAGGGGTAGTGGTGGGTAAACTGTTGTCAAGCGAGATGCAGATGGGCCAGTCATAAATGTAACAAGGTTTAAGTCCCAGGAACTCTTAAGGGAAAAGGCTCTGGGTGCAATCAGTACCATCATCAACTTTGCCTCTTTTGGAAAAGACAAGAAGTTGGGCTGCTTTGAACCTTCTGTGGAGTCTCACTCAGCATCGGTTGCAATGGCGTGATTCACCACCGCATTGAAAGAAACTTTTCTGCCACCCATCTTCAGTAATTCTTTCTAGGAGGGTGCAGTGGGGACCTTGTTGTGCAGCACTGCATTTTGAGAGTCATTAAGATGAAAATTCATGTCTGCTCAGATGTACAGTGTTTTGGGGGCAAAAATATTCTGTATGTGTGTTCTTTTTTTCAAATAATAGGAGAGCTCCTCCAAGAAAACACAAAGCTGCTTGCTTCAGCTCAGAAAGGGAGTAAAGAGGTGAGATTGCCTGCAGTTGGGTCCATGCCTGTCTACTTCCAAAGGCAGGGAAATTATCATTTTTTCAAATTCCCTCAGGCAGTAGTAGCCAAGCCAAGTTGGCTCTAGCCAGCTCTTGTTTGTAAAATGTAATTCTGTGGTAATGAGCTGGTGACAACTTGAAGAAAAGAGTCTAAACATCCTGAAAACAATTCCAAACATGACTAAATATGAGAAGGAAACTTCTAATAACTGCCTCATGGGAATCAAGAGCCCTACGTACAAATGCAAACATCATTTATTTTCTAGACAAGAATATATATATTATGATCCTCTGCCTTTTTTTTTCCTCCCTGAATATATATGTAGGTAACTGTATATCTCTATACCTATTATCTGTCTCTCCAAATGACCTATATTTCATGCAGGAGCTAGTAGTGTTGTCATTGTCAGAAAAAGCAAGAATTGAAGTCTTAGCCAACACCTGATGTGACCACAGGAAATGCAAACAGCTTAAAGCTGTGTGTGTGATCATGTATCTGCCTGGAGATTTTTATGCTACATTGTTTTGATTTCACAATTTATGAGATTTGCACTAGGCAACAATGCAGAAAAAATAACCAAATAATATAGAAGAATGTTGCATTATTTGTTTAAAAAAATCATAAAATAATCAATATATTGCATACCAACTGTAACCAAGCCATTTTGTTCTCTGAGAGAATCCACTGTATTCCAAAGCAACTTAAAATCCTCCTGTTCTGTTGTTTTTCCCTTACCCTTTTGAGACCTGCCTACCTAAGCTGGTGTAAATTTCTCGTGTTCCTGATATGTTAAAATAGAATATCTAAGAGGCAAGGAATTTTATTTCAGTCCAAAACACTGTGAAGAGCTGCAGGAGCAATGCTGAGGACACCATAGGCTAAAGATATAGTTTCTTAGGATGTGAACACTGTTTTTTGGACCTCAGGATCACAGCATCCTCCACACAGTCCTGTTCCATGTCCCAAACCTCTAGACTACTTGCAGTGAGTATAATTTCTGTCAAAACCCTTTCTTTTCTTTACCTCCTGAGCAGTGAAAACGGGTTTAGAGGAACCAAAAAAATTGGCTGAAAAAAATTCAGACCAGTGCTAGACTTCAGAGACAGTTTGCCACTGTTGTCTGAGTGCGAGCAGAACTGTGCTTGCATTAGCTGTCTTGGTTCAAAGCAGGTCAGGCTGTAAGACAGCTTGCCAGGGGTTGAATCCTAAATGTTACCTGTTCGTGGATAAGCAGGGCACTGAAACTCAAATCCTGTTATTCCAGTGGTAATCACAAGCAAGTGTGTTTATAGTGGAAACCTGAGACTCATCTGAGGCGTCTGAATAGCATGTTATTAATGATCACATTTTAAGGAAGTTCTTGCATAAAAGAATTACTAAAAGAGCATGTGACGACTCATTAAACAGAAATTCAGGCTTCATTCTGCTTTGTACAGCTTGTCTAGTGCCCATGTTTAATACTTAGGAGTTCTTCCAGAGTAACAGGAATGGGGCGGGAGGGCACATTTCAGAGTACACTGGCAACCTATTTCTTTTACCATAAGCCATTTTTTTCTCTGTGAGAATTATGCCAGATGAATCTGATAACAATTCAGTAACACCGAGCTGGATTTCTCGCATGGTAATTACTTTTGTGGTGGCTTGCAGCAGAAGATAATACAACACAGTGCGTGGCTATTCTCTGTCTTTAATATCCACACTATCTTCTCACCAAATATAATCCTGAAAGATTTTTATGGAGTCTGAGAAAGCAGAAATATAGCTGGATGTTCTCAAACTTATTAAAACAAAAACAACAAATAAACTTTGGGAAAAATCAAGACTCAATTGTAAGATCCTTTGTAGCAGAGACTAGAGTTGGCCTTTATGGTCACCGCAATACTAAAAGGAATAATAATTCTAAGCGTTTAATGATCTGGCATCCCAGTCCTATCATCTTCTCCATGGTAGCCAACAGTAAACTCATTAAGAGCCTCTCCTCAACATTCTGAAATTACCGCTTAATACCAAGAGTGATATTATTTTTTACAGCACTGTGTTACAAATCTATTTAACTTCCAAATACCTATGCCCACTGTATTTGTAAGCACATGGATTAAGGGGAGCTTTACCAGGCTGCGTGAATGTGTTTTGCTTTGTTTAGTTGTAGCAAGGGAGCACATTCTTTGCAAGACTGATATGAGAAATTTTCACTCTCGTTGTCGGACTGGAGAGATGAAGTATCAAAGCTTCCTGCTGATGAATGTGTGCGTTCAGCATAGATGCATTCCAAAATCTGCTCATTTGGTTTATAGTTTAAAATCCAGTATAACTTTAGGTGCTTTCCCTCACATTGCTTCCTCTGATTCAGGAGATACAAAGCCTTTTACACTAGTTGGTTAAGTAAGACTCACAGATTCAGTATTAATACAGATCCTGCAGCCAGGCTGGGGGAGCTGCTTGGGGATAGCCAGTGAGTCAGTACCAGGGCTGAAAACACTCCAGGAGCCCTCGGAGGTAATTGCTCTTATCCATTTGACCACCAAACTGCAGTAAGTGCTTGCTTAAGTGCTCAGCTGCTGTTGAACCTTGAACTTTCAAGGACATCGGGGTAGCAGATAAATGCTGGGTAGCCCTAGAGCAGATGCCCATTTTTCAGCGGAGGGGAATTAGCAGCCAAACGGTTAATGGCATCTGCTGGAAGACCAGCAGCAGTTGAATGCTCACTGCCTCAGCCCTGGGGCCTTTCTCTGGGGGATTTCAGGAAAACAAGGCCGGGACTCTTTGAGGGAAGCCAAAAGGTTCAAACACAGAGGTTTATTTTGCCAGCGTGGCAAAAATAACTGTATATTCATTTACATTGTTTGGGGAACTTTTATTCGGTTGTGATTCCAACGCTCTTGATCATGCTGCTAAGTGTTCAGGGCTAACAATTAGAGAGCCAGTGGTGGCCACTGTGGCTGGGTAGTGCCCTGCTGCTGCCAGACAAGAGAAGGGATCCTGCAAGCCCCTGCGGACAGCCTCGGCTTTGTACTGCTGACAGAGATATTTCCTTTATGGAGAAAAATCCTTTTTTTCCCTCTCCTTCATTCTTTGAAACAAGATTTGCTCAAAGCCCCTCCCAAGAGGTCTGTCTATGTTGAGAGGGCACTGGGTGAACGTAAGTGAACCGAAGCCCTTGAGTTTGGGAAGGCGTAGGCACATGATGTTAATGGCACTACTTGCTGCGCATTAAATTAATCACGTATGTATGTCTTCTGCAGAGCCAAGACTATGATGAACTGTCAGCCAGTATAACGCAGAAAAAGGGCAGATTTTACAGTTGCTGTGGATGCCTGATATCAGCTTCTCTGGAAACATTCAAGGATATTTTTGGTTCAAGATTAAGAAGTCACCAGATAAATTATTAACCAACTGAATCCTACTTATTTTATGTATATGAGCAAACTGTACTATTGAAACAATATTCTGCACGCAGGGCTGTCAGTGGATATTCACACATTGTTCTTAATGTGTTGTTTCTTTCCTAAAGCAAAATTAGTTTAGATGTTTTAAACATGAACCTGATTTTACGTCTTCATTTGCAGCCTTTTTAGCCCAATATTGACAAGATGTGAATTTTCTTTCTAACATGAAGCTGCAGGCCTGGATTCTCACTCTTTACCTATGCTATTGTGCAAAGTGTGTCATTATACTGGTTTAAAAAAATGTTAATAAAGGAGTTTTAATGGGGTTTGAGCCTGTGCAGACTGCTTGCAACAGACTAAATGCTGCCACTGAGTTGTCTCATGCAACATTTTTGGGAATCTGGCTCAGATTACCTGAAGAGTTGTTAATGTTAAATTTGATTAGTTTAAAAAGAAAGAAATGCAAACATAGAGGAGACAATGCCTTAAAGTAGAGAAGAATGCCAGGTTATTCGTATTTAAGAAAAACTTCTGTCCCCTCATCTCCACCTCCAGCTGGATCTCTGTGCAGAGAATTGCCAGACGGTTTAAAGATTGTTGAAATCTTTGCTAAGACTGCCCCCCACCCCAGCTCCTGAATGCCTTTTGATAATGCTCTGCCGCTTCCTAAATATGGCTGTGAAAAAAAATAACGAAGCAAAAGAATTCTCCTGAATGCAACTGAACGACCTACTGTGCTGCACAAGGGAAGGACCTGCTGATTTTATCATATGATGCTTTCCTTGCTCTTATCTTAGAACATGTAATGTCTCTTTTTTCCACCTACATATTGTTATGGTGATCCTTGGTTTCCTCCCCCCTCCTCCGCCCTTCCCTCCCCCTCCCCAGTGGCAGTAAAGCCAAAGGGAGAAGGAACCTTTAAGAAGTGGTGTAATTATTAACTAATTTTGATCTTGGGAAGGAGGGCAACCAAAGTATTTCCTGTTTCCTATAATTAAGGACTCAAGACTCAGTTCTGCCACACACATGCATGCATTGTTTGTTTTTAATGTACTCTCCATGGAATATAATCCGCTGCTTTATTTCTATATCTTAGGCCAAATTCATAATTGGTGTAAACAGCTGCTACTCAACTGACAAGTCCTAAAATGGGGGCAGAGGAAAAATGAAGTTATAAGGTTTCATCTGCTTACAACAGGAACGCATTTGTCCTGTTTGTTCTTCCCCTTCACCTCCTAGTGATCTTGGGAATAAGACCAGTGGAGGCAGGGGAGTCTCTGAACTATACTGAAGCAGAACAATTTGACCTTGCAAACTCAAAAGAACTGGGAAATCTGTGTATGCATGGGGCAGGTTGTGGACACTTGGCTACAGATACTAAAGATGAACAATCCCATACATCCTGCTGGTAAAATTTCCCCCCAGTCTGTAAGAGCTGGAGCTTGCATAAGGAATCTAAATCTCTAAATACTGGGGTGGAAAAATGAGACGCTATAATTTGGAATGACCTAAATAATTGCATTGGAAGATTCCCATACAAGTTGCTGAACATACCATTGGAGCTCAATAAACAACAAACAGCCAGATGCGTGCTGTTTCTGGTGTATTTTACGTGGTGTCTGTGTCTTCCTGTGTGTCCAAATACCACATTCCCCCTACAAGGGAAGGCAGGATTGGCTGAAACATTTTTTGAACCGTTCCTTGTTTTTGATCCACACTTGAATGCATTGCTATTGAGAGCTGTCACATATTGTACACAGAACGCCAACGCCTTCTGTCACAGTTAGGCTGCCATTAATGCAGGTTTGGTAGCGGAAAGAGTAAAGTGATACGGTTTCGGAAGTGGGTGCTGATGACTAGCAGTCAGAGGAGGACATGACTGTGACTGTAAGCTCTCCTCCTACCACCTTCTTTATGTTTGGTATCCCCACTTTCCATCTTCTAGGGCACTGAGGTTATAACAAATAGTAACAAATAGTAGTAAGTATTCTTCCCAGTCACCCTTTCTCAAACAAGAGGCCTGAGAAGTGATAATATAGAATATCCACCTCTCACTTTCACATTTGAGCACTGCTCATATTGTTTTAGATTTCATTTTATTTGACACTATAGTGTTTGTTTGCCCACTGTGTTCCTGCAAAGGAACACATTTCTGAGGTTTACTCCCAAGAGGAGTCAGATTTGCTCAGCAGCACAAATCTGTTTGCAGTGCGTAAATATTATTCCACTTTAGCAGCTCTTTTGCAATGATGCTTGTGACTTTGTCACCTGCCCATATTTGAGTAATTTCTCCTTACAGTATGTATATTCATTTTTTGCCGCTGAAGTAATTCGTTCTTCTTTACCCCCAAAACACTGAAGTTACTCATCAGCAAAACTTAGGCTGCCCTGCCCCATTTAAACTCACAGCAGAGCAATATCGATTTCACAACAAACAGGAAAAGAAGTTTGAAAGCAGCAAAACCAAAATGGAACTCAGTAACTGTGACTCAGCAGCACTAAGTTCTGCTGCAAATTTAAAACTCATCTTTTTGGTTGCAGCACAGGTAAATGAAGTGAATGAATTAGTGCCAGCTTGAGGCTTTTAAGTTAATAAAATAAACACAGAGTGATTAGAAAACTTTGGCTACATAGCTAGCAATTTCTCCTGGAGAAGATCTAGTTCTGGATTTCTGTTTGGATTTGATAAGCAATGTGACAGCCAAGGACATGACTTTATTGACAGGCTGCTGCCCTGGGACACAGACATGGTGACGGGGACATTCAGGGATGCCTCCAGCAGCTGCATTACTTCAGCAGCACAACCCTCAGAGGTACTTGAGATGGAGAAATTTTCAAGGGTACAATGCCAGACAAAGAGATTTACCATCCAGCCATACCCTCAAATCAAAGGACTTGGCTACATGGACCATTCCGAAAGTGAGGAGAAAGGGCCACATTGCTTCAACCTTCTGCTCACTGAATGCTGAAAGATAAACTTTGCAGTTTATCTTGCTCTGTTGTAAAAGAAGAATTTCACCAGTTTTGATCTGTGGACTCTTTCCCAAAACAAAAGTATTCACGACTAGCTTGTTCTTCATAGATTCTCTTTGTAGGCCATTTAGCCTGCGGGTTTGTGGCGATCACAGGTCAGAAACTACTGTTTTGGCAAATGTGTAGCTGATTCCTTTGCCTCTCTGCCTACCTTCTCAGGAGTCTGAAAGGCATGAAGTACCTTGTAAGAACATTCGAGGATGCTGAGAGGACCTGTACTGTGAAAACTGTCACTATTCTTCGTATTTTGGGGTGATTTTTGTTGTTAATAGAAATTCTGACCATTTGAAAACTGATTTAGAAGTGTCAGAAATCCAAATCAGCAGAGGTCTCTTCTTTCCAGTATTGCTTTGCACTCAGAGGGTCATTCCAAAACACATTCATTACAGACACAATCCGCAAATTCACAATAACACATCAATCACTGGGCTGTTTATATTGGGGGACACAATTGAAACTGAACAATGTAATTCAATAAAATTACTAGTAATTTTATTTATTCATTTAAGCTATACTCTGCTCTGATTCTGCAAGTAGAACTGCTGAAAGCTGTTCTTATTTTTCTGCTGTTTCATGCTTGATCTATTTGAAGTTTTGAGTGTTCTTGTTTCACATAAAATTATTTTATTACTGTTACCCCCACAAAAAAACCCCACAAAATTATTGTGGTGAAGTAGGAATGAGATGCAATCTTGGACACCGGTGAGATTGACTGCTGTTAATTTTTCAAAATCAAAAGCGTGTGTGTTTACCCGCACATGTATCCTTCCTCTGGGGGCCAGCAGTTATGTCTCCTCCTTTTTTGGGCGTTGATGTAAAAATACAGTTAGAAAGAAAAGGTCCAAGAAGATGACCTCATTATATTGGGTCTAGTAAGTCCTAGCGAAAGCCCAACTTTTCCTTGGCTGTCCAGGGATGCTGTACATCTTGCCACTGATGGGAAGGAGATTGGCAGAGGGACCTGCTGTGCCTCTACAGCCCCAAGTAGCTGACCTGCAGCTGCTCTGTCCCCACGCTGGTCTTGTGCTGTGGGACCTGCAGTGCCAGCCTGGGGGCCATGGGGTAATGAGAGTCCCCAGAAGCCAAAGGGGCAAACCAACCTGGCCCATGGAGACCGGCACTGGGAGTGACATTGGGGATGCACTGCAGAGCTACCTCGAGGATGCTTTTGGTAGGCAAAATTCAGTTATGTCACCCAGGGTGGTGTGCAGGGGGCATGCCAGGCCATGTCCCCTCTGTCATAGGAGGAGTAAGGACACAGCCAGGGCACAAGAAGCAGCAGGGAAAGCTTTAGAAAGTCAAGCTTCATGGGGAAATGGGAAGGGAAGGAGCAGCAGTGCTGCTTCTGAGGCATGCTGGCACTTCCTCCTGCTCCCCGCTTCTTCCTTTAGCAGCAGCAGTAGCAGCCAGACTATTTTGGTGGAAAAAAAAATAGACAGTGGTGCCCTGGCCTTTGTGTCTCCACCTGCAGCTGCCTCCTTTGTGTGTAGCTATAGCTGTATCCACACACACACACACAGAGCTATGTACACAGCCAGGTACTGCTGGCTGAGTCCTGTGCAACCCATCTCCCAACAGACAGGATCAAGGGATGGGTGTTTTAATCCCATGTTAGCTACTCCTTGGTTTCCTCTGTACTTACCTTCTCGAGGTGGATGTAGCTTGTTCTCTGGACTATACAGCAAATTTGCATGAGCTTTACATGTACAGATAATCTAAGCATCCCACTCTAAGCCCAGTTCTCTTTGATACACGTACTCATGCAAACCTGTTTCACCCATTCTGGGGATATTTGAGCAAGGAAGCAGAACTGTATTCCCCGAGGGAAATGATACAGCTGCTTTCTACTAAGGCTGGAGCTTAAAGGAACAGTGTTATCTACTGTTAATTCTCTTCATTTACCAGATATTTTCTGCTTTTCTAATGTTAAAGGAATAATGGTTAAAATGTAGTCCTGCTATAAAATAACCATGGAGACTATATATGGATATTTTGCCCAAGTGGTTTTTTTTTAGGCAAACTATAAAATGAGATTAAAAAAAAGTTTCATTTTACTGGGAATAGTTTTCCACTGTGCAGAATAATGAATTATGAGTTCCAAAATGAAATGGAGCCCTGGAGCTGCTTCATCTTTGTCCTTGAAACTTCCGAAAAGCTTGAATCAAGGTCTACAGGAAACTTTTTTCCCCCTTCCTTGCAGCTGAGCTTCTTAGAATCGCATACACACTTTTCTATTTTTACTTTCCAATCTGGGCCCATTTCCAAATGCGAAGCTGAGGAATTCCTGCACTCCTACATATGTGAGACCCAGACTGAACTCAAAGAGCTGGCCAGTTTACCCCCCTTTTCCTCCCAGACAATCTACTTTCATCACAGTGCACAACTGAAATTGGAGACCACTTGGGTTTCCTTACTTTGAAAAAGCTCAGAAGGAACCTTTACAACTCCTAATGAAAGGCTGCAGAGAGGAGCTGAAATTAAGTCAGCAGAGCTCATGATTTGTCTTGGACCAGAGCCTAATTCAGTTTATAATGCCAGGTCTATGCTGGAGTCCCAGCATCAGGTAGGTTTGGGCTGTCCTCCCTGTGCTCTCTTAGAGCTGTCAAGTGTTTTCGTGTATTTTCACCGCTCTATAAAATTTCAGTGTGGTGGTAAGTTCCCTTCTTTCTCCGTTATTTGAAGAAGAAAGATGTTGTCAATGCCTTTTGCCTTGAAAGGGATGACGAGCTTGATCTACAAGCTGGGCTGGCGTGGGGGAGGAAGGAGAGCAGAGCTCCCTTCCCCCAGCTGCTGTTTGTCTGACGCAGAGCTTGTACTTGAGTTGTTATCAGCTGCTTTGGTAAGATCACAATGTGCTGGGATTGCTCAGAAGGTTAAAATATGTTGACTGAATTTTCTTCAGCTAGCAACGCAAAAGGCTAGCTAATAGCATCACTGGCTGTCAAAAGCAGCCAGCCCCTGCATTTCTCATGGTAATGAAACACACTGGAGTTTTTCATGGCTTATATACATCATGATACCTGTGCTGTGTATGTCACATCAAGGATAGGAACAATAGGCATGCCAGCCAATAGATCCATCAGGGCTTGCAAACAAACACACAAAATTGCCTCTTTCTGTGAATTACTTGGTTTGTATTGATTTGTGATGATGTATAGAGGGAGATGAGGCCTTTTAATTTTGGACCTTTTTCTCCTAGTCTTTCTCCTGTGAATCTCAGCTTCTGTAACAGATACCCTGCTGCTTGCTTCAGTGACCTCCTGACTGTCTTCAAATCCCATTTCAAGAGCGATCTTTTCTCCCTGGCCTCTGACTCCTATAAGTCTGTCTAATAAAACAATCAAATGGTACTCCCTAATCCTTCCAGTTTCCCATGCTAAGTTCTTCTCTCTAAAACCCTCTTTTCTTGTGTCTCAGCATCTGGTATCCGTGGATGCAAGCTATCTAAAAATAGACCTTACACAGCCATCAACCCCTCTCCCTGAAAAGTTCAGCCGTGGGGCATTCATACACAGTGTAGCAGACCCAAGTTGAGATCCTTTTGCCAAAGGTGATTTGAAATGATATCTCATCTGCCAGGAAAATGTCTTGACATGCATGCTAGTCTGGGATGCGTTTTCTTCCATAGTCCTGTTTACATTGTCGTACAATTTTTGGGAGACGTTTGTTGAGCTGGGACTACATCCAGAAATACCAGCATTTAGGTAAGAAAGCCCTTAGAATTTAAAGGACCAAGTGCTTAAGCCAGCTTAATTCGTGTTTAAAGCCACTCCTATAAATCCATATTCATATTGATATTAAAGGCAAATATAGCCTGAAGGAACGTCCTGTCTTTCTTACATCTCCTCTACCCCAGGATACCTTACAGAACAGTCAGGGGGTAAGACATTTCCTTGGGAGATGAAACACATGCCTTCAAATCCCCTTGTGCTGAGGAGGGATTTTAACCTGAGTTTTGTTCAGCCTCCATAAAATCCCTAGTAGCGAGTCTACTGTGAAAAAAAAAAGTCACTTCTGCCGCTTCCTTCGGTACCAGTGCGGATTTAGTTCTTTATTTCCTTTGTGTTTATTGCATGTGCCTGTAAATGAAGTGCTTCAGAAATGTCAGAACAGTTCACTTAGACTTTCCATTTTCTTTTTCTTTGGTTGAAAGTATTGGGCAAAATATAACCTTTGCTATCAAGTCATTCTGGCTTTCCTGGAACAACTTATTAAGAATACGTGCCCAGTTTTACCAAGAAACTGTGGTCATAAACTAGGAAAAAAAACAGAACAATGACATCTACAACAGCAAAATCCTGCCAGTGATCTATGATGAAATTTAACTTCATCTCAGCAGAATCATCTTGTTGCTCTGAGGAAAGCTACCTCTGCTTTACCATGCAAAGGCTCTCAATAGATCAGTTAGAAATACTGGTTCAAATCCTGCTGGTGCTGGGCTGTGCCCTCATTTGTCTAGGGTAAATACATTGACTTTTGGCCTTTTTTTACTTTAAAAGGTCTTGTATGGAGAAAAAGTGTTCAGTGGTCCTTACTGTGATAACATAGATCAAAGTATTCTTGACCTAAATTACCCCTCCCCATCAGGTGGAGAGTTTCCCTGGGGCTATGATTGTATGGCAGCCAGGATTTACTCCTTTTCACTGGTGCTGTATGCATATACCACAAAATTAAACTGCTTTGGGCCAAAATCTTTCATGTAATTATGAAATATTATTATTTTTCTATTTGAGCTGCCTAAGAGTTGGGTAATATGTATGTTTGCATGGCACCATACAGCTCTATGAGATGATCCTGGAGTTAATACAGAGCTGCTGAGGTTTTTCTGCGCATTCAAAGCCTGGGCAAACAGGAGGACGAGTGCTGTCTGCAGTACTCTCGGGCAGCATCGTTTAAAGTTCACAGACATTCACGGCAAGGAAGAGCTGAATCACAAACTCTTGTGTGAGATTCCGAGGGAGGAAAGAGAAATCATATCTGCTGTTTTTTAGAGATTCAATTAGGTACTCTTTTTGGGAGAGTTAGATTTCCAGGCCTCTTATAAATAGAAGGCCGCATCTCAGCTTGATTACTTCAAAACAGCTTCCTGCAACCTCCCACTAGGAAGATGAGCAATTAGTATAATCACAGCAATAAGTCAAAGATACTTAATGGTGAAACTTGCATAACAACTTTTCCTGGTTCTCTGCCGGGCTATAGGCAAAGAACAGTTTAATGCATGTTCCCACAGCTGAAAACGCACTGTCCAACAGGTCTTCTTTCCTCGCCGCACCTAATTTGACGCCATGAAATGGTGCGACAAAGTTGCAAGGTACTGTGGCTAGGCGGAGGCCTTTTAATATGAAGTACAGACATGCAGATGGAAGCGTGGCCAACAAAATGGAAAGCAAAGATCCTCACCGTGAGTCAGTCTGCTAGTAATAAAGGTACCGCCGGAGAAGATTCCACCTCATTTTCCATCAGGAATATTCCAATAACCCAAGGTCAGGAAATAGAAACATGTTTTTGAAAACCATGAAAAAAGGAATGAACTAGCCCCCTCTTTTGGCTAATTGGGAAACAGTAGTAGGAATTGGTATTGGCTAAATTGCAGGCCCTGAAAGTGCTCCTCCTCTCACCTATGAGTCCGTTATGCTGTCAGGTATCATTTACGCACGTAGCTGCTGGGTCTCCATTGTAAGCAGGTGTTATTTCTAAATGTAGATCTCCCAGTTAAATCAAGATTTTGGGTCTTAGGATCTAGGCTTCATGTCTACAAAACTCTCTGCATCTACTAGTTCTGCAGCTGATACCATTTGCTAGTACAGGAACCTCGGGGATGTGTGCAAGGTCTTCCCAGCACAGAATTTACAGGAGTAAATTAACTGTGGGAAGAGATGTCCTGGAGACTGTTGTTGTTCTGGAAGGACATTCTGTCACTGCATGGGAAGGCACAACTTCATATAACACTTTTTAAAGGGTTTGAGGAGAAATATCTGTTCTTGAAAACCAGAGAATCTTTAACATTAAGCCCACCACTTCCTGCCTCTTCAAAATGCCATAGATTGGTGACAAAATTTAGCCATGTCAGAAGCTATTAATGCTTCCCTGTGATTTCTAGAAGTACCTGCAATTTTTTATAAGTAATAAAAACAGTAGGGTAGGGCTAGTATTCTGCCTCTCTAGTGGAAGTTGTTTGAAAAAGCTAGTTACACCATGCAGAAAAGTTTGGGAAAAATAGTCTTCTAATTTAATACTTCCAAAATTTTTAAAAAATAAAATCCTGAAGTAAAAGTGTTTTAAAATTTTCCTCTTCAGAAAAAGAACTCCTGTATTAACCAGAACATTGAATTATTTTTAAATATGTGTGTGCATGTATGGAATGTGAAACTCCCAAAAGTTAGATGCTGTAAAAAGTTAATAGAAACTGAACTGAATAATTGAGTTATATAGAAAAAATAGATGTATATAATAATGCTTTTGCTTTATGTTTCTCATAATATTGTCATTCAAAAAGCCATTTCTACAAATACACATAGATCTATGTGCACTTAGCTACTGTTTAAACACTTAGATAAAATAGATGTTTCCAGGAAAGGGGAAAATTTTTGCTTATTTGAATTTTGGATTTTGTCACTGAAGTTATCAGTGATAATTTCATGGCCCATGTCCTCATCTAGTTGTGTTGGATCAAGAAGTTATCACCTCCAGCCCTTTCCTCTCCCAGAAGAGACTACCCATTGATCTGCTAGCTGAATTCACCTGGTCAAAAGGAGTGAGGTTACTGAAGAACCAGTATTTGTACTGTCTAAAATAACACGTCATTTTGTCTGAAGCAGAAAAAAGCATGAGCTCCAACAGCAGACTAGAGGCGGTTAACTTGGGAAGTGAGGTGCTGCCAGTAGTGCTGTTAACCTAACTCAGCCTTTCTGACTTTGGCCCTATAGCTGTAAGTCACCTGGAATTGGGTCTTGCTGAGAGCACTGTGCTTAAACTACTGACTCCAGATTTCAAGTGAGCGAGCAGAGCCAGACAAATGTGGTGTCAAGGTAGAAAACCTGATGTAGGAAAGAGAAATAGGGGTAAAAAAGAAAGTCAGACTGTAGAAGATGTCGATGTGGTCTTTCTTTTGAAGAGTTCAAGCACTGAAAATGAAACGTAAAAGCATCCATCAAAAGTTTAAATGATCACATAATTTAGAGGCTTTTTTTTGTGGTATTTTTCTGTGTCACAGTATGCCTATTTACAGGACCTGGTGTATCTAATCCTTCATGCAAAAACTTGGGGATTAAAACTACACCTGGAATCAGTGAGCTTTACAAACCCCCATCACTGGACTGCAGACCCCTCCAGACAAAAAGTGGGAAGTAAGGAAGAAACAGTGTGCATACTTGAACTTGATAGGGAATACCTGATAAGCAGAATGCAATCACGTATGGTTTCAGCCAGGAATCTGGAATTAGCTCCAAGGTACCTGAGAAATGTAGGGTCTGTTTAATGATTGCAAGCAATCAGGACCCTAAGTTTTACACCTTGCCTGTAGGAGGATGCTTTTGTGTTCCCTAATATTGCTTGGCCATATGTGTTTCAGACAGCTTCCCAGGAATTGTCCTGAAAGTGATGCCACAGCTGCTATACCTTCATGTTCCTAACCTCCTATGCAGGGAACTGATATACCAGTAAAGCAAATAAATGATTGTTTAATAGACTTATTGTCCTACTCTGATTACTAACACACTCTTGCCTTCACCTTCTCCTTCTCCCTTTCTCTCTCCCCTCAGCTTTCCCAAGCTATTCTCTTGACCCAGCCCTGCAAATGTTTTTATTTGTAGGGGATAGCCAGAACTCTTGTTGTCACCTGCGTGTTTTTCTTGGTTCTTGTTGTTTCTGCAGTTTCACAGCTCAGCTTCCCCAGCTGTACTTTGCAGTGGAGAAGGCTAATGCCCGAAGAAACCCCAACTTTGTGATTTTGGAAAAGTGGAGAATCTTCAAGGCTTTGTTCCTAGGCAGGTGACACAGCTGGCTGTGCTGTGGTCACCTTGGGAACTGTGACCACACTGATTGACCAGGGAGCCCAGAAAACACTGAACCAACTCACTTGCTGCAGGGTTACAGCATCAGCTCCAGCACCAGGTGATACCCAGCTATCATTGTGCCGACAGTGGCGGATAGGTGATCTGAGCAAGGCCAAAGCTGTGTACTTTTTTTATTGCTGCACTGGCTGCTCTGCATGTCAGGGATTAAGAACACTTTTATAGGTCTGTCTAATCTATACTTGTCCACAATACCACCTTGTGCTCTGTGCGTAGGCTTCACAGTGAAGAGGACCTTCACTGCAGAGGGGGAGGACTCTAATGAGGGTGTTGTCAGGTTTTTGGACCTGCGGACATCATACTGCTGGTAACTGCAAACTCCCTCACTTAATACTCCCAGCACATGTGATTATGTGCTATAAGGTCTAAAACATTTTTAATGATACCAAGATCCTTTCATATTTTATATCAGCCCTTGCAAACATTTAGGTGAAGGGTCCCCACAGACTTTTGAAGCTCGGCAGCTCTGTGTAAGATTATCAGGCCCCCCCTGTGGAGAACACTGTATCTGTGACATCCCTGCTTGGCTCCTTTGCTGGCACTGGCCTGGTGGGCAAGATCAGCAGCATCCTGCTAGCGTGCAGGAACTTTTGGGGTGCCTGGAGGAAATATTGAGCCACCAGAGCAATAATAGGTTTCCTTGGCACTTCGTCCCATGTTTAGACCAACCAGATTCAGAAGCATCATCCCGCATCACTTTCCAGGGGAAGATTCATCTATTTGATGAAACTAATTAAATGCCCAACACATTTCTGAGTTAGACAGCTGCTCCTTTTTAATTTACAAAAAAATTAATACAGTGATTGTGTGTGCAGTTCAAATGCTTGTGCTGTTTTTTCCCCACTTGACAACTTGATAGTGTTATTCAAGGCACATTCCTACTTTGCAGACAGACTAACCTGTAAGTGTCCAGGTGCTGGGTGTTGCTGAGAACTTTTTCATTCAAAATATGTGAAATGGCCTGCACCTGATACCTTCCAACTCAGCGAGGGCATTACAAGAAAGTCCCTTGAGCTTTAATTTGGCCATAACGGTGCCAGTTCATTGGGGCACTCAAGCATTCCCAGACATACTTCATGGCAGATGAAGCTAAATATCTGCTTAAAAGTGCAACTTTGATAAGGGATAAATAAACTTCCTTCTTTGAAGAGGAGGCCAAACTGGAGACAGGGAGGAGGCAGAATGATGCTTTCAGTCCTGCTGAGGCAGTCCATTTCTCTCTACCAGAAGTCTCCATAGAAGGGGATGTACAGTTTAATGGTTGGCATGCAGTGAAATGGTCATTGACCATATTAGTTGGGAAAACCTTGACAGTGGCCTCCTTACTACAGAAGGATTCCTTCCAGAAGTCAGTTCAGAGGCACGATAGGGATGTGGCTCTAATGTCTTGATATCTTTACCAGCTCTTGAGACTGTGAATCAAAATAAGGGAGTGGAGTTCATCAGTTTTTCTCCCTTGGTAAGTTGCAATTTCTCCACTATATTTGTCTCCATTCTGCACGTGCTGGGCACAGCACAGCTTGCTGCTGACACTAATCCAGCGTGAGCTGGAGGGTGTATAATCGGAGGTTTTTCTTCAGGTCTGCAGTTAGGTGGCCCCTTGTAGATGTCAAGGACACTTGTTCCTCCTGCCTTCATGGCTAGACAGAAAGAATCTTAGAATAGTAATTCTTCCACAGAAAAACCCATGCCCCAAGAGCCCCGTGCAGCAGCGTTGCTCATAGATTATCTGCAGCAGATAGGGCATAGGATACCTGCCATCAGTTTTGCACACTCAGTGTTCAATAGGAAGAGGCAGTGTGCCCTGCATGGTGCTTGGAAGGTCTTTTGAAAAGGGGCAAAAGAATTACAGAGGCCCTCAACCTTCTTGGGGCATTTTCATTTAAACTACTGCTGGTGGGGATGTAGAAGGGCAGTGTTTTTGTCCACAGCCCCATATAATTTCTCTAACTCGTTAAAATGTCCTACTGGGACCCTTGCACCCTGAGTTAGTTTTTGTCAGACAAACATCTTTATTCCAGGCTGTATAATCAGTGTGTTGAATTCAGTGAAAGAGCCAGGGGAGAAAGTTCTTGTACTTGCACTTTTAAATGAATGCGTCATAATTTAGCAGTACATTAATTAGCCTGTGAAGAGATGTCATTTTATTCATGTTACCCTACTCTTTCTTGGATTTGCCTCTTGCTGCAGTTTGTCTCGGGGCATGCTCCAAAAGAATCAGAAACAGGCCCAGCAGATGCCAGCCACCCTCAAGCACACAGCTATTGCCTCTGCCCGGAAAAACACATACTCCCATGTGTATGGGGGAGTGGGTGTGAAGGGCTAGGGGAGCTTTCCTTCCCCCCAGTCAAGGATGCGTCTTATCCCCCTCCCTGCCTGCCTTGCAGTCTTGCACAGGAAGGCCACCCCTGCCATATATCCCAGCGTTGTTGTCATCCATCACCTGAACTAGCACAGGGCCCTATGCAGCACAAAGGGAAGGACTCAGTTGAATCCAGGACTAAGCTGAATCCACAGCTGTATAGTCTAAATGCTTGGCTTTGCCAGCTCTTATTCAGGTGGGTAATTTCTTTCACATGAGCAATCTCACTAAGTTTAGTAAAACAGAATAATAGAAAGAGGGGATGGAGGAAAAGACGTGCAGGGTAACAAAGGAGAAATGTTTGTTATTACATAAGAATGACTTGAGGTCTTTAGTTTTCAAAAGCTTGAGCATATGCCTTGAGTGGAAGAGGGGGTTTCTGAGCCAGAGCTAATACGTAGTTGTGGTGCCCGTAGGTCAGAGTCAAATGGCAAGTGACAGACAAAAGGCATCTGTACTCGTCTTTCTTTTTATATAGTCAAGAGGAACGCATTTCTGGAGCACAGGTACTTGCTTGAATTCATTATCACAAGAAGCTCCACAGTAAGGCAGGATGTAAATTTGATGCTGTAAGCCAGGCCATGAAAAGACATGACTGATAAAGGACAGATTATTTTTGCATTCAAGGTCAAGTGGCATATAAAGAGCCATTTTGCAGACGCAGTGGAAAATTACAGAAGCAGAATTTTTGTTGACCACTTCATCCTTTTCAGCTCTACAGCAAAACTGGAAAGAGGTGAAAAAATCAGTCCCTGCTTGTGACTGTTCCCTTATCCTGTCAGCGTTTTGGGCTCATGTTACAGGTCTGCCATTTTCTCTGTAATTATTTTAAAGCCTGAGTTTCGTGGGATGTGGAACACGGAGGTTTGTCCACTCTAAGAGTTCAAACTTTGTTATTTCATGATGCACGGGTGGCAACGGCAAGATTAACTCTCAGTCCCTTCCCTGGGCACTGAATATTTCTCAACACTGACCTGAGAGACTCTCTCACAGAAAGATATGTTCAGGCTCCCTGCTCTCCCAGTCCTTGGTCTTTCAGCTGAGACTGCCAACAAATGATTGCTGAACACTTGCCAGACAGCAGTAACTTTCAGTCCCCAGTTTATAATAATGCAAAATCGGTATTCTGCTGTCAACCCCTGGTTTATAATAATGCAAAATCAGTGTTCTGTTGCTGGGAATGTCTTATTCATTATGGGCCACGTCCAAATCATTTGAATGTGAAGCTGTGGTGATGCACATCAGCTAATCTGCCAGAAATTGCCTCATAAAGGTGCAATTTGCCATACCGGCAACATGTAATTTATGAAGTCTCCTTTTCAGACCAAAATGCAGGTTGGCTTATTCTGAGGAGGCTAAGAAAGGTAAACTCTCAACCAGCAATAAAATTCAAAGGGAAATAGGCACCTAATTCTGTAAGGTACCACTGAAAAATCCCATCTGTTAATGCTTAAAACAATACATCTTCATAAATGTAAAATGGATCCCAACAGCTAGTTCTCTCTCTCTCTCTCTGTCATATTTTTCTTTTCCCTCTCATAGTCCATTTACTTACTTTCTGGAAAGATATGGGGTTGATATCCAGGGTCAGGATTGGCCTTATCCACCCATGCAGTAGAGATTCTGTTCCCACTCCCACCAGAGTCCTTTTAGCGTACATTCAATTAACCTCAGTTAAGTATTGGGTATGCAATAGCGTGTAGGCAGCAGAAGAGCTCCTCTAGCTGTTTAGCACTCTAGCATCAGATGAGGATAAATACAGGGCATGACCTGACCCTCCAGGGCACTGGCCTAAATCTAGTAACATACAGACTGGAATTTTTCTGTGTTTGTAGCTGACACTGATTTGATGAGGAAACTGCCTGAATGCTTAACAAAATAGTTCAACCACTGATAAGATTTTCCCAACATTATTGAACATGGATGTGTGGTTATGCACGTGCACATTCGCATACACACTGCATTATATTTTGTTTGTAGCTTGTAAAGGCTTTTGTGGAAAAAAGCAATATCAAACTTTGATATAAAAATGTATAACATTGTAATCCAGCCCACTGCATGTTTCCTTTATCTCTGTAGTAAATCAACTGACTTCAGTGACCCTCTGTAAAGGCAAGTTTAGCCACTCATGAATTATAGATATACCTGTTACTTTATATCTACTCATAAACATTTGCTTAAAATGACTTAACATATGATTTTGCTTTATAATTTGTAGAAATGGCTTCATACAGAAGTTTCTAGTTATGAAAGGTATCCAAACACAGTAATGTTTTTATGTCTATAGTTTTCCCAGGCATGTGTAATGTGATTGCTTCCCTGTAAGTTGCACTCTTACTATATAATGGGAAAATAGTTTTGGTGTTCCCTCATAACCATATGGGGAACATTTTACAATATGTAATAGACAGGGCACATCTCTCTGTGGAAACAGAACCACATACTTCAGTTCATGACCCAGTATATGGCTGAGGAGTCCAATACTGCATGAAATGCTATACACTTAGGGCTGTATCCTTCCTGCTTCGGAAAAAAAAAGTCCACTGGCTTGAGTGCAAATACGATTTGAATACCCTAGCAAAAAATGGATTAAACAGCATGTTCCAAGATCCTTTGTCTTCTCTGGTCCTTTGCTAGCTCTGTCTCAATGTTGTTAAACTGGTTTAAGTAAGAGGGAAGAATCAGGCTTACTGTAGTCCCTTAAAATGGTACAAGAAGTGTATTGGGCAAAGTCAGGAAAATACACATAATAAAATCAACAACAAAAGTGTTTGTACAGTGCTAAGCTTTAAGTCAGGCTGTATTGGTTTTCAAACGTTAGCACTTCCAGCAGGCTAGATTCCCTGCTGATTGTAGTGTAATGAAGTTTACATAAAGCAGGAAGTTAAATTTATTTCCATACCAAAAGACAGTGGGTTGAGAAAAATGTAAAGTCACTAAAATAATAATGAAACAGAATGGGTGGAAGAACAGCCCCCTGCAGCAGGCCATGTTAATTACCCTTGCAGCTGGGAGATCAATTTGCATATATATTCTTTGAAGCCTGTCAGGTATGAATTGAACCACTGAACTGTTACATTTGATAATCTAGCTCTCCAAAGCATTTTTGCTAAAGATGTTATGTTTCATAGGACTAGTTATTTTTCTATCTCAAAGTAAAGAGCTGTACTTAATTTGTTCCTGTATAAACAATTCTATGTTTGTGACTTCCTGGAGCACCAGGTTAGCAACATAATCTCATCAAAAGCATTGGTACTGCTGATTAAACACAAAAGAGATATAGTCAAATAGCCTTGACAACCAGTGAAAGCAAGGAAATTAAAACTTAAAGCTAGTGGTGACAGGCATGACTCAGGGGATAGTTAATGAGATATGGAGCTTTTCAGCTCCAGGACACATATTCCATTATGTTCTGTACTAGTGGTGACAAAATTGTTGCCATCTGATGGCTGCTTCACGGCCTGAATGAACCTAGTGTGTGGTCCCAGGAACTTCGCAAGTCCATTTGTTTTGCACCATCCGTTACTGTAGCATCTTGATGCCGATCCTGCAAAATTGTTTGCAGTGAATGGTAGCAGTTTACCACCTGTTGGCAGCAGTTTCAAGGGAGCATCTGAGATTTATAGAGCTGTTGGAAAACCTGTTTCTCGGCCTGGGTAATCCAGAGTTGCTCAACTGAAACTGGTAGAGTCCAGGGCTTCCATGGAACAAAACTGGCGCAAAGGGAGAAACTGTGCATGAAAATGAATTTTCTGCGGGAACAGGATATAAACTAAAACAAACTTGTTCTCATTTAACAAAACTGTGAGAATTGTGTACAACAGATTTCATACAACTCACATGATTTCACTTTTCCTGAAGTCTTTTTTAAAAAAAAGCAAACCGGACACGGTACCTTATCTGAGCTTCAGAAAAGTATATGACCCTTAACACGTTCTTTTGAACAGAGGTGAACCCTGGCTTTTCAGATATTTCCCAGCATTGGACCTAGGGTAATACTTTTTCAATAATAATTGTGGATAATATTGATGTATTGATGTAAATGCTCCATTAATAGTGATCAAGAGCCATAGGAACACCTAAAAAGATTAAAAAAACCCGATACATACTAGTCTGGTGCCAGATCTGGTGCAGGGGACTTGGACTGATGCTTTCCGTGCTTTCACTGTGGGGCTATTAACAACGCTAGTTACTTTTCTGAGGTTGCTTCTTTGTGTGGTTGCCTTAGTTTCTTGGTATTCTGGGGGAAAAGTTCTATACAGAAGTCCCTCCCTGCCTGTCTTCACTGACCTAACAGATCACCCCAGGTGATTATTATTTTCCCATTTCTGAATGGGAAGAGTTAGACTAGTCAAAGATGGTCAGGGCAGGGCATGGGGCAGGGTAAATGGAGAGTAAATTAGTGTGTCCAGTTTGCTTTGAATTAATAGTCTTACACCTCTATCACCCATTTGACACACTTTTCTGGAAGATTTCTTCTGAAGCCTGAGAGAAATACTTTGCATTTTTGCAAAATTTAAGCATTGTTGGACTCAAGGTGAACTTTTACAGTCCTTAGTGAACCACAGATTTGTTGGCTAACAAATCTGGTTCATGCATCTGGTTGTTACTAGCAGTTAGAGAAGCTCAGTTACATTTCCTCCCTTCATTAACAATGTGAGCATCACTGGAAAAATTGGATATTTGGGGCTCCCTGATGGATCTAGGATTGAAAAGAGAGGTTGATATTCAAGTCTCATGGAAAACTAGATGGAGTTGCATACTCACGGTAGAAACTTAAAAAATCATACCCAAAGTCAACTATGAAATGGAATAATTTTATCTGCCAGGGAGGACTGGCAGGATAGCAAGTAAAATAATGGAGTTTTTCTTTGGAGAGAGAGTGAGAACCTTTCTTATTATTTATACCTTTCTACATCAGTATTACTGTATTTCCTCACTTGTATGCAACCTTTCAAAATAGCTGGCTGATATAATTTTAATACTCTTTAATATAACAAATCTCTTGCATGAAAGATGTTTATTTAATGATCATATATTAAAGATAAGTGTATTCCTTTCTTTTCCTGGCAAATAAAACTCTCCAGATCTAAAATGAAGTGCAGGTAGTTATAATGCAAACCATGCCTAGAAAAATAAACTCCTCCTGTATTATCTTAAGCTTTTTAAGATTTAATAAAGTCTTACATTCGTTGATCAAATGTGCAAAGGGTGTAGTGCAAGCAAAGCATTCAATTCATAACAGGGAGAAAGTTTTGTACAGCAGAAATCTTACCTTACAATGGAAATGGAGGTAATTATAAGCACCGAATTTATTTTAAATCTTTTTGAAGAATGTCCAGTGAATGCAATAGCCCATATGGAACATCTAAGATGTAGAACTCTTTCTTCCCCTCCATTTTCCTTTATTTTAGCAAGAATAGCAATATGAAAGCAGGATGAATACAGAGGAAGCAGGACATACGTCTCAAAAATATTTGCTGGTGTTGTATTAAGCAGGTTTTTGAAATTTCCATTGTTTATTTCTATTTTTAGAGATACTCTTTGTTGAATTCCTGTGCTGATTCCACCTGGAGTTTTCTATCCAGGAACATCCTATGCTTTTTTCCCTGTTCTGTTAGGGTCAGTCTTGACTAACAGCAGGGGCTGTTACTTCATCATACAGTGTCTTTGAGGTTTACTCACCTGTTGACATTTTGTTGTATGCCATTTATACCATGTTTCACAGCAACATTGCTCACATTTCTTATGGCTGAATTTCAACTATTACCAAATATTTGTAATTGGACTGATTTTTTGTAAAGCACCATCAGGTAGGGCACTGTGTAAAGCATCCTAAATTAGTGACTGGACCAATAGTGTAATGAATATCATAACTGGAATGAGCTATAGAAATATCATGAGCTATAGAATATATGAGTGATAGAATATATATGAGCTATATATGAGCTATAGAATATATGAGCTATAGAATACCATAACTGGAATGAGCTATAGAAAAGAAACGTGAATGTGTATAAACTAAGAAAGGTAGAAACCATAAAATTTTTTCTTCAGAAATGTTTCTTAGCTGAAAAGGCTCCTTCCATTTAGCTTTCTTGTATGCTGAAGATTAACTAGAGGACATGAATCCCAAGGGGATATATGAAATAGAGCACATGTCAGATTCTGAGGTGAAGAGTTCAAGAAGAGTTTCAAGTTTTTGTGATATCACCATGAAATCTGGAAGAAGTTGAAATAAAACAATCAGCTTGAAGGTTTATTTATCTGTTTCATGTTACAATGACAAGGCACAGAGAGAATGTTAAGAAGCTGCATTTACTAAGCATTTGCAAATAACCTTTACCAAGGGGAGTTCAGAAAAAGGGAGGTGTTGTTGTTTAACCCCAGCCAGCAGCTAAGCCCCACACAGCCACTCGCTCACTCCCCCCCGGTGGGATGGGAGTGAGAATCGAAAGGGTAAAAGTGAGAAAACTCATGGGTTGAGATAAAGACAGTTTAATAGGGAAAGCAAAAGCTGCGCATGCAAGCAAAGCAAACCAAGGAATTCATTCACTCCTTCCCATGGGCAGGCAGGTGTTCAGCCATCTCCAGGAAAGCAGGGCTCCATCACGTGTAATGGTTACTTGGGAAGAAAAACGCCATCACTCCAAACGTCCCCCCCCTTCCTTCTTCCCCCATGATGCTGAGCATGATGTCACATGGTATGGAATAGCCCTTTGGTCAGCTGGGGTCAGCTGTCCCAGCTGTGTCCCCTCCCAGCTTCTTGTGCACCCCCAGCCTCCTCGCTGGTGGGGTGGGGTGAGAAGCAGAAAAGTCCTTGACTCTGTCTAAGCACTGCTCAGCAGTAACTAAAACATCCCTGTGTTATCAACGCTGTTTCCAACAAAAATCCAACTCATAGCCCCATGCTAGCTACTATGAAGAAAATTAACTCTATCCCAGCCAAAACCAGCACAGGAGGTCATCTGAAAATAAGACAACCTTGATAGCAAATCATGAGGCTTTGTTTGTTGAATTCCTTCTTTCGCTAAGGTGACTACTTGTACTGTTGTTCATCCTTCAGGCCACAGCTGCTTGAGTGCTCAAGGACATAGCTGCTCAAGGACACTTTCAGACTGAATTATGGGTAGTATGGTATAGTAATAATAACAGTGATGATGATAATGGTGAATATCATCTCTGCGTTCTCTGCCTGCCCTATTTATTATGAGCAAATACCATTATCTTTCAAGCCAGATAATTTCTTCCTACCTTTTAACTTTAAAAAGGTATTAATTTATACATTAATTTCACACTGTCACTGAAAATGTTGAAGATGACCACATGACACCACTTCCATATTATTATTTGTTGACCTCTAACTGGTGGTTGTGGTGGTGAAAAGTACTGGTGACTTTCTAGGTTGCCTTTTTGTCAGCTGGTGGTGTAAACATACTAGGACTTAGGTTTGTGGCCACATTGTTAGAGTTGTACAGGACTTATACTACTTATACCACATTGAGGTTCAAATCTGACGTTGTGCTTTTCCCATCTATAACAGAAATATTGTTGTGCAAATTTTTCAGTTCTGTGGTTAACTTGTGCACTTTCTATAGCAGCATTCTATTTTTTTAAGGTTGGTGAAAAAAGCAGGGTAGAAAAGACACAAATTTTAATGTCTCTAACTTTCTGCATCTCCATCTCTTCCAATTTTAGAAAAAAGGACCATAAAATGAAGCTGGTAGGGGACAGGATCACAACAAGCCAAAGCAAACAGCACTATGGAATTCCTTTCCAAAGGTGTTGGGGATACAGAAATTTTACATGTGTCACAGGAGAGACTGGACAAGTAATTGAAAGAAAGACATATTGAGTGTCATTAAATAGACAAATCACATCAGAATCGGGAAATCCCATGAGCTGAAAATAGCTGGGAAAGTATATTTCATCATGTTGTTGTGCTTCCCTTTGCATCTGTCTATGATTATTGTTGCTGACAAGGTTCTGGGTTGGATGGGTGCTTTGTTTGCACCAAAATGGCCATAGTATGTTCCAGGATCTTCCCTGTCCCTCTAGTTTCTCGTCTGAACCACGGATACTCTCTTTGTACCCTGTGAAATCAGTTTCTTTTTCCCTCATTATTCTCAGGCAGAAAACAAATTCCATTTCTTTCTGTTCTGTTCTCTTGCTCTATTCTCTCTTTGTTTTTATGGGAATTCCTTTGAATTCTGCTTAAATTACAGTAAATCTGTTCTAAACCCAGGATTAACTGATTTTATTTTACTCTCTCTATTTCTCATTCTCCAAATGTGACTTCTTTTCTTCTCATTCACAAAGAGAAGTTAAACAAAACTGATTTCACCTTGGTAGTGTCAACATGTTGTACCAGAGTTGTCCCATTCAAGTGGGATTCATCTTTGTTCAACATACCTCCACCATTTGTGGTTTGCATGATACATGATATAATTCACTCCATGTACAACCACATGGAGTTTTCATCATTGCAATTCGTGTGCAGTATATTGACAAATTACTCATTATAGTTCTCATAATCTGAGAAATCAAATGGTAAGAGTTCAAGTTGGGACTAGTTCAAATGCTGGAGTTGAGGTCAAGGATGTCTGAAAGACATGAGCAAGAGCTGAGTCCCATCTATTAATGAGTTCACCCACACTTGTTACGCAGCTTTGTATGTTATTTCAACTTTGTTTGTCAGGGAAACTTTTCTCAGTACGTTTTATGGACTCAACTGGCAGGTCAGGGGGGCAACTTCCACTACTTCCAGAGGCTGAAGAGCTTAACAGACCTACTAATTAGCTTCAAGCTGTCATTTTTTCTCAGATATGGAGAGTAGAAAGACTGAGAAGTCACTGAGGTAAGCTTTTATATAGTCTTCTTTTTGTTTAAATAGGCTAGTGGGGAAAAATGACATGCAGAGTGATAGTCTTAGAGAATTCCAGGGATGACTATTTTATATGCTGAAACTATGTCTGTACCACTTCGGATAAAGGCAATGGTATTCATATCTGGCTAAAAACCCCATCTATACTCTATTGGGATGGGACCTGTGTATTCAAAGACTGTTAGGGGCAAAGATCTCAAGTTTGTCTTGTTTGCAGAGTTGATATCTAACTCTTCAGAAAGAACTGACACTGCAGTTTTCTCAAATCTTTCAAAAGTCTAGCTATACTACAAAGAACGTGAAATTGTCTGTCAATAGAATTCAAAGGTGAATGTATTGATATGTTTCCTAAAGACAAAATGTGAAGGTGTTATGTAAAACCTCACATGGAAATATATGTATAACAATGTGAAAACTGAGGAGGAATTATCAGTATATTTAATATTTAATATCTTTGTTCAAGCTTTCTGACAGTATTCCAGGCACTCTTTAGAATGTTTTATGTCTTTTTTAGTATAGAAATTGCGCTTTGGTGTGTGAAATGTAGTTAGTACCTAATTTCAGGGTTTAAGTTGCTGCACAAAGCTTAATTATGTTTAATGTCTCAGAAAAGACAAGAGTGCTCTCTGCTCCAGCAAAGAGTTAACCTGAACTTCGAGAAGGGAGTTTAATAGAGCTATACAAAATATTACCTCAGTATTCCATCCCAGCCAGTTATTTGTGCAGATGTGAATTAATGGACTGTTATAAAGGTAGTGTGATTTCTGTCTTTTCAGTTAAGGAGTGATGATGGCCAAGGTTTCTTTTAGTGTGCTACCATTAAGTAATACCAGTGTACTAATAAAAAATCTCTGCATATCTTTTAAGAACAAACTTCTTAAGAAATATTAGGAAGGGTGGAACTTTACGCCCTTTGAGAAGCAGAGCTGCCCTTGGCCTTCCTCAGACATCATCTGAATCTGTTCGAACTGCCAGAAAGACCAATGGCTGGAAATGTTGAGGCTACTAGAAATGATAACATACATCAAGTCAGAAAAATCTAATTGTTTGTTCATAAGAATTTTCTAGTGCATACTGTTCTATTTGAAGTTATATAAAAATATTTTGCAGAAGGAAAAATTTCTGACTGCCACTAGTCATCTGTTTTCTTTCTATGACATAATTCTGAGGGTTGATCTCACTCTCACTGGGTGTCATGAGGCCATGGATGTTTCTTTGTGGATATATGTCCCAAGTTTGAACATTTAACTGGCAATTCTGTTTTAAAAATTAACTGGGTTAATATTTATTAGGACTGATGTGCCTTCATAATAAATAAATCAATAAAAACTTCTTTTTGGTATACAAAAAAGTGTCCATTCTTGGACAGAAATCTTTTCTTCCCTGAACAAAATAACTCAAAGCCACAGACTTTTGAGCCAAACTTATAAAAGGTTGTTATGATCAGAGCGCAGCTGTGGGAGTTAGGGCTCCCAAATTCTAATTCAAACACCCTTTGAGGTAAAGAATTTCTTACTCTCTCCCCACTCCCAAAACACTCTTATGTCTCCAAAATATAGTCTGAAGTAGAGAATAAGAGGCATATAAACCTTATACGATTCCCTGTACAGGGTTAGATATCATTCAGAGTTGTTATAACTTTGTGTTTGTAAATGTTTTAAAACTGAAAAGCATTGTATAAGAGCTAAATCTTCTTTTTATACCTTAAGTAGTTCTAGTACAATAACACACATTTTCTCTTATCACTTTAATTACCAAAGGCAATTGATAATCTTCCTCTCTCCTTTGGGTAGCGAGTGCTTTTGATTTACACATCTGCATATCCCACTGCTTTCCTAAAAGTTAGCCTGCATAAAGTACAGAAATTGAAAAAACTTTGCTTCATAGGAACAGCACACACATCACACACATAGGGGCACACAAACTTTGACGTCAGTGTGACTGTTGATCTTTTTGGAAAGCTTACTTTCCAAATGTAAGGACTTAATTTTTTCAAAGCCCTTAAGAAGGGGATGAAGGTGCTGTAGTCTTGTTTGAAGTGGTATGGCATTATTCTATTACACCTTTGCCCTTTGATTCTCTTGGATAAACCTTTTATGTAAGTGAGCTTTGCATGTTTTGCAGTGTGTGTGATCTCAGCCCGTGCCCCATGCTTTTCTGAAGGATGTCAAAGTATTTAAATACTTGCAAGTTATGCAGATTGTGAAAATAGTACCTAGCAGCAAGCTATGGACATACCTTGGAACATTACACTTTTGTTTAGGACTAAGATCACATCATGCTTATATATTAGGGTTGTGTTCAGAAAAACTAAAGCTTACTCCTTTCACTTAAAATTAGGGATAAATAATTTTCATACCTGGGCCTGACAAAGATGGATAATTCATGAAGTGAGGATTGTTGATGACTTTACCTTTACTGCTTCATGGCAAGGATGAAAAAGGGATGTGCAGGGATGATAAAGACACAGCAGAGAAACTCAGTGAAATCCTTGCATTGGCATTTAGTGCTGTGATTGCCACACATGATGCATTTCTATAGCAGATTGTCTAGAGGATATAGATCAATTTAAAGTAAATACACAGGAAGTATTAGACAGCCAGGCAGGTTAGGAAGGTCACCAGGACCAGATGGCATAAAACCAAGAGTTCTGAATATGAAATTTCCAAAATTCTGGCTAAGGGATGTAAAATGTCATTACAAAAGAACACTGAGCTAGAGGCCTAGGACAGTTGTTGTATCTGCCATCTGTCAGAAGGGCTTTAGAGATGGTCTTGGGGATGACAAACTAGTGAGCCTGATTTCCATTTCTGTTAAGATGGTGTATAAGTGTATGAATAAACACAACCTGTTTGGAAGAAGTCATGTGGCTTTTGGAGTTCAGTGATGTTATCAGTAATAATACGGATAAATGGGATCAAATGGACATAACACACTTTGTTTTATAAAATTTCTTTGATCAGTTTCTACACTGAAGGCTTATTAAAGAAATTATGTTGCCATGGGATTGGAGGAAAGCTTTTCAAAGGAGGGTAATCAATGGATAGGCCTTAATAATGGCAATCTTTCAGGTTTCCAACCTGATTGTTACCAGGACTAGTTTTAGTCAGCATCTTCATCTGTGGTCTGGAGAGGGCAATGAACAGTGAAATCTGCATCTGTGGATAATAATAAATTCTCTGTTCACGATCAATGCCAATGCCTTCAATGGCAAGGATCTCCAAAAGTACATCATAAAACTGAGCAGACCAAAAGTCAACAGGTGAAGTTCAGTGTGAAGTAATGCATCTAGGAAAAAATAATATAAACCATACTGACATGGTGCTGAACTCAGAACTGGCACTTAGAACTGAGAAAGGAACCTCTGACTTTTCTCTGAAGTCAATGTCTTGGTGTCAAGTGGCAGACAAAAAGCCACTAAAATATTTGGCACGTTTAGAGAAGTTAGTGAGATTATCCTTAGGAACAGAGAGCACCTGAGATGAGAGGACAACAGGGCATCACTCTAAAAACTGGTGTCCCCATATCCTGAGCATCATGTGCAATTTGGTCTCCACATCTCAGGAAGGGTGTAGCAGAATCGGAAGAAATATGGAGGAAAAAAAAGTAAAATGTTCAAGACAATGGAGAAGCTGCCTTGTGCAGAGAGACTAAAAGGCTTGGACACTTCGGTTTGGAGAAGAGAAGGCTGAGGGAGGATATGACTGAGGTCCATGACATCAGGTAGGCAATAGATAAACTGAATACACAATGGTTGCTCACAACCCCCCACAATATTAGACCTATGGGAACTTGAAACCAGTAGGGATTTTGTTTAAAGCTGGTGAAAGTACTTCTTAACAGAGTGAACTTCTGGAACTCAAAGTCACTGGAAGGGGTGGAGGAAGGCACTACTGGCAGATTCAGAAAGGGGTTAAACAAAGTTGTGGATAACACTTTCACAAAGATGCCCTTGAGTCTTTTTAATACTGGGCAGGCATGTACCCACTGACAATAGTAATAAAACCATTCTGGACACTGAGGACCTATATGAGGGGAATGGGCTGCAGAAAGTGGCCAAGCTTATGTGCTCTCCTTGTGTGTCCATTACTGGAGGCAGAATACTAGGCTGGATGAGCACTGACCTGCCCCTGAAGGGCATTTCTTACTTATCCTTGCTTTCATTTGGCCAAAGACTATTGTACGTGGTTTCTTTCAGTGAATGCCCAATCTGCTTTTTAATCAAGATTGAAATTTTTGTGGCCTCACAGATGAGGACTGCATATACCTCTGCAGCACCCAGGTTGTCTCAGCCACCGTAGAAGGATTGTTATTAGATAATGGTTTCTAAGTAGAGATCAAAATAGTGTATAGGTTCTGCTTAATCTGGTAAATCAACAGGTACATTATAAATCCTGAAAAGGTTAGGCAATGCTAAGAATTCGGTACACACACATGGCAAAACCAGTGATCTCTTGACTGAAAGGAGGAAGAAGCTAAGAAGCTAATGGCATAAGAATGCCATTTTGTTTCCCCAGCCAGTGAAATAAGTAACAAGTATGGACTAATATCACAGTCATGTATAGCAAATTAAGGGGAAAGTAACAAGTCAATATGCTTCTGAGTCTATAAGAATAAATATCATAGGCAAATAGAAGTGGAATAAATGGAGTCCAATGTCACATTTTATGCCATTTACCTAACTAGCAAATTACGTTGCCACAGGCCTCTGAAAGAAACAGCTGCCTGCTTATGTGTCTTGGCACCAGGTTACATATTTCAAAATATGGTAGTGCTTCTTTCCAGGGTAAGGAACACATGTATAATTGAGTTAGAGAACAAATATCAAGGCATAGAAAACCCTAAACTCTTTATTTCAAAGAGATTATGGGGAAAAGTAATGACCATGTATCAAACAGAAGGAGTATGTTTGAATTTCTTCTACCTGCTAGGCATACTAATCTCTCCTTCATTTCGGACAGTTTCAAAGGATCAAGCACCATGTGAAGTTTTTAGATATCCAGGCACAGGAAGCCTGTGCTGTACAGGGGAAAGATTTAAATCTTTAAGGTGGATGCTGCTGAGAGTGAAGAATACAAATCTTATCAACTAAACGTTGCAACAAATGATAAAGTGAGACTCCATTCATTTTGAGCCATTCAAGAATTGCATAGCACTGGTGGTTTCCAAGAGGTCTTGGTTGGAGAAATCCAAGTAAGGGTATTCCATTCAGAAATAGTCTTACAGGTAATTTACGTTATTTAGTTGTGGATATGTGATCAGGTTGTTTAATTAGAGGCTGTGGCATTATTCCAATAATATGCTTAATAAATACCTTTGATAACGATAACTTCTAAATTACTCAGTGGCTATGGTTACGCTCAGCTGGGTAACCTGTGGAACAGATTCTACATGAAGATTTAAAGATAGTCAAATATTCTGATTTACAGTGCAATTATGTGGAAAAATGGCTAAATATAATTTTCTCTTTCCTGAGAAAACAATTTTTATTCAGGACACTTACATAAAGCAGTGAAATCAATGGATCTTATATACATTCTTAAAGACAAGCAAGTGCTTCTGTGCTGTTTGGAATAGAAATAAAATTAGGAACATGTTAAAGTGCTGTCCTGCATTCTCCTAAGGGAACACTGGAAAACATTCCTAGAAAATAAATGAATGGTTTTATAAAACCTGTTATTTAGATTTGATAGAAAAGAATGCTCACATAAAACACATAGCAATAATTAGGCTTATAGAGACAAAGCACTCCCTGTTATTAATAATAATATGCAGGTAAATTTACTTTGTTATCTCACACTCTTGAATAATCAGTAGGTAGTAATATTAGACTTCAGTATAACTGAATGAATTGCTAAATTTAAATCAGGTACCTGATTTTTCAATTGACATTCACTGAAACACAGATCTCTCTCTCTCTCTCTCTCTCTGTAATCAATATGGTTTGACTACTTACATAACAAATCTCAGAAGTCATTTCAGACCCAGCATTGTGTGCAGAAAACATTTCGTAAATCATTTTGAATACTAAGCAAATTAGAGAAAATTTTCCTTTGGATTAGAGAAGAAATTTGTTGAATAAATTATATTTTCTGAATTATTTCCTCTTCTCTAATAAGCAGACTAGATTAAATTGAGAACCCAGTATAAAACAGCCACCGGGATTTCTATTATCTCTTCATCCTTTTATCTTCTTGCAATTCTCTTGGGGAAGTCTACATGTATATGCTGCATGAAATGTTATTAACTGACATTAAGTCTCTCATCCCCTTAGGCCATGGCTTTTTTCCTGCTACTGTACTGACCATTAAGCAGCTCTTGTGGATGTGATCTGGAAATTGTTGTATTTATACCTTCTAGAGCACATGAATTAAACTGCTCATTAAGTTTTGATATTACATGACTTCGTAAGCCTCATATAAGTTACAGTATCAATTAAGTTTTAGTATAATGACATGAAAATGACAGGCTATTGGTTCCTTGCTCTAAACGTGTGCCAATGTCTTTTAAAATATTGTCAGTCATCTCTCGGGTATCTGTCTTTCACTCTTCTTTCTGTTGTAACTACATATGATTAAGGGCAAAGTAAGGCTGCCTACTGTGAGTCTTGGAGGAAGCCACGTGGAATCTTTTTCCTCTGGCTGACTTGTGTTGGTGGAAGGCAATATTTGGTGGCTTGCGCTTTAAGTGGGAAAATTAAGAGCACACTTCATGTCTGGGCACACTTCTGAAGAATGTTGGCACATTGATTATTTGAGTTAGTGCATCAAATCGTTTACTGAAAGATAGCATGAGAGGTAACATGGTGCGAAGGAAATTAAACCTATTGCACAGATATCTCAGTTGCATTCTCTGCCAAATATACTGAAAATATTTTGCCTGTTTATACCCTGCTCCTCTATAACAGCACCAGCAGAGCAGCAAGTACGTGTATCTCCTATTCACTTTCCTGTTTGGCTTAAATGTCTCCAGACAGAAGCTTCCACCCAGGTTTAATATTCATTTGTACTAAGATACTGCTTTTTTTTTAAGCTTAAAGGCTCAAAACTTCAGCTCCCCATGGGAAAAGCAAAAGATTGTACCAGTACAAGAATCTCATTTTACTCTGCACCTGAACTGTCTCTCTCTTTTTGTATTTTATGGTCCTGCAGTTCTTTCTACTGTCACACTGACTGCATTAAATTATGTAAAAGCACAGTCTTGCGACACCTCTGAACCAATCTGCAAGAGAATACAAAATCTGTCTTTTGCTCTCACCCTGACTCAAAATTAAATTCCAAAAATTATATGCAAATAATATCACCAGTCTAAGTTTAATGAATAGAATCAAGGAAAGGCAAGGGCAAAGGCATCAGTTTTATCCTCTACTAGTGCTGAAGAATTAGCACTAGAATTAGTATGAATTTGCATTACTAAATGGTCTTTGAATGACATGATAACTGGGTGCAATTCAAGTTTGTTAATATTTCTAAACAATAGCAGAAGATGAACTCTCTGCCTAAGTCTTAAGGCTGAAGTCAGGAGCACCGAGTTCCCAGTCATAGACTTGCAGAGTGACCTTGACAAGTCACAGAACATATCTGTGCTTCAGTGTGAGATGGGGGATATTATAATATTTCCTATCTCGCAGAGGTATTGGTAAGGTTCAATTAATCAAAGTCTTTCAAGATCTTCACACAGAAAAGTCTAGATAAGAGCAAAGTATTATTATTACTAAAGTGGACCTCTCCTGAGCACTTAATTTTTCATTTTATATAAACTTTTTTGGCTTATATACACTGTCAGCATGCAGGGCCATAGATCCTTCAGACCTAGTTTGCGTGGAGCTTGTCAAGATACAGCTGTTTTTAGCACTATATCCCTATTAGGATATGACACAATACATCATAACAGCTCCATCAGAGCCATTAGGGTGTAAGCTGTCAATGTGTAACAAGATTACTATGCATTACATCTGGTGGTGTTCTGATAATGCTGAACTAGGTACACTATCGTAGAGTCTGCAAAGCCTTTGAGTATTGATGTTGCAATGTCTCTCTAATGAATGCAGCAGTATTATTTTGAAGTAGAAGTAGAATATCTTCTCTAGTGTGTGTGAAGAGCAATTTTTTTGTAAAATAAATAACTTTAACTTTTTGCTGTTTCAGAAAACCCCAAAGATACTGGAGGACCCTGGTATCTTTATGTACTAAAGATCTGCAAATGTTTCTATTTATAAATTAAGTTGTTTTTGTTTGCAGGAGCAGCAAAACTTGCCAATCTCTCTCTAAATAATAGTCAAATTTATTCAAACAGATATAATCAGATAACTGGCCTTGGATGCCATGGACTGTAGGAAGTTTGCATTCAGAATGGCTACAGAGATCCGGACAACTTCCAATGTGCTTTTTGTCTCTTCAAAAAGTTCCATTTTCAGACTAAAAAAAAAAAGAAACAAGTTTATGCTGTTTTTCCCATCATATTAGTCAGAGTATAATTGAGACAGGAAAAAAGAAATATTCAAATAATTTGAAGTAAGCATCCAAAAAACTCTGCTGATTGTCTAACCACAATCTAGGAAAGATATTATCAAGGAAAATAATCAGCAGAACTTTCTGTTTCAGAGAAAGACTCTATATTAGCAGGTTTGTGCTTCCCTGTCTGCACAACACCTGAGCATCAACCAATCAGTGGTGAATTTATTCTTCTCATACCTTTGTGAGGGACCTTTTATTGGGAGAACTGAAGTGCTGGCTTGACCAGGGTCACAATAAAGTCTGTAGCAGAACAGGGAGAAGAAGTGGGCTTTGCTGGTATTTTAATATCATCACCAGAAATCTGTAATTCTACGTATGAAACTCTTGTTCACAGTATCTCATTATTCCTGAAATAATGTGCTCAAAGTGAGCAAGGTGACAAAGCTACAGTAACAGATATATGCCTGTAGAGTTTGCATGAGAACTTGTGTGTGCATGCCTGTGTGTCTGTACAGGAGGAGGCTGTGGTAAGCCTTGAGTAAAGGGAGGGGTGAAGGGAAAGTACAAACTCTAAGTGCTTACAATATTTTCAAGTCTTCCCAGAGAAGACTGACCTGAGTGGCTTCAAAGGAGCTTTAACATAGCACTTGGCCAGCAAGAGCGTTCGTGCATCTTCAGCAGGTCTGTAGCCTCCTAAAAGTGGAAGTTACAGCCTCTCCCAAGCAGATATCTTGTGAATATGTGAGCTGTTTGATTTTCTGACTCTGCAGTAGGGGCAACAGGCAGGCAGACCTACGATCAGAAAAGCTTAATAAATATTCTAGGAATATATATGCCAAAAGGTACAGACTGAGTAAGAAGAGAAAACTGTGCAGTCATTTTTCATAATGATAAAAAGTCTTGTTCAAAGACTTTCTCATTAAAAATTAAATATCTTTTGGTGCAGCAATAGAAGGTAAATAAGAAATGGATTCAGAGACCTGACACTTATGCTGAATAACAACCAGGAAAACATGCTGTGGTCTTTGAAGGAGACATAGAGCACAACTAAACAAGGAGAAATACAGAAAAGAAAAGGTAAAATTAAAAAAAGCAAGCGAAATGAGGAGGAATGTCGATAATGTGACAGGTAGCATGAGTACGGGCTTTTTCTGTTATTAAAGCGAACAGGAAGCTGTTGTAAGAAATTCAAATGCTTTGCAAGTATAGGCTGACACGGGGAAACAATGGGCTGAAGGGAAGATGCTTACATGCAGAAAGAAGTTGCTCATTTAAAAGAGTAGCTAACAAAATCACGTGGAAATAATCTGCAGTGTTCTATCTTGGCATTTTTGTCTCTGGCTAGTGTAGTCCACACAGAGGAGAGAATGAGAAAGGTCAAAGACATGAATTATATCTTCTGCTGAGGAACAAAATCCCCTTTCATAAATATAGGAGTTTTCACAGAGACAAAAAGACGTATAAAATGCTGGGAATTATCTAGAACAGGTAGTGAAGAGTTAGAGCTCTGAGAACAAACCTATCCCAGGTGCGAACATGTCATTTCCCTCATGTGGAGTTCTCAAAAAAATGTCACAGGGTTTTGGAAGAGATTCCCAGTTCTTCATGGCAAAATGTTCAAAATTCAAAGTCTTCTGAAAGTGTTAAGATAGACATTAAAGGAAGCTGTTCTTATTTGTAGATCTGCTGTGTCAAGGACAGAGTAACTGCGGAGGAAAATTAAAAAAGAAGTTGATTCAAAGACCCTCCCAAACTGAGCAAGAACACCAAAGAGCATATGCCTTCAAAAGTAACATTTGCTGAGACAGCCGGAAGGAAATTCTTCCAGAAATTAAATGCTTCTTTGCCCCCACTACAGGTTTGAGGGGGTTTTTTTTGTTTTTTTTTGTCCCCCCCACCCCGGAAGGCTATTTTTGAACCACAGTCCCCAGATGGTTAGAAACCTTCTTCTGATTTCCAGCCTAAATTTATTCATAATCAGTTTATATTCATTTGTCCTTGTGCCAGCACTGTCCTTTTGTTTTAATAGTACATCTGTATTGTGTACCTATTTGTAGATTAAATTATTTAGTATTACAAAAGATAATATCAATTTTTAAGAGAAATCACCAGCTGAGATTATGACGATAAAATTCATTGTTGCAACAGCTGTTTGATCATAAAGTTATAGCCTAAAAAGCTTATAAATACAATAAGATGTGTTTTCACATCACTTCAGGGGAAAATAACACGTTGTGTCTTTTTATTACTTCTTTTTATGATATTCAGTAATGAAATACAGTTAAAATAAATTTCAGTAAAACAGATCTTGATTTGAGAAAAAAGCAGACTAGGTGGAGTCATTGTTTGTTCATTAAAGGCAGGAGCCTAGTCTTCAACCTCGGTACGAGCGATACAATGAAGCTCTCTTTCAGACCTGACTAATTGCTTGGTCACAATTGGTAGCAATATGACAATTGGTTGGCAACTGCATAACAACCAGCTATTCTGGAAGTAGATTTAGACAAACGGATGTTTGAGGGAGGGAAATTGAAAGTGTCAAGCTGAAGGAATAAAGAGTGTCCAGGTCTATGCAAACATATTGTAGAGGTTGTATTGCTGGGTTGTAAGCCCTTCTGAGCAATGATAGTCCCTTTCCAGGTGCTTGTGAGTATTAATGGTCCTTGATGCATTAGTATATAAAAAACCAACACTAATAATGGTTTCTAGGTTTTCTCTCTTTCTTGTGCGAAGGAACGCCAAGTAAACTGCTGTCTGTCAGAGCCTCTAGGAAATATTACAGGGATTCTTCTGCAGCATTTTCCCTTCTGTGCAGGACAGACTGAAGGCGTGTGAAGCAGAATATCAGAAATCATGTTTCTTGGCTGAATGAAACTTCAGATTTACCTTCCTATTCCCATTATTAATTACCTACAGCTCCTCCAGCAACATCTTCTATCCACAACTGGACACATTCTCGACCCTGTATATGCTTAAGTGCTGGTACTCTGTCAACGCTGAGCTGGTGCCTCCTTTCTGTCTATCCCTCTGTTTTTCCTCCTGTGTATTCCGGTAGTACAGGGCCCTTCCTTACTAACCTTCTCCACCTGAATAAGCTAGAACAACACACGAGTCCTGACCTAGAGCAATGCAGACAAGTAGTAGGCTGGCTCTCTATGTGCACTGCCTTTCTCCATGATGTCCCTCCTTTTCCTCAGCGGACACAAGGCACCAGAGATGTATCAGAGGTAAGGAGAGTGTGTCTGCCTGCCTGCTCAGCCTCTAGCTCTGGGAGACAAGTAGGGTCAATAAGAGAGTGTAGCGGTTTGTGCCCAGAACAGTGAGTCTCCCACAAATACTGTGAGAGGTAAATGGTGGGTATTACTGTTTGTATTTCAGCTGATCATAAATGTAAACAGGATATAGTAGCCCAAAGGATAAACTGAACTCAAAGGTACTTGTAGTTACTCTGAAGCTTGTACTATAAAAAAATCGGGAGCAAGCCATTCATTGAAGTCCTGGCTTTCACGCACTTGTGTTTGGCATTGTTATTTTAATCTCCTGACCCCATTCTGTGTTTCTGTACTGTTTGTCTTCTCTGGAAATGTTTAACTTGCTAGGTTAAAATTAGTCTTGTGTTATGGAGATACTGTGCTAGGCTACTGGGATTTGCCCCTCTAAAGCTAACCTGATCTTAACTCTGTGTCTTTTGTATGTCCAAACAATTACACTTGGTAGCCTGCCAGCTTACAGTGGCAATAGGAACCTCAGATGAATGTGAGAAAAGTTTATACCCCACTTGATACACTTTATCCATGGCAATTTTTTCAGGTACACAAAGCCTTTTGGGCTTAATCCTGCAAATGCCTTTCAAAAGGTCCAACTGCTGAGGAACTGTATCTTCAAAGCATTCTCTCCTTCAAGCCTGTGAGCCTCCAGTGCATTCCACAGAGAGGCTGTTAACATTCATTTTCTTCCATTACTGCCACATAAACTGTAAATTTTTTTTTTTTTTTCCTAAATGGAGGGGGGGGGGAGATGAAAACTCCCCTTCTGCATGTTAACTCTGTACCTGCCTACCCTTCATACACCATCTCCACCTTCCCCGAGGTCCTCCCGATGTTTCTGCAGTCTGGACTGGCCACAGAGTAATTTCCTAGGAAGAATGTTGGAGTAATCCTTCTTTTTAGCCTAAATAAACTCTACCTGCTCTACACGGTACTTTGAAGATGTTTTCCCCTGAAAGACCATGACGAATTCATTCCATCCAGTGATGATTTATGTATAAAACAACTTTGGAAATTAACACAAAAGTAACCTTTATCTTCTGTGAGAACATATTCTGAGAAATATGTGATGGTATCCTATTTACGCAGTAATTAAACATGATCTTCCTTATCTTCATCAGCCCCTGGGAAAAGCCACTTCTACAGTGATTCCCTGGTCTTATGACAAGTTTAGCCAGTCCTGGAAACCACTTGGTAAATTGGCCATTCATATCTATTTTCAGTCCCTTAACATTAGTACTGACATTAAGAGATTATTATTTAGGTAGGAAAAACCAGTAACAATAAGCAATCCGATTCTTTCTTGATGTACAGCTCCTGATCTTTAATAAGAATTAGGAATATTAATGTTCAAATGCTAACTCTTCTAAAGAAAAGACATTTTTCTGGAAAAGTCATACTCATATAGATCAAGTTTTGTCCACATATGTGAAATTATTGGAACCTTTTAAATTCTGTAATTTCTCTATATAGTGGATCTTGAATATAAGTTTAATTTAATTGATTTCTGGATAATGAAGAACAGTGCAAATAAAATCCACATAAACCTACTTAATACAAACAACAGATTATCCTAATTTTGTCTTGAGTTGTCTATTTTTATTTATGATAAAAGAAATACATTTAATAATAATATATAGAGTAGTGAACTGCAATTAACACGTATATGTTATGTACTATTCTCCTTTTATAGCACAAAGAGATTATTATGCAGATGTACACAGCCTTTAAAATAGCTGAGAAAATCTGACTGATGCTTGAAACAGCATAGTTTCCTTATGCAGAAAACAGCAGAAAATGTTCAGAATTTATGTCAATCTTCCTAGAAAATATTCCAATGGCCTAAAAGCATAAGTTGCTACTTATGAAGCAATAAGAAGAGATTCTGTTCTTATGCCCCCCGCTCTAATTATCTCTGTTTGTTACAAGCATTTCTTATTCCTGCCACCATTTTGGACTGATCTGGCAATTTCCTGCTCTTGGGCTGAATGCTTAATCAAACAAGTGATGCCACTAGAGCCGGTGGGTATGCTGGAATGAAATTATATTTGTCAGAGTACATATTCACAGGACTGGCTCCAGGATGCTCAGTAGCAAGGCAAAGATATTAAATGTAATCAGTATAGTGAAGACTTTCAAGTGCTCACATGACCTTCCTTGGGGGGTGTACAATTTCAGAAAGGAACTTCGGATATCTAGAGATGTTAATCGCCATCCATTTTTTTTGCCCCAGCTAGTACCTCGGAAACCCAGTTCCTAGGCAGATCAGCCCCTTAGAAACTTAAATTTTTAATTCAATGCTTGTCCAGAGTTCTCTCCTAGGTTCATTCGCCAGTGCCAGCTGTGCATAAACACCATTAAACTGAGTATAGCTAGATGGGAAATATCTAAATAGCGAGAGAGGTGGGGCTACTTAACTTTTTTCTGGTGCTGAGCACAGGAATGTAAACCTGCAGCGTAGGTGCGTAGCACTGAGGCAATGCGGAAAGGCTCTGTCTATCCAACCCTAGAATACAGGGCTACCCCTGCCCCAGAACTCCTACATTAAAAGCAAACAAACAGGTACATATTTAGATATCTAGAATGTTTACTGACTTCAAGTTTCATGAGAGACTACAGTCAGGAGAGACTTAAGTAAATCAGGAAAGCTGAAGGGAAAGCAAGCGGAGTGGAATGCATACTTGTCTGATTCTCATTAATGACATCTCCAGGCCAAGATTAGAGAAGGATGCTGAGAAAGAGTGATTCTTTTCCCTTTTTCCTCAGAAACAAGCTCATCATTATAGCAACACACCTGATCTCAACTATCTAAAGAGGAGAAAATCCCGAGGTCACCAGATTCACCCATGGGATGTTAAGTAAATTGAACTGGGCAGAAATTTCTTCTTGATTTACTAGAGTTGTCATGCTTTTTTAAAATTAAGAGATATACAACCAGGATCTATCACTTGATGTATCATTGGCAGGAAGTCTAAAGCTATTGGCACATATTACCTAGAAGCAATGAACATTACAAATGAAAGCCTGTCTTTTAAGAAGACGTCAGCAATACAAGATTCTGAGTGCTATAGAAATAAAATAGTTTCTGATGTTATGTTTTATGGAGCTACAGTAGATCTTTGATGAAAAGATTTGCAAAAACTTTCAAGAATGTGTATTTCATGAAGTTTTTGCCAATGAGAGAAAGGCCAGTTGATTTTGTTATCAGACCTTGTTTTTCAAGAGATGGAGTTACTGTAGCTCTAGCACTCTATTTTTTATTTGTCCTATGTGGACCGGTCTAGACTTTATGACTGGGTTTTTGTGACAAGAACATTCCTTTAAACGTCCTCTTTTTGTACTATTTTGCTATAAACTGTGGGAAAACTTCATTCTTCTGAGATTTTTGTGGAGAGATTATTTTTCTTGTGGTTGATTAATTACCTGTTGAGGCAACCATAGTTTTCCAAATGTTATGTGCTCACAGGCATGAATATCTCTTATTTATACTAGGCTATGAAGTGGATTAAAAACATAGCCACTGTGTATAAGCACCACATGAGAGTATTTCTATAAACAGAAATGAAAAGAGTTGCAATTGACTTTGGGATTCCCTTGGATGTGCCCTCTTGAGATACATTGTCAGTGCAATGATGTTGCCAGCAAGAGTGTAAGTTAGGTTCTCCTCCTGAATCGAAATCCACACAGAATGTTTATGTATCACCTGTGTCTTATGAGTATTACTCTTATGCTCAAGTTATGAGAGGATCCAAGTTAAAGAACTCTAGTAATTAAACTTTTCTTTACCCAACAGCAATTTTGCAGAAATAGCCATAAACAGGACTATTCTTTCTTTCTTTCTTCTTTTTTTTTTTTTTAGAATACATGAAAGTATTTTAGAGGCTTTTAAACATTCTTTCAGGTTGGAGGAAACTTCGTTATTAAAGTACTTTGTTAGAACATAAGGGATTATATGAAAACTTGGAAACTTAAGAAATTAAACCTAAGAGGAAACAGAAATTTAGGTCTGATATTATTATTATCCAAGCTGAATAGTATGTGAAATGTAAGTGCTATTAAAAACTGAACATCAAAAGAGATTTTAACATTCATTCAGTTCCAGCTTGTTGTGGCAGCAATGTAGTCACTATATTTTTTTGATCACTTATTACATGATACTGACCTCTATCTTACTTTCCAGTGGCTTAGCATCAAAATATACTGCTATAATAAATGCAAAATATGTGTATAAGAAACATTGTCTAATATTTCCAGGGTTTCTGTAAACTTCAAGCAGTGAAGAGGGTCCTTGCACAGCCATTTATAGAGGAGACTCTGCTCTTTCTGCCATGACATGTCCACATTGAATCAGCCCAGAAGGTTAGGCCAACAAGATGTGTTAAAAGAAGCAATCACCTGATTTCTGATTGTAAATAGGTTTCCTGTTTGAAACCACGGGCAGTATGAACCTCTCCACTTCCAAAGGAAAAAGGTATTAACTTAATGAGGAAGAAGAAATTAAAGCAAAATAATTATTATTATAAAACCAAGATGGTCATTTAGGGTATTCCCACAGCTACAGTGCAGTTGGTACTGTAGAGATTTAGTGGATAGAGCACATGGTTGGAAAGCAGTGACAAATACTGGAGTTTTATCAAAACATTTATCCTGGAGAATTTTTTTAATGTTTAATCAATGACACATTAAAAAAGCTTGATATGTTAATAAAACATCAACATTTTGCACTGAAGTACATTAGGTGCCTTAAACTGCCAAACAAACAGTGAATGTATTCTGCATGGCAACTGCTTGACATGTCAGTTGTTTAATCATTAAGAGCTAGACAAATACTGTACAATATCTTTTGTGCATTTTTGATTGAGTTCTACATCCATTTCCTATTCCTTTTGCACTTGCTTTCCACAAAGGCTTGAGCAAACAGGCTTTATTTGCACCGTTTTACACAACAGGTGACATTTATTCCTGTACAGAGGAAACACAGAAGCAGCACATCTGAGTGCAAAACTGATTCAAAAATAGCTTTTGCATTATTAGGGACTTACTGTAAGCTCTTGAGAGACTGCAGTCTCTTCTCCAGCTGGATTAACACTGCCTGCTACAGTGCAAGTTTGATGTCTCAAGATACAAGAGCAGCTTCAGAGATGCACATCACTCCCAGAGATAGACAACTGCTGCATCCAGCCTTCCCACTGAAAATGGGTGACTTCTCCAGACAAGGAGGTAGTACTGCCATGCATTGACCATTAACAGTGGCTTCACACATTTTTTCAGTGTCACAGTGGCTGTAGATATGAAGAAAATTTGCAGTCCAAGAGAACAAAGACGTGCTATGTAACAAAACACGGGCAACTGAAAGTGATATACCAGGCTTCTGTGGTTTTGGTTTTTTTTTATTTTCTCCCCTCTCCTCAAGTTCATAGGAGTCTTATATGCAAAGACTACAACACAGTGAAAGAAAAATTAACTTCAGCTCAGTTTTCAGGAAATATATTCAATAGCAAGCTAATTTTGGTGCCTATGAATCCCTGAAAAGCTATGCGGCTAAAGAGGACAAGAATTAGTGTGTTCTAAAATTCCTTAATCTTCTTTATCTACTGCAACTCCCCAAGAGGTTCAAAACCTATTAGAAACCATGATCAGAGATCAGAAAAATACGCTGAATAATCTGAACTCTTACACTTTAATTCATGAAGCTCAGAATTCTATGGTGATGGACAAATCTCTGACAGAAGCTGTTTGCAATTCATCTAAAGGAATAAAGCAAATAAATTCAGGGAAATCTAGATTTACTCTTGTACATTCTGCAAGCAGAAAAAGCTAGGCTGGATGAATACATTGCTAATTGTGAATTATTCATCTCACTCTAGCAATCAGTAACATCCACATTAAACATTAAAGACCTAGATTCACAAGGAGAGTTTAGGCACATAAATACCTCTTCAGGCAGCCAGGGTTGACATTTAAATGCTAGTGGTATTCAACACCCACCCTCCTCCCCCTCGCCTTTTCATAGGTGCTTAAAACTGCATACATACTCAAGTTTCTGTTGAAAGGCATCAGAATAACTTCCAAAATTTTAGCAGCAAGGAGTTAGTAGATACCTGTTTTATTGCTTTTCCATGTCAAAGTTCACACAATAATTCTCTCTTATTACACTTCTTGTATCTGATTTTTCATCTTACAAAATCTACGCTCTGAAACTCTTTCTCTAAAATATTGTAGCGTTAGCTTAAAGCCTGGAAGCTGAGTTTCTGTACTCCTACCCGAGTGCTAACGTAAGGTGCAGAGTCAGTCTCCAATGTTAGCGGTCTGATAAATATTTAGATCCTACACAGACACACATGCACAAAATGAGCTTCAAGAAGAGAAATTAATTACAGTTTGCTAGAATATCTATAACATCAATACCAAAAATGTTCATTTTATGACTATATGATGATTTTGTGACTCACGATGATAACACAATTCTGATCGCTTTTCTGAGCTTTAACCCTGAGCTTGGTACCTCTGTTTGGTTTGCAGGGAGTGCTGACTAATAGCATGGTGATTAGTGATTTCTACTAAATCATTGTAGATGTGGTTCAAGCTCCACTAGAAACAAGAAGGCTGGGACCTCATGTCTCTCCTCCAGGGTGAGCAGTATTCCTCTGGCAGCTGTGTCACAATAACTGTGACTTCCTCAGTTATGGAAGAGAAGTCTCAAGTTCCCAGGTTTAAAAGAGGGTTAATGGCTGTGGCCTGCAAAAGGAGACTGGGACTTCATAGTAGCTCAGGACTGATCTTCTGTATCTCTTTTGGGGTGCTGCTCAAGCCCACAAATATAGAAAAACTTCTTTAGATCAAACATGGAATTTATACTACCTTTTGATATTCTTTCTCTGAAATAAGGTTGTGATTGCTGAATCTCTTTCTTATCTAACTCTCTGCCCCTTTTCTAGGGTTGCGTTTTTCCCCTCAAATCTTTTCAATGTGAATAAAAAAAGTCTTAAATGCAACTGAAGTTTTTGAGGGTGTTCAGGTATAAGGATATGACAATGCTTGTTAAGATCATTTCAATGTTAAATATGAAGGACCTGCACATACATGATCTAATCAAACTCTCTCTCTTTGGTTTACTTTTCAAACAAGGAGCCCAGAAATGAACTTTATGGAGACTGGACTTTCCTCAGAAATTTTTCTTCCTCTTCTCCTTCCCCTTTTGTCGGTTTGGCCTCAAGTCACCACTTAAGGCCAATATTAGTTCAGCATGGGTCTGATCCCCATTGTGTGAGCATGTCTGATTGATAGATGCCATAAAGGAAGTGGTGGAAGACAAAAGCTCTTCAGTTGTTTAAACTTATGCTGCATAAACTACTTCAGATTATAGGTATATGAAAAGTCTCAATCATAGATATTTACATGACTCAAATGATTAAGTTCCATACTAAATGTTTGAATTATGATAAGCATCTGATATGAAGCTAAAAAAAAGGCAGGAAATACAATGGAAAGTCAACAGTCCTCATTTAACTTGTGTTATCCTGCAGTGGGGTGAGAGGGCCGGGATGGGGAAAGGCAAAAGTAAGAGCAAAAGTATGATGTGACCCAAACCTTGAACTCCCTTCGAATTTTAGCAGCTCTAGCATAAGTGTGAGAAAGAAATATTTAGTCACATTTGTTTGGTCTTTAAAAATATTTCACACAAAAGGTTTTTTATATGTAAGAATATTATCTAGTGAATTCCAATATGTGGTGTCTTCAGCAAATAAAGCCAAATAATGTGAAACAAACATTATCCTGTCTGACTGGAGCAACCTGTAGACTTTCCAGTTTTCTGAGTAAAATCTCTTATTTATATATGCACAGGAAGTAATTTTATAGAAGCCAGAGACTAAAAAGTAGTTCCACTTTATTAGGAAGTGTAGCAATGCTGTGAACAAAATCCTTCCACAAATTAATCTTCAATATTTGCTACAGATGTGCAGTAACTGATTGTTAAATTGCAAGATCTCTGTCACTGTAGAAATAATTAATAATATCACATGAATTGGACCATATTTGAACAAATAAATAATGTTCATTTTAACAGAAATGTAATGACAACACAGACAATATTTGACTTTTTTTTTTATTTTTAGTGCATGATTAAAACCTCCAGGTAGGTATTTCTGTTGAAACAGAAAAATTGAAAACAGGAAATTGTCCAGCTTACCAATGGCAAAATAAATCTCAGTGGAATAATTATTTTGATATTAAATCACTTTTATTCTGGAGTGCAGTATTCACTGAATAGCTTTTCTAGTAGAGCTTATAGGGAGAGCTTATTCTACTGTAGTTGTAATGGGCAATTTCCCTGTACAGACATGCTTAAGGTTGTGCAGAATATGGTCTTTGGAAATAATGCTCCATGCCAAGATGTTTCATAGAATATTTATTTTTGCTTGTATTATAAAGCTCTGAAGATACAGATTTGTGAAATGGATGAATGCCTACATGCTGATGGGTACTTAACAAATATTAATAGCCTGGCTTTAAAATATGAGACAGCTGTTTCAGCTGGTTTCCACATGTGATTCCAAATATTACAGTGGGATGTGATCTCTATATATAGTTCAGAAACAGACCTCCAACTCAAAGAATCTCCTGGAAAAAGACTTGTTTAGTTGGGAAGTAGGCACTTAAGGTGGGGGAGCTGCTTTCAAGTTTTCTGACTCTGCTCTTTAAGGGAATTGTATCAAGTTCTTGAAATGTGATATCTTAACTTTGAAGGACTGAGAAATATTCCGAACTTTTCAGGTCATCTCCTATTTTGAGTCATGATATTCCACTGATGTCTAAAATAGGAAAGCATGGATGCTTTCCTCAGAGCGTCAGCTCTCAGTTTTTTAAATGTGTTTGAGCAAGAAGCTATGTGTGATGGAGAGAGAAGATAGCCCACTTTTTTCACCTTGATCAACCACAAGCAGTCCTACTGAAGCACAACTTGAGTTGCACACACCTCCATGCATGAACTGCTGTGTGCCTGTCCAGTATGACCAATGAAGCTGTGTTTTAATGGATGAAGAGTGCAACTATATGCACAAGGGAACAACTTTGAAAAGTGGGATTTTAGATTTCAGAGCACAATACTGGTTCCACATCATCTTCCTTTAAGATTCCTTTATTCTGCTTAGTAGTTTAATTTCATCCGTTTGCAAAGTCACAGGTCAGGTGTGTTTATATTGTGTGGTAGGTATTCTATGTGGTGTTGAAATTCTGGTTCCCCCTGTTACCCTAACATGGATGCACTAAAGTGTACTACAGCTTCCTTCCTGCTTGGACTCAGGTGTCCTTGCAAAGGGATAAAAAGCAAAGGGATAAAAAGCAAAGGGAGCAAAGGGATAAAAAGCAGGAACTAGTTTCTGGACAATTAGCATCTGTGTCATGTGCTGTTCCAGCCCTGGTACAAAGCTCCCCATTTCCCATACTAGCTATATGGTAAATGCCACATGGGCAGGCAATCATTGTGGGATCAATTTGATGCCTGGGTCTAATTAATTGCACCCATAGATGTTGTCTTAACCAAGTTCTGATGCCGCCATCATATTATACAAGCCCTTTCTAGATCTGCTTTGAGCATCATGACTGACATCTATCATATGGAGATGTACTCTGCAGTTTTTCTGCTGCGGAAAATCGATGTAGGTTTTGAAATATATGCATTTATAATTATTTTATGTCTGTGGTTTTAAGTCCTTTTTTCTGAAAACAAGGCCAAGAAACAGATCCTTTCTTTAGAAAGAAAACTGGCGGGATTTTTTCAGTGTCAAATTAAAGCAAATTATAATGCTTTTCATTTTAAGGGGTTTTTGACACAAGTCATGATCATATGGAGATTGATTTAGCTACAGAAAATCATGGTCCATTTCCTGTAATGGTGGTGATATTCTAGGCAAAGACACACACACACACACACACACACAAGCGCGTTGAAAAGAGTTTCGCTCTGGAGTGGCTAAAAGTGTCAAAAATAATTATATCGAATAAATTTGAAATAAAATACCTCAAATCAATCAAGCAAATCATCTAGGAAATATACTGCACAGTTAGATAAAGGAATTAGAATATGACGTCAATCAGCAACTTAAGTATTGCATCTCTTTTTCTCAACCCTTCTCCTGGAACCATAAATTACTTGTGTCCAAGATGAGCAGCACTTGTCCATGCAAACTCTGCTCACAAGTGCCACCAGTTTGCATTGGCAGCCTTGCAAAATTGGGCCTTGGAGGTATGTTATAACAACCATCCAAGCAAGCTGGGGGTTGGAGGGCCTTTTGGCTTCCAAGGCCCAGATAGCTCTGTATGTACTTTACTGAATGTAAACATTTAATGTTTGCAAGCCCTTACAAGCATTAATCAACACAGCCTTTGCACTGTGCTGGTATGTGCTTGTTTTAAAGGTTTGGAGGGTAGCACAACTTTTCAACAGGACAAGCTTTGGAAGATCAGATAGGTCAGAGGGGGAACTTGCTGAAGCCAGAGGCTTAGGAGTAGCTGCTGCTAGCCAAAGGCTCTTCCCCAGTAAAGGACAGTACTGCCAGAAGTGAGGGGAATGTGACTAATCTTTGATTCTTTGGAGAAATCATTAACAAACTTTCAGCCTTAATGATCAGCTGATAACTATTTACAGTTGCAATTAATGTTTTCAGATAAGGGAGTGCTAAGAACTGATAGTTTTAAAATTAACTATGAAGGTTTGTTGAATTATACGAGGGTTACTTCCTTGCCTTTTAAGCAATTGTTCGGCTTTGGTGCTAAATGCAGCTCTGGACTTTTACATTCCACCTCTCTCCTCTTTCTATAACACCATGGTTAATTTAAGCCCTTAAACTTTCTATAGGAACCTGCCTGGAACAACAATCTCCCTTCTCACACATACTTTCTTTCTTTTCCTCTGTCTAAAATTGAATTAAGGTTTTTTAGAAATCTTTTTGCTAAATTCCTCTGAAGCAGTTGTTCTATTAAACACAGTTTTTTGGCTCAGTTTATGAAAATTACACATTAGTTAAGATTTTGATTAAGATTGTTTTTGTGGTTGCTTGCTAACCTTGCAACATAAGAAAAAAAATCAAGTGTACTGATCAACACAAATACACATTTGCTCAGTATCTGAAAGGTAAATAACTATGTTCTTGCTGGAGAGGTACGTTCTCCATTCTTTTTGTGTTTATTCACTTAATTGCACCTGCAAAAGCTCAGAATCATTTAGTGTATGTTACTATTGTTAAATGCTAAATACAGATAAAAAGAAGTGTTGAAAGGAAAATGTGTGATCAGCTTCTGTGGTCTTAATCTAGCACTTGCATTTTGTATATTTTGACACAAGAGTTAAGATCCTGAGTACTTACATACGTAATCATGTAGTTACGGTGTGTCAAGAGCACATATTCCGATTCATTATAGACTGAGAATTCAAGAACTGAATTAGCGTTTCTGAAAAAAATTGTTAGAACTTCACAATCAAATTAAGGCCAACTTCAAATATCTTTACACTGAAGAGCTCAAGAGCTGCCAAAGAAATAGGATGGTATCCCATTCAAGTGGAGATGTAAACACTTGTTCCATAATTAATAAACCTCCAGTTGCTGTATGTATGAGGGCACTTCTTTGCCTGTAGATCTTCAAGGGTCCATTGAGTTCAATGAAGCTATACAAATTCACATTGACCAAGCATCTGGCTCTTAGTGTCATGTAAATTAGATATTAACAACAGCATAAGGCCATTTTGTCCATTTTTCTGCCGTGGCGAGATTATTACCTACAGTATATTGCCCAATTCAGATTATTAAAATAATGAGATTTCCCTTACTTCCTAGGGAAAACTGTTAATTCCAGACTTTAATTATGCTCACAATTGCAGACTATTTCCTTGAGGTGCAAAAACATTTTTAGTTTCCTTTCCTTTACCTAATTTTTTTCCCATAGACAGCTAAATACTTTGTTCCACTCAGCAAAATTCTCTCTTACTGGCTGGGCGGGTCACTATGTTTGATCTCTGGCCTATTAAAATTAGAATAAATGTTTCAAGGCAGAGGAACACAATAGTACTGTTAATAAAATGGGAATTTTTGCTTATCAGATCATATTTTATTTTTTAAATGCTCTAGTGACATAATCTAAATCCTCTTCTACAAACTTAAATTTGTGAAGGAGTGCTTGTAGGAGAATGAAGGTTACTTTGGCACAAGATCAAACACTCTGTAAAGTAAATTCTGGCCAAGCACTTCAGCTAAATACTCGGTAGTTTTAGGCACTGGGTTTGAATATTCTTTTCTAGGTTCATGCTTTTATCTTCCGAGGACATTCCAGGATCAGTGCTTTTCATGGCCTCTTTTGCACACTTTCTAGGCAAAGACTGTTTTCCCAGCTTATAGAAATGGGAGTTCAGAGCTTTAGCTCTCCAAGAAAGACTAGCTGGTATCTAAAAGTTGCCAGGAAAACTTCCCTGAAGATTCACCCTGTCACAGCTCTGGCTTACAGCTCATTGCTTCTGTGACATTTGATGGTGAAACCAGTCAGACCTACTAGCTTTGCAGAGCCACCTGCATTTTAGCTAGTGAAAAGAAAAATCCAGAAAGAAAAAGAACTAGACAAAACAGGGGAATACATCAGTTTTCTTAACACGCTTGAATATTTTGGGTCATTCAGGACTCCAGGAATTTCAGTGTTGTACATACCTTCATATATTTTGACTAGCCTCCTTTGAACAGTAGATTTCCTTCTTTCCTTTTACATTTCCTTCCTTTGTTGCCAGCTTCCTACTTTCTCACATGCTTACAGTTGAAAAATCTCTGTCTGCCAGAAAAAACTTTTCCAATAGTTCTTCCATCCTGCTCAAACTTTCCTGCTCTTTTATTCCTCTTAGGCATTTCCAGCATAAGTTTTAACTTATCCTAATGTAAACACTTCAGGTAGATCTGATGAATCTCAAAGTAACTTTACTCTCTCTATTAATTATAAAGAGAATCCAGGCTGACTAGCTCAGATGTAGGTATCTTCACGGCAGCTACCCAAATTTGAGTAGAAGAATTTTGCACCTGCGCTGAGTGTTGAACAGCTGAAATATGTCTGCAAACTTTTCTCAGTCCTGGTAGATATTTGCTGGGATCAAAGGCAGTGACCAAATTGCCATGTTTGTGAAGCTCTGCAAAGAAATCGGTCCCACCTGGAAATGTTGCAGGCTAGCATGGGAGATGCAGGGGTGAGCCCATGAGAGGATGGCGCATGCCTACTGCCTCCAAGTGGAAGCATGCTTCCCCTTGGTGCAGTTAGCTGACCTTTCAGGAGCACTGGAATTGCATAGAACCTAGAACAAGCCATGAACCTGAATGAAAATTTTGCCTAAAAGGACAGAAAAGCACAGTGCAACATGAAGTATATTGTATTAGATGTGTGTGGGAGGTCTGCATACAAATCACGCCAATAAAACCAGAAGACAACAGTTTAACACCAAAATTAAAGTTGAAAACAACTAAAATAAAATTCAATAAACAAAATGCCCCACTTAAGAGTATGTTCAGTTTACAGGGGTTTGCATTTGTGAAAAAGACTTTAATTGCCTGCTTATACCTACAAAGCCCATCAGCTTTGTAGCCCAGCCTTTCACACAAGAAGAGTAAAGAGAGCACTTATTAAAGAACGACTTGGCAATGTTCAGCCAATCAGCTCATACAAGTGGCTAATACTCTCAACCCTGCAATTTGGTGCCCAGAGTGCCTTGCACAAATACTGAACTATTTGTTGTTCTGCCCGTTATTGTGTGGCTGAGATGATACTCACCTGAATTGCTACCACATCTCATAGTACAAACTATCCCAGCTGATCTCTAAACATATATAGTCAGAGAGCCTCAAGAACACTACGGTTGAAAAAAGGACAGGAACATGCTGTGACATTGAGCTTTCAAAAGTCTTTTCCTTGCCCTAGTGGCAAAGAAAAGAATTTCAGGTGATAAGAGTAGAAAAAAGCCAAATGATTCACTACTCACGTGTATAGAGAATTATGTAAGTTGCAAAGATACTTTTTTCCCTCAGTTCAACCAGATAGTCAGCGATGTGATGTCACTTTCTTATAGTGAGGAAGCATTATAAACTATTTCTTTAATGAATACATTATAATATTTTACACCGCCATTTAATAAAATGCACATTGCACACAAAGAAGTATACTCCTGGTTCAAACAGGAGTAATAAACCTGCTCTGTACTTGAATGTCCCCTTTGTAAGATGGTACCTTCTTAATGTTGTATTTGATAGTTTCATCTACATAAAATCTGATTAATTTAATTTGTAATTTAATAAGTAATTTACTGTATAGTAAGCATAGTCTTTGAAAATAGTATTGTCCACCACAAGTGGAAGTTGCCCACATACTTTCTTTGCACTTTTTTTGGGTGTATTTAAATTCTTAGCTCTGCCCACTCTTTATCTTTTTTGAATGTGTTTTGAATTAGTCACATGAGCTGACACTCAAGGTTTTCCACTGGATTTTAAATTCTCTTTGCATCTAAGAGTGTGTGGGGGCTTACGAACAGATGCAAAGGTCTAAATATATATGCTTAAGTACCATGTTGAGTTCTATAATAGATGTTTGACATTTTTAGCCAATTAAATGTTAGAACAAGTGATAGCTTTGAAAGGAAAACAATAAGAAAAACTTTTATAGTAGTAAACTACAACTGTGCTCTTCCTTCTTCCTCTTCTCTCTGAATATCATGTTTGACCTCAGAAATGCTGATAGGACTCTATGTGATTCAACAGATTGCCTTCATGTCAATAATTTTATTTCTGGTTTTGTTTCAATGTAAAATTGAAGAGTACCAGGTTCTTAAAATGGAATCAAACTGGCAACAGTATTTTTGTAATGTTTGGTGACTAGAATAATTTTAAACTGTACAATTTTAATGGTTTCCATAACTTGAATAATTTGCTCAAAACACAGCTTGATTTTCTTGAAATTTAGCTGAAGTTTATTGAAGTTTATTGATATTCTATGGAGAACCTCTAAGTATTTCAAACTGCTCAATTTATACTCCTAGAAGACTATAATTAGAGCTAAAAGCTGAAAACATTTCTAGCAGAGAAAAATTGTTATTTTTCATATACCTCAGAGTCCCGTCCTACTCTCATCACAAATTAAGTAGCCGTTGTTTAAGACGTCTCATTACAACTCCAATTTTCAGTGAGAATTAATAACACTGATTTAGACAGAATATCATTACATTCACAGCTTTAACCCTTTCTTATTTTAATGATTTTGTTATTGAATATCCAGTATACAGTGTATTTTGATCAGTTACTTGCTTAGTTAATTGATTATCATTCCAGTGGAATGTAATTCCATAATGTGTGGGGAACAATAGAAAAATGTTTATATGTGCTACAGAATAGACAGGCAATACAGAAATATCCTGCACTTCTATAGTATGGCTGTCTAGAACATCTGCTCACTAATCTAAACATTATCTTACACATCTGGATTGACTGGCTGTGTATCCAAGCCCACAGTGTGTTACCTACATAAGATCATGACAGTTACCACTTGTTAGGAATCTAACAGAGAAACAGAAGAGTGGACAAATTGTTTTTCTTGTTGATCTTCAAATTGAGGATAGAGGCATTTTTCAGGGGAAGTGTTGGAAGCTCCTCTTGCTGCTGCTCTAACTTTACAGCTGATGAAAACAGTAACTAATTCCCACAGACGATTACTCTATCACTTTTTACAAGCATCAAGTTAACATGAAATGAAATAATGGAATTAGAAATTATCCCATCTTCATTATTCTTGGAGCAAACTTAAATCTACCATGCCCCACCTTTGGAAAGCACAGGATTCTGCTTGCAAGAAAGCCTGCCACTTTATCCTATAGTTGCGGGGGAACAGAGATCGACAGCAAACATATAAGTAGTGTGGATATTTTGCTTAAATAAACAATTGTTAATGGTTGCTGATAGCTTCAGTTTAATTTCAAATTCTCAGCAAAATCTGGGTATCTCAGATCTTTGACTACACAAAACCTCCCTGCCTAACAAAACGGCACTCATTGACAGAAAGTATTAAGAAAGTGTAGTAAAAGAACCTGTATCTTCAAATGAACATGAGACCATGGTTATGGGGACCAACAAGTTGACATGGGATGTGCAGCACCAATAATTTATTACATTAATGTAATTAAGAAATCCCAGCTAAGTCTGCATCTGGATGCGTTTTACTGTATCCACGCTGTGATTCATCTCCCTCTAGGTGAAACATAAGTTGATGTGGCAGAGTGCCATGTGAACTAGAGATTAGCCATTATAGGAACTAGAGATTGATTATAGGTTCAAATTAATATCTGTATGATGGAAAGACAGTTCTTCAATACAAATTTAAATGCACGCAATATTTCTAAGCGAGATGAAATCACAAGCAATGTTTTCATCTCAGCATTTGACACAACCTTTCTGTAAGAATAAAGAAATTGCTTGGGGAATACTAAGAATTCAGGTTTAATGAGTCATCTCTCATATCAAACCTTGAATTTATCCAAACAAATCTACATTTTAGAAAAAAACTCACAATCACAGATCCAACTGCATTTGCTGCTGATGTTCTAGGGCCTATCAATTTATTCTCTTTAGAAGAACAATAGTATGTTGCTCTTTTGTACAACAAGCTCATTAGAAGTGTTAGCAACTCCATTTTTCACACATAAATTAGTAAGAATTTTGAATCTGGCTTAAATATGGTGTGCACACATGTTTCTGGGTGTAACCTAGGCCGTGATTATTTCCAGAGCTGGCAAATGCTAGAAGAAACATACTGTGAACATTCATTTGTAATTTTAAATGAATTTCATTGACTTTGTAGATATATCTATTTTATTCACTTTCCATCAATATTCACTCTTACAAACAAGTTTCCTGGCAATAGTGTTTTCTAGAGCAAAGGGTTTTATATGAAAAATATAAACTGTTAGCTACAAACAGATTTTAAATTGGTAATCAAGAAGATATATGGGCAAAAATGCATATTCTAAGAGTCACAGCCCTCCAATCAGCAAACAAAAAAATCACCATGTGATTATTTCTTCGACCAAAATAGCTTGGATTATGAATTTTAGTTCTTCACAATGAACTATGAATGAGCTGCAGACCAAGAATTATAGAAATTAGTTGGCAAATCATTTCAAATAACAAATAAATTAGAGTGAATCATGATGCATTTGTGAAAATGTCACAATTACTATGCTAATAAGTTTAAATTTACATAGTGCCTTTCATCCGAATGGATCCTAATGATGTATAATCTCAACATCCGGAGGAGGCATGATGTGACAAAGGCTGAGAAAAAATGTCTAATATTACTTTGTTAATACACAGAAAATTATACTTTATTTTTCAAGCTGTATTAATGTATTTAATTGCTATCAATAAAATAATCAAGTGCTTTTTGTTTCTTTTTCTGTACTCCTTGTTTCTTTCTTATTGTGGGTTTTTTTTCAGTATTTAATTTTCTTTTACTTCCCTCTTTTTAACATTTATTTTTCTTTCATTCCCACTGTATTTTCTTTTTTTGTTGTTTTCTGCTACTGTTTTTAGAATTTATTTTCTTGTGCCCATATTTTTTTGTATTTGCTTTATGCTTCTATTCCATCTGTCATAGCAAATTCTTCTATAAGCTGCCTTTTTCTCACTATAGGCTTTTTGTACTCCAAGCTAGGAAACAGGAGTACCCCTTTTCCTCCTCCTCTCACCCTGTGGTTTTACTATCTCTAAGCCATTTCACTGATTTTTCTTTCTGCCTTTTCCATCATTCCCACTACTGTATACTCCATCAGAATACTGTCTTCTGCTGGCTTAAAAATCCCTTCCCCTTGCATCCACAGTCATCTAAATGTCTCCTATTATGCTTGCCCATGATGCATCACAAAAATGTATGTAAGCTATATGCAAGTGCTATATATACCTAAATAGCATATGTTTTACATATTGAACTTATGTGAGATCATATATTGACTCATAAGAGTGGTTCCCTTTAATTACAGTCCACACACATACCATATGTTAGATATAAAAAACATATGTTGGACTATCTGTGTGTATGAAGCACTCATGCCTTTGCTGCATGGACAGGTCCTGGAGCTATCCTGACCTCCCAAACCAGAGTTGGCATTACTTTTGCTTTTCCTCCTCAGTCTTCCAGGCCCCAAGGATTTCCTGTTGCCATGTGTACCCACTTCTCAGGTTTGCCACTGTGCTGTCTTCCTTGCCCCATGCTGATATGAATCCTAGTTTTTTTACTAGAAATGTTTCTTGGTAATTCGATTTCCAGAGTATCCTTTTCAGAGCTTGTTGATAGATCTTTCTCTACATCACCCTTTCTCTTTTTCGTATTTCAGGGAGCTGCACTAGCTCCGCACCTCCCTGTCTTCTCTTCTCAGGAAACCGCTGTTTCCCAGATCTTATTTCTCAGTTATGATGGCAAAGGAGCTCAGTGCCTCCTTCCATCCACAACCTTTCAAAATCTCTTGTAGTAGCTATGCAACTGAGATCATATGTAGACACAGCCTGATCCTTTTTTGTGTCTTTTTTGTGTTTTGAAGACTATTTTGTGTCAGGATCTGGTCATAGCTGCTCACGTTCCTTGTGACCAGAGTAAAGCAATACACTGATTTCCATTTTCATTTAGACAGGTTTTTATTTCTATGGGTTTTTTGTAGGGAAGTCTTTTTTCCACTAAACAGTAAGTCTGATAGGACGGGATAAAATAAAGGCTAAATGGCTACATAATGACTACACACTACATGATGTGTCAGAGCTATGACATAACATGGCAAGTCCATAGATATAGCACACATGAGGCCAAGAAATAAATTGCTGTAATGCTTAATTATAGAATGGAAAAAAGCTTGAAAATGAGCTTGGATCTTACTGGAAGTAAATTAAAAGGAGCAGTTATAAGGAGGAAATATTTGCAAATGATAGTGAAATCTTGAAGGTATAACACTGGTGGCTCACAGAAGACACTTCTTGTTAAAAGACTTTAGGTAGAAGCTAAAGAAAGCTATATGGCAGGGCGTGGCAGGCTACCAGAATTAAGAGAATGACCTTGAGAGGGTCAAGCTGTGTTCAAATAAAAAAAAAACACCAACAACCAACAAAACAAAACAGAAAAAGAAAAAACCACAAACTCTGGTATGTAAAATATAAAAACACTGAGGCAGTTCAAAATTGGTAACAGTTTTAGAAAACACTTGAAAAATGCAAACGAGCTAACAATAAATCCTTTTTCAAACACATCAGTAGCAGGAAACCTGCCAGAGAATCTGTAGGGCCTCATCCATTGGAATAAAGAAACACTCAGAGAAGATGAGACTATATCAGAAAAACTAAATTATTTTTTTGTCTCTGCATGCACTATGGCTAAACTTAGGAAGGTTTCCATTCCATAATCTTTATTGGAGAAGCACTGGGTGATCTGTCTCAAAATGAAGGGTCAGCAGAAGACATTATAGAACAAGCTGGACAAAATAAACTGTCAGATGTCATCAGGACCTGGTGGTACTTTACCAAGGGTTTTAAAACAGCTTAAGAATGAAATGAATGAACAATTAATGCATGGTCTAACATGTTGCTTAAAATTGTCTTGAGCCTGATGTTCATACTAGACAGACTGATAAAACTATACTAAAGAACAGGATTGCTAGACAAGTAGATAAATGTAATTTTATCAAGGGACAGTTGACATTGCTAGTGTGAATGGAGACCATTCTTCACAAAGCCAGTAGAGTTCTTTGAAGGAATTAACAATCATGAGAACAAAAGATTGTCCTAGCTGATGTCCTAGGAGTCACCAAGCATGAAGATGAAGGAATATCCAGTTGTTATAATTTAGCTGGGTTTCCAAAAGATGAGACCTTCTCACCAAAGGTTCTTAAAGAAGCAAGCTGATATGGCATAAGAGGAAGGGTACTCAAAAAGATCAATGTCTGGTTAAAGACTGGAAACAAAAATAATATACAACAAAATAACAATCAGTTTTCTTATTGCAGGTCACTGGTGTGTGCCACAGGGATCTGTGTGAGGAGTTATGCACAGATAAAGATTAACGAAAGATCTAGAAAGACTGATAATACACTCTGATGACAGATATTTGATGACAGATATTTGATAATATTCAATATTTCTGCAAAGATGTGGCAGAAGGCCTTCAGACAGATGAAAGAAAGAAATGAAATGTACAAAACTACAAATAAAATTGAAAAATGAAAAAAATCAACAAATAAACTTAAATCTAAATAAATGTAAAATGATGCAAATGGGAACTGTAGGCATCAAAATAGTCTTTATGACTCCAAAAAACATTTGAATGCTAGCTCCTCAGAAAATTCAGCTCATTACTCAGTGGCAGAAAAAGAAAAGGTTAAAAATTATAAAGGAAAGAAAGGAAAACATAATCAAAGACACTCCTATGTTAAAATTCACGATGTGACAGCATCTCACATAGGCTGTATAGTTCTGGTCCCATCATCTCAAGAAAGATATAATAATAAAAGAAATATGAAGGTTTCAGGCTAAGGTGATCAAAGGCATGAAACAGCTCCTATAAATGGCTGAGGACTCTTTACGGGGGGAAAGGAGATAACCTGAGTGGGTTTGTAAGGGTATTGGGAAGGAATGGGAAGTTCAAGAAAACAAATGTATCACTTGGCCATTCACAAACACAAGACACTGAGCTGGATGGACCTTTCACCTAACAGACTGCTCTTCTATTCTTATGAATTATAGAAGGGGTTATCCTCCTTCTTGTGGCCAAGAGATTGAAAAAAAGCCTCTGATGACTGTGGTCTTGTAAGTCAGAATTACTTCATGTGCTTTTCATAAATTTTGTTTGACTGCTACATTGTGCCAAAAAGACAGAGCAAGACATGGATGAAAAAGTTTGGAAAAGACAGCCCACCACAACTTCCCTTTGTCATGTCTTCAGTGTTTGTTGAAGTTGCAGGTTCATTCAATGCTAGGTTCAAAATCATTAGTCATGTTTTTTTAAGTACTTGGCAGGACCAAGTAATCAATTCTGCTAGTCTTTCACTAATGTGTATGTACGTGTGCTCAGCTGGTTCCATAGTCATATTAAAACAAGCACTCTAATGTTCATAGAAACATGCTCTGCTTGCCCTAGGTCTGCAGATGCAGTCCAAGGTTACCTGCCATGCCTGAGAGGTAGGACAAAATTGTTCGGGAAAGGTTTGTCTTAATTAATGAAGGTTTCTCCATTATTGGTTGAAATGCTTTTCAAATACTCTTTCTGATTCAGATTATTCCTTGACAACTTTGAAATAGTTTGGAATGAAAGTTTCTTGATGCTGAGATGGTCTGGGGAAATTAATGATTTAGGTGTCAAATCAAGGATGTAGTCACTCTCTTGCATAATGTAAAGAACAGTGAGTCACATAGCTGAGATTTTGTGCGTAACTCAATACAAGATTGTTTGCCATACTAGATAATGCCCCCTATGATACTACCCCCCTCAGAAATAAAATGGTCACTGAAAAAAAAATTTTTATTTGTTGTTCATTTTGATTTTGGATTTAAGCCAGGCAGCTGTTAAGATCCTCCTGGGAATATGGAATGCTTTCCCCTAGCAAATAATATTGTTTTATATTAGAGGATAAGTGGACCCAAAAGGTGTTTTATATTAGATTGAGAGCCCAATAAGTCAAAAGTAAATATTTAATACATGACACGGAATGTCACACTCCAGGATTATGGAGTAACACAAACACTGTGCTAAAATACAGACGGACTAGGTTATAATTCTATTAAAAGGTTTGTACCATACAAACAATATGCTGTATTATTTCCTTAAGAAATGATTTAGTGTGTTCCCATGGGTTAGCATACATTTCAAGATCATAGTGATGATAACATGCATGTTTTATGTCAAGAATGGTAATTGACCCTGATGAATTATGATGGGGAGGGGGATGTATTGTATTCCCATGAATGTGTGTGTCATTCACCATATTTTTTCAATAAAAATAGTTCTTAAGCAGCAAACCTTTCTCAAGAACTGCTAGTTAGTGGCATTTATGTCAAAATGAGACTCCCAAGGATCCCAGCAGTTGACACAAAGTAGAGCTAGCAGCCTTAACAGTGAAAATCATCTTTGCTATTGCAGGGGCAAACGAGTGGTACATCAGTATGATAACAGTTCTTTATTGTCCAGCCATTTCTCTGTGACTGTTAACCCTGTTGACCCTGTCCGATACAAAGGTGCAGTGAGCACCTCAGGTTCTTCACTATGAGGGTGGTGAGGCACTGCAACAGGTTGTCCAGAGAAGTTGTGGATACCCCATCCCTGGGTATCCACACGGTCCAACCGGTTCAAGGCCAGGTTGGACAGGGCTTTGAGCAACCTGGTCTAGTGGAAGGTGGAAGGGGGGTTGGAACTAGATGATCTTTAAGGTCCCTTCCAACTGAAACCATTCTATGATTCTAAGATTCATTTTTGTGAAGCTGGGTGGTGGCATATTTTCTTACAAAACAAGAGCAAATTTTAGTGCTCTGGTGGGCCAACGTGTGCCTGTATCCTGCCGCAATCGTAGTGAAGGCTATGAAATAGAAGACAAGGTCTACTGTAATCTACTTTAGTTTTAGGCCATAAGGATCTATGCTATGAGCAGACTTGCTTGCTCTGTAATCAATACTGCCCTTACCTACTCATTTCTGTAATGCCTAACAGGCATCTCAGCACAAGTCCACTCTAATATACCTATTGTAATAAAGATGTTCCACTGTAAGATCACTCTTTGTTTACCCATTGAACAGTATATATTTTTTTTGCTATTTGGGCAATGGCTGTGAGGTCTAATGCCATTTTATTTTATCTAGAATCATCCCTTAGGCTTCCTTGTATAATCAATTGTCCTGGTTTCAGCTAGGATAGAGTTAACTTTCTTCCTAGTAGCTGGTATAGTGCTGTGTTTGGGATTTTAGTATGAGAATAATATTGATAACATGCTGATGTTTTGGCTGTTGCTAAGTGGTGTTTACACTGGTCAAGGACTTTTCAGCTTCTCAAGCTCTGCCACAGGTGCACAAGAAGCTGGGAGGGGGCACAGCCAGGGTAGTTGATCCAAACTGGCCAAAGGGCTATTCCATACCATATGACGTCATGCTCAGTATATAAACTGGGGGGAGTTGGCCAGGGGGCAGCGATCGCTGCTCGGGGACGGGCTGGGTGTCGGTCGGCTGGTGGTGAGCGGTTGTATCACTGTTTGTTTTTTTTCCCCTGGGTTTTGTTCCTCTCTCACTCTCTTGTTTTCCTTCTCATTGCAATTTATTATTATTATTATTATTTTTTGTTCCAATTATTAAACTGTTCTTATCTCAACCCACGAGTTTTCTTACTTTTGCTCTTCCGATTCTCTCCCCCATCCCGCTGGGGGGAGGGTGAGAGAGTGGCTGGGTGGTACTTAATTGCCGACTGGGGCTAAACCACAACATCAATAAAGGATAGCTTCCCTGTATTATGACGTTTCCTAGCTTAGCAGTCTTTGTACCTGAAAATGAGCTCAGTTCATCCTGCTTTTAATCACAAATGTTTCATATCAGATGAACTTTGAACTCTCAGGAGTCATTGGAGGATAGAGCTCAATGATATTCTGTGCTCTTGGGAAAACTGGTTTCTTTTCACCACATGGGAACATGTAAATAAAGTATACTTATTCTCTGTTTCAGTTACTGTCTCACAGTCCTAACATTAGTCTTGGTTGGAAACTGATTGATTGCAAGACCAGTTTGTTACTGCAACATGATGCTATAGTCTCTAGGTACTGTTGTCCTCTCTGTTTCTTAATATCACTGCTGCCTCCAGGTCCACTCCAAGGTCGATCCAGACAGTTCAGCAGTCCTCTCATGAGGCAGCTATTTCCTGATGATGCAGCCCGGTGACCTCACCAGTACCTAAGAGTAGCTCACTCCTGGGGTGGGAAAGTTTGTTGTTGATGTTAAAACAGATTTCTTCTATCCTGTACTGGGAGCAAAGCTGTGATGAGAAATAACTGTTCTGGTGAAGTGGAGAGGGAGTACATTGTGTTGCAAAATGAAAACATGTAGGGCTCTAGGGAGGCTCATACCCTCATACGCGTGCATGAAAGCTGAAGTGGAGTGGCTAAGGAGCACTCTATGCTCACCAGGGCCAGTATTTTCTAAAGCATGTGCAGCTACCAATAGACATAGGCAGTCCTACCTGAGGTCTCAATGGGATTCTGGTATCCAGGGGTATTTTCAGAGATGGAGGTTGGCTGTGACCCACTTGCCTGTGCACATCGTTCTCAATTTTGATTGTCCAAAGTGCATGTGTCAGAATTTTAGGAGTTTCAGTTGACATAAATGCCGTATAGGTGAACAATACATACAAATTGCTCCCCTTCTAAAGACTGTTGACATAAAGTTAGAAGCCAACAGATTCATTCCTTATTTCAAAAGGTAGAGAGGTCAGCAGTTTGATGCCAGAGGTCCGAGGTACAGTGCCTAGTGATGATGAATGTTTGGTATCAATTAAAAAAAAAAAGCAAACGTTTTCAGTCACACAATCAATCTCTTTCTGCCTCCAAGTAAAATGTGGTGACCAGATTCAAAATCTGCTCAGCTCTTTTGATAATCAGGCCCATAAACACCAAAGACAATATTTCAAGAGCTTATGTAAGCAAAAATAACCATTTAAGCATCATCTAAATTCCAGACTGGTAGAATAAGTCTAAATGGTCACTTTGTTGTCAATATACTGCAAAAAACCCTCCATAATGATAAAAATGCGAGAAAATTGCTTCCTTCTGCTAAACTTATTTTGAACCAAGAGTGAGTCTAATTTCAAGATGCTGTCACATCCTGGTTGGAGGTGGCTGTTTGTTGACAATGAAACTTGTTTCCTACTTCTTAATATGAACCAGAAAATTATCCGTGCACATTAAAACCAAAACTAAAATAAGCAATCTACTAAACTAACAAAAGCCTTTGCAGTATGGTTGCTGAGGTTTGGTTCGGTTTTGTTTTTCCTTCCTTTTGCCTTCTTCCTTTTTGTGGAATCAGTTGAAGCAGACTTCTGTTCATCAGCCAGGTCTATGGAAAGAGGCACTATTTTCTGTGAGAACAACTCATACCATTGAAAAAGCAGAAATATTTGAGCACATAAGCTCTTCTTTTGTACTTCGCTTAGCTGTCCTTTGAGGGCTAAATGCATGCAATGCAAGGACTTTCCTTACGTTACTCTCCTGCTGTTCTGTGACAGTGTTTCTGTCTGATTCATCTTCTGTCCAGAAAACTACTTTTAAAACCTTGGTGCTAAGCAGTACCATCTCTCCAGGGCATCCTGCCAGCCAGACTCCTTGGGCGCTCTGCTCGCACTCCTAAATAGGAGCAAATTATAAGCTGACCGGGTGGGAGGGTTTCTGATCTAGTTACCGAGGATCTATTCCTCTCAAAAAGAAGTTTGCAAACAACCATCAAACTAGCGAATTTGCAGAGGGTTTGTATTTGGAATGAGATTTCTTTCATGCCTTTGCAATGTCATTCTTAAATGCTGAAAAGAAAAAAACCCAAACCCAGTGGTTTCATTTTCATGGTAAGAACTGTAAAAGTATATAACAGACTAAGTGTGGGGTAATATAACCAGACATCCCAACTGGCATATAATGAGCCAGCTATTCCTATTTTTTTATTTTTTTTTCTTTTATTTTTAATAGTGTCATATCCATCTGTCCTGAGAAAAACATGATGGGAATTTTTCCTGGTTAGCTTCATGTCTTAGTCTCTCGGAGAAAACCCGAACAGCTAGGGTTTTTTTGTGTGGGCTGGGCTTGTCTGGGCATTTGGTTCACATATGTCTCATAAACAGCCCCACCCCCACCTTCCTCCCTGTTTCCTGACACACTTCGCTGTTGTATCTCTTCAGTGGGAGTGTCTGCTCTCTCAACTGGGGGTTGACTTTTCAGCTGAGAATCAGCATAGCTAAGAGTATAGTATTGGAATATCTGCTATTTACTTTGCCACAGTATTCAGTCATGAGTAGTAGCAGAGAAAAGATGCTCTTGTTTGTTTTAAGAAAGCCCTGTACAGGGTGTTAACAACCTTAATGTATAGGCGCTTATAAACAGACTTCCAATCCAAACCGTCACTTTAATAGAGCATCCTAAAAAGGGATGGGGCTTAGATCTTTTTATCCCTCCTGCCAGCTACCATTTTGTGCTGCTTCAGGAGAAAAAAAGGGGGTTACAAAGAGAGAAGTTTACCTCAGATAAGGGGAAAATCTTGGGTGTTACAGTTCTGTCTTGCCTTCCTGCTGGTGGCAATTAGGATGAACACATGTGAGAAGAACATTGAGGTAGGACCCCAAAATGGACAAGCGTAACTTAGATGCTCCAGAGTCCTAGAAGTATTCTCAGCGATAAACCCGCCCTCTGTTAGTCTGAACCACCACTGTGGCATCCTTCCTCCTTTTTCGACAAGGAAGGGTCCAGCCACACTGAAAGATCTCACCTGATAGTGTGAGAGAGGAAAGCAGGAGCAGGGCTTGGCAAAAGTTCCTGTAAGGCATAATCGACTGCTTTCTGTCACGCATAACTTAGTCAATTAGTAAGAGGAACTACATTGTGCTGCACCTGAGAACAACCTGCATCTGCAAATGCCGAAATGGATTCTGCACTCTTTCAAGCTTTACTTTGCATCCATCACTTTTAACACAACTTAACTTTCCCTGTGCAATAACATGCAGGGTTTTTATGCTGTCATGGAGTTTTTCTCTGGTAACATAAGCTGTTCTTGAAGTCCCAGGGGCATGTTTTGACCTGGTTTTTTTTTATGGTGGAAAAAAGCAGCTAGGGGAGGTTCTGAGTTTTATAACCCTATTTCCAGGCAGGCATCTTCATTAGCATATATGGAGCTGTTTATCTAAGAAATCCTGTGCTGGCCTGGAGGGCAGAGGTTGTTTGCACTGAAGAAATATCTTATTTGGGATCTCAGAAAGTGTTGGGGGTAATAAAAGAAACAGTGACTCTCAACCTGGAAGATGAATTAAATAATTACAATTCCTTGGATGTATGAAGAAGGTGGGCTATCCCCACCTAAAAGCAGTGTTTCCCCTCTGAAAAGCTGCAACGCTACAGAAGTAGAATTAAAAAGGATAAATGCTTGCAGTGCTGGTGAATGGAAAGTACAACAGTTCTACTACTTGTGTTATTTCTGGAGAGTGCTTTGCCTCATTACTTAGCTGCTGTTCACCCCTGCTCCTCAGATGGCATCCAGGCAATAAGCATTGCAAGACAGTGCAGAAAAAGGGTGCACAGTTGTCAGTCTTCAAGCATGGGTTTCTCAGTTGAGGCAGGGATACAGAGACCGAATTTCAACATGCTGTCCTTCCAGGCTCTGCTGTGCTCAGACCAGAGCACCACACAAGCTGTTTTTCACTGAGAAGCTTCTCAGCCCCTTACTTACAGGTGTCATGTTTTCTCTTTCAGTCTGAAGAGGATTGTATTGGGTCTATATAGTGCAAAGATAATATGTGAAACACAAAGTACAAAACAGTGCTGAATACTAAAAGTGAATGAAGTGAAACTCCAGATTGCTTAGTAGGGAATAGTTGTTTATAACATGAGTAAATATTGCGTGGTGAGCTAAAGTTTCAGGCCAGTTTCAGACCAGAACAGGACTCTTAAATCCTTTCCTTTTTGCATGTTTTCCGTTTATGACAGTGGGCATGCATGTATCCAAATTTCAACCTACTATGTTTCACATTTTCAAGTGAAAATGTTTTTACCCCTTCCACATCTAAGCTGTCCAGAGAGGCTGAACTTGGTGAACCCCGTACCAGTGACTCAGTGCCATAAAAGAGGGGAGATAATCTCTGTGCCATTCTACTTGATACTAACCTGAGTATACTCCTTTGCAGTATATAACGGGATTAGAGACACTTGAAATTTTCTCTCCCAGTTTTCATTCCACCAGTCTTACTCAGCTTCACTTAAAGCTGAAGAGCTCCAGAGGGCCTGGGAGGGCCCTTGATAAAATCCACCCTTAAGGAATACTGTCTACTAATTAAAGTCTGGATTCACAGGATGTTTACAAAGAAAAAAAGTGTGTAGTGCTTGGAATGGGAGAAGCTGATGGGAATTTCAGGAAAAGCTGATGAAAAAAAGCAACAAATAGGTAGAGAAAAAAGGCAGAGTTGTCTAATCTTAATTTATTTCATATATTCTTAATCCTTCTTGAAAAATTACATTTAAAAAAATGTTATTTTTCTTTACTTTATAGAAAGAGAGAGGGAGAATTAGAGTGTGGAAAGAACAGTTGTAATGGGGAAAGAAGTATTTATTTCTATGCATCCCCTTTAAAATGAGGTATTAAGTATCCCTGAATACAAATCTACTTACAGGAAAGTAGCAATGAATTGTTGTTGTGGGAATAATCAGGCTTTGGAAAGAAGAAGAAATGACTTACCAGCTTCTTGAACTTAAGGTTTTCTCCACGGCAAAAGAGTTGTAAGAGAATAATACTGGTTAGCAAGAATCCTCCAAGAAGTGACAAACATAGGAAGCCGAAGAGATCTATATCTGGCTTTGCAGTGCCTGGACTCCCTTTGGAGGGTAGAGCATACAACAGTAGACAGAAAATAATGCAATATGTCACTGCAAGCAGCTAGCTGGCCACACGTGCTACGGGCGAAGAAGAGAAATGAAAACTGGATTAAGATTTCTTAACCCTTCAGTTCATTAATTCATATCACAAGGTGATTTGTGGGAAGGGATCAGAGCCGGCAGTGGTTATGATTGCTGTAAGTCTAATTAGAGCAGTAGGCATGACACATGTGGGGTTATGCAGTGAGTTTGCAAGGAAAAAGGGCATAAAAATTCAAATGTAAAGTTTTAAAAAATTAGAAGGTAAATCAGGTTTTAGCATACCTCAGCCTACCAGTATCAATTTTTGCCAGCTGAGGCTTTCTTTGCTTTCCTAACAGAAATCCTAAGAATGAAAGTAGAGCAGCAGAAAGTCCACTAGTCCTGTCTGATTGAATAGATCTAGTCCTGAAATCCTCAAATATTTTCTTCCTCAGTCCGTGGGCCAAATCTAGACACTGTGGATGATTCTGGAAACTTTTTTCTGAGTATAGAGGTCAGTATTAGTAGCTTTAGCAGCAGCTAAGATATCAGTGACAAGGTAGGATCTCTTGCTATTAGTGTGTCCCGTTTATCATTAGAAATTCCTATCTGCACCTCATACCACTTAGAAGGGATTTCCTTAACAGGGATGGGCTGCATTACTCCTACATGCCCTGATATCTTGAAACTGTGTTCCTCCTCTGGCAATGAGATGCCAGAGCTTCAGAGGGTGTTGTTATGCAGCAAAATTGCCTTTCTAAAAGGTGACATGTGGGGGGATATTTAAAGAACGGTTCACAGGGATTTAACGGAAGGGTTCCCACTGATGTTAGTTTACCCCCTGCGAGTCTGACAGGGTAGATTAGGCCACATTGGGGAAAATAACATTCATGCTCAGTCAGTCACAAAAGATCACTGCTATTGTGTCACTCAATCCTGAGAAGAGACAGTAGGTATTAGCCATTGCGGTCCCAATTTTGTTGACTTGAAGCTTGTTAAGACGGTTTTATATTCATTGAAGGAGTGCTTGTGGTAATAAGGAACTAAGCTGAAGCTCCGTGATCCTGTAGCTAGGGCTCATAGAGGAACTAAAACACATCTCTCTAGCTTAGTGCTGAGAGAGGGGCCTTTTTTCCTGGAGTTTATTTGTTAAAAAGAAAACCCAGTTTAATCAGTTTAGAGAGCTGTCCTGCTGTGTTCATACAGAGCACGATGGCTTGGGCTGGGTCCAGCAGTCTTTCCTTCCCAAGCACTCTGGACATCTTTATGAAGTCCCTGAGGCGGTTAGTCCCTCTCCCTTAGTCGTAGAAAGAGTCCTGGATTCCTGATTTGTTCTTCCTGCCTGCCTGACTCATCCTCCCATGCTTCTTTTTTTAGCACTTGGCTGTTTGCTTCGCTTCTGCTGTCAGATACTAAAGAGTTAAAACTGTTTGAATCCACTGCAGTCTCTTTTCCCAGTGATGGGGAAAAAAAATGTTCTGTTTCTTTACTTTACTTGAGATATGTCACAGAGGTTGCAGAAAAATACAGTAAGTGACAGCATCTTTCATGTTATTCTGTCATTTTTCTGAAATAAGAAAATTTCAAGCACTTATGAGTTAGGAACACTGACTCATTACCAACAGAAACAAACAATTCCAAATGTCTGAATAAAAAGAAAAAAAAAGATCCCACAATGTGGCTTCTACTGTCAAACAGCAGAAAATAACCTGCTGATAATACACCTGTGTGGCCTGACTTCCTGAAAAGCAATACAGCCACAGTCTCCTTAAAGTCAATATGGACTGTAGTTTTCTTCTTACTGTAAAATTTAAGGAAACATGAAAAAATTGCATAATGTTATTGTGTTAGAGTATATATATTTAAAAAAAAATATTTTGAAATGAAGATCAAAAGCAAAAGAACAGACAAAATATATTTTAAAGACAGTGTAACACGTAGAATTTATACATGTCCAGAAATTCATGCTCTGCTGCTTCTCTGTAGTTTATTACTCTGTGGCTAAGTACTGGAAAACATTCCCATGTACGGTTTAATAAGTAAACAAACAGTCAATAATGACAAAGGAAACTTGGTTTTCTTCTTTGGATAACTGGAAAGAATTAATTTTGCACTTGGAATCACCATATCTGAAATAGAAACAAATGGTGTCCCTCACAGAAATAATTTGAAGTCAATCATTTATATAACCGCATCTTTTTTTGTGTGTGTGTTCTCTGGAATAGCTGTGTTCAGGTCAGGATTCCCTGTTTCTTTGAGTGGACTCTGCCATTTTTCAATATGTATTGCCTGAAGGCACTAATCAGAAACCATTTTCTGTGAGTAGTTGATATGCAAACAGCCAAAGTTTATATTGTGTTGCTTAGTTGTAGCTGGTCAGAAACTCACATGATATAATTTCTATTTCTGGATTGAATGACCGTGCATGCTCTGCCAGGGTGAATATTTGTATGGGTGAATTGAGAAGCCCATTTCTGTGTATACTTACTTGAAATTCACTTCCACATTTGTGCTGGAAAAATTGGATTGCTGAGAAGGTGAACACAATGGGAAATTAATTTAAAAACAGAGTGAAGCTTTTTGCCTTGATCTAGAACCGACTTTGCAAAAAGAATTTTAAGAGATGAATAAATAGAAATCTGTTTACTTCTGAGTGGTGGATGAACTGTTCTGAAGTATATGCTTCACAGTGTATTTTTCTTGACCTTCTTATTTCTTTTCATGGGATCAATTAGATTTCTACAGGTTTAATTCTTTGCTCTTGATTTTAAAGAATTTTAAAAGCATTCTTGGCTGCATCTGTAGATATGTTCTCATATGTTTGTTCTGACTTCCTGCTACATAGCAGGACTCTTGCTCGTGTAGTAGGAAGATCAGCTGGGTGCAGAGAAGCATAATGTACTTGCAAAAATAGTGCCCTTCCTTACTGATCTGAACGTTTTATATGCTAGAGGTTTTATCTTTATCTATCTTGGTTAGCTCTTCTGTGACTTTAAACTAGAGCTTTTAATAAATAGTCCCTGCTGCATTTTCAAAACCATCTTTCATTGATTTGGAAATCAATAAACCATATCTAACAAATCTGACCTGCTAATGAATAAGGATTTGCTCAAACTACTGTTTAAAGCCATGGAAATTTTATATTGAGCCCAGGAGTGATTATTTAAATGTTGGTTAGTTAACAGGTCATATTCTTTAGAATGGCACTATTAATTTCAACAGCTCTATTGATTTCCTTCCTATCAAATCTGAATTGATAGCAAGTTCTCAGACCAGTGCTGTTGGTTTCAATTGATCCAGCAGCTTGGCTTGGCAAAAATATTGTGAAAAATATGTGCTGTTAGTGTGCAGTAACTCCTGTTTCAGTGTCAATTTTTGTTTCACTCCAAAAAACCCAAATGAAATATAACAGATATGAACATTCAGACTAAAGGCTCAAATGAAAATTATACTTTTGACCTAAATAACGTGTGTGACATACAGTCCATGATGTTCAACAGAAAATGAACTCAAAATATTACAGTTCTTTTGAAAGCTTTTTTATTTGAAAATTGAGCTGGAAATCTTTGAGGACTACACTTCTGTATGAAAACCAAAAGACATCTTTTGTGCTGTTCATGGTACTTAAACTCCTTAGTTTTGACTGCAACTAGGCTGTTCAGAGCAACTGGCTTTTCCTCTCTTTTTGCCCATATTTCTTTCCACTTCCTTTCTGGTTTCCATACAAAAATGGTCAAGCCCATACACCCCAGAGAGAGACCAAAGTTGCTGCATAAGAATTCTGGATTTTTTTTTTAATGTTTTACAGAAATATGATAGATTAGTCAGGATGAGAGTCTTCAAAATCACAGGAAAGTAAAGTGTTAAGTGAACCAAAAACATGGTGTGTGCACCTGGCTCAGAAGAGTAGGCAGCATGAAGTATAAATTGCAGTGTAAGTGAAAGATACAGCTTTGCAGTGATTCTCCGAAGGCAAATCAGTCCAGTGATCCATATTTTGTGAGTCAGTCTGTGGTTTTTCTCTTCCTTTTACGTATCTGCTCAGTGCTGTCAGTGCTTATTTTTGTGGCACTGGTAAACCTCCACCGGCTGCTGGGCTTGGATTCTGTATTTCCAAATATCTGGGAATGGCATGCTTTGGGTTTTGCTTTGCGTGCTCAGAGTAAACTGTATCTTTCTTGGTTGTCTCTGAAAGCCTTCCAAGAAATAGGAAAGATGTTACCTTTCATAACAAGAGGATTTCTCAGCCCACTGTTGCTAATATCCTTGTTTCTTATCCCTGTCTTCCCTATACACCAACAGAGACATGCACACCCTTTACCCTCCTGTTTTAGCTCTCTGGGTACCTATGACAGTGAAAGAAGACTTAGTTCCTGACTACAGATGCTCTTTGAAATCACATCGCTCTTTCTCTATCTGCTTCCTCTGCAGCCATCTCCCTCAGCTTGATCCTGCAGCTCTGGAACAGTCATACTGGAATTTAAGATAGTTATCTGTCATTTATATTGATGATCATTATAGCTTTATGCACTAACCCTACTTACTGGCCATTGAGCTCAATAACATTCCATACGTTGCCAAGACTGGAATTAAAGAGTGATGAATCAGGCTTTATCTATCACACTGATCTTTTCTTAGAAAACTTGGCATGTACTTTGAAAGTATAAGGTTAGGGGATGTTAGTCACATAGCAATTGACCCATGCTTAGAAACACTGGAGGAGATGTCAGTCATAGAGTGGAATTTGGAAGCAGTGATAAATAATTTATACTAGTGATCACTTGGCCCTTATCTAATAACCCATTCTGTACTTTCCACAATCTAATTTCATTTGGCGTTAGTGATCACTGCTTTTCCACTTAAAGTGATCTGATTAGACTTTGAAATATTTCCATTTTTCAAGATATAGCACATCTTCTGCAACTCTATGTAACATATATTCAGGTAGAATTTGATTAGACTGGGCAATTTACTTGTGATTCATGCCTAGTTTAAGATACTGAAGCAGGCAGGAAGGCGCCAGTACAATTTCAAGCCATCCAGGGCACCAGTTAAAGAGCCTTTCTATGTCCTTGATACATAATGAACATTTTAGTTACTTTCAAAATCACATCATATTTGCTGATTGTAAAAACAAAACTCAAACGAACCTGCCAGGAGTGCCTTGCACATATAATTTTTTTCCTCTTGTCGGAATTCTAGTGTGCAGGAGAAACCTGCACAGATTACCGTACCAGGAAGGACTACTATGAGACTATTTTGGGTGGTGGGGCTAGGACGGGTTTATGTGTTTGAGCCATGGATATAGCAGAAATTAGCATTGGCACAGGCAGATATCACCTGGTTTTTTAATAGATCATAGTTTAACAACAGTATTTGTTACTGGCCTAACTAAACATACATATATTTATATATCTATGTAGTTATATATTTTGTGTGTATACTGGTGTGTATTTGTACACATATATGCAATGTGTATACACCTATACACACATATATAGTGTGAGTGTGAATTTATATACTTATTCCTATACCTGTCTATATGACATATACATACACAACAGATGGTGCAAGAGGATGTTGGGCCAAACTGGGACTAGGGCTAGAGCAGGATCAACCAGCAGGATCAGCCAGCATGACCTGTGGCCACTTTATAAGTGGCCACAGGTCATGCTGGCTGATCCTGCTGGTTGATCCTGCTCTAGCCCTAGTCCCTGGCTATGGAAGTGGCCTCCAAGTGGATCTCTGGCTATGGAAGTGGCCTCCAAGTTGAAATCAAGGCCAGAGAGGGTTGGGGCTTGTACAGGCAGGGGTGTCCAAAAGACGCTGTGCTCACATAACTGCTCCCCTCTGACTATTTGCATATCTTCAGGGTTAACATTTGGGCCATCCCTAAAGTTAAGGTTGAAGCCATGAGAACCAAAGGGTAAATGTTAGAATTGGAAAGAGCCAGCATAAAATAGCTAGGTTTAGCCCAGAGACTAACAAGGATGTTGGGCTTAAGCCATCAGGAGTTATCCCTGGCTACCACAGGGTCAACAGGCGCAAGCAGGTACCAACATGGGCCATCTTTTCAGTTTCATTGTAAGATCGGGCAGTCTTTGATCTGCATTAAGGAATCAGTTCATGTCTTGCATAGTTACAGCAATTCAATCTTGGGATGGGTTTAGTGAGGAAATCTCAGCCCGCATGCTTCACTTTTAGGCTTCTGCCCGGAGGGGTCAGGCAGACAGTGTAAATAAGTTGCTAGCATTAAGGTGACCCATGATGACCCTAACACTTATTTTAAAATGAGATGGAGTGTCACTTTAATGAACATGTCACCATCTTCATCTCAGATCTTTTTTTTCTTGTCTTTCTCTATATTTATTAGGTTGGAGTGGAATTTATTATACAAAGGTAGGAAGTAAACTCAACTTATGCAACTACTGAAAGCAAACTTCCTCACAATGTCCTGATCAGTTTGTTTCTCTCTTCTACAGCACTTTAGCTTGCTCTTTCCCTGGAGTAAGGCTTAATATTAAGCTTCATTAATTTCAGAGGAGCCCCAGAGTGGACTAGGACATAGAATAACCCATAGTCCTATTTTTTCTTGGGATGGGTGAAAAGTAATCTACTGTATAGCTTGGTACATTCATACAGCTCTCTAAATGTTGATTTCATTCTGATTCCACAATTTCCATAAATGGCCTCTGCTTTAAAAAGGTACTTTTCAACATTATAGCTTATACTAAAACTAATTGCTGTTGTATCTAAGGTAGTCTAGCATGAAGATAAAGAACCTCTGTGGTGTTTCAAAGGTCCCTGAATTGATGTTCAAAATCTCAGTTTTTTTCCTCCAACTTTTCCATGTGAAGTCAGTCAAGAAAATAACAAAATGAATTCATTATTTATTATGCCTCATCAATCTTTCTTTGGTGTGCACAAGCAGGGACCTTTTTAGTATTCCTTTCAGTCATGTTAGCAGAACCCAATAAGAAGTAAATACCTTGATGAAAGTAATATACTATGTTCTTATTCCATTGGTGTGGTCTCTTTACTAAAGCATTGTGTATAGTTTAGCTGGCATTGATGATGTCCATAGTATACAGGCAGAATTGTGTGGCCAGAGGGAGATGTTATCTGCCACAAATTATCTGTCACAAGTTACCTATTGCAGCCTACCATGGTATTTTGTTTTTTTGAAGTATTCTCAGAATTATTCTGTCTTGGCTGCAGTTATGCCTCTGGACACTCTTACCTTCAAAAATCTTTCACTTTGGCCTGGGTTTGATTAACTCTTTACCTTTTACTCCAAGTTTAATTAACTCAACCTACATCAAAACCAACAAGCATTACGGACTGGAGTTCAGACATCATTAAATGATGCTTCTTACTTTTGCCTTAGTCATTTAAGGCCTTTAATTACTGCAGAAATATGTACAAGAGCAATGTATGAAGTACACATTTTTGCTAATATTATTAATTACGCTTTTTTGTATAGAGTAGGGACCTCTTGCCTATCCTTAATTAAAGTGGAGCAACTAATATTCCAAAAGAACAGAAGTTCCTGCATTAGTAATCCGGCTGTTCACAAAACCCACTCAAAGATATATTTGAAACTGTTTTTCCATTGATTTTCTCTTGGGATTTGGAATTGATGGGTTGGAAAAACTTTGTATTCTTGTTAACTAGATCCTAAATTTTCTGAAATCAGGTCAGCAGTGATCTAAAGAGGGATCCTCATGTCTTCTAAGTCAATCAATTTTTCAACTAGTAAACAAACAAGCAAACAAAGAAAAACTTCAGAGAACAGTGTAAGAACAGTTACCAACCAAATAAATGTAAATGAGCTACAATGGACAGACCCTTTTGTACTATGGTTTAGCTGCTTTTTATTGCACTAATAAGGATCTGAAAAAGGTTGCTAATCTGTTGAGCTACAGACACACCCAAAAACTTTGCAATTTAGACAACCAAGAAAAATCTGTAAGAAGGAAAACATGGGGGTAGATAAGCTGGTTAGCCTGAGGGTGAACGACAGGTCCCATTATGAACACTGGGCTTCCCATTCTAGTACCTCTTCAGAGTTCAGTCTGTTAGGTCTTTCATCCCTCACACTCCTTTAAAGTAAAAGAAGATTGAGAGGTGACTTGATTATAGCATAGATACCAGTAACTTCACAGGGAGAAAACACTGGCTACTGAAGTGTTCTTTAATCTAGAAGACAAAGGCATTACAAAGTATAATAGCTGGAAGCTTAAGTCAGACAATTGCAAATGAGAAATAAAGTAAGCATCTTTACATAGAGAAGGTGATTAAGCAGTGGGAGAAAAACGTGTCAGAAGAATTCTCAACTTTCCCATCAATTAAAGGTTTCTGTAGCATTTTCAGATGAAATGAAAAACATTTTTCAAAAGAAAACCTTTGGAAACATATGTGTGATTTTTGATGAAAGCAGAATCTTTAATCTGTGAAATTTTGTTTTGTTTGCAGTTGTTTAGGTTTTCTTTCACCAGCTGTTATATTCAGATTAAGGAAAGGTAGAAAATATTGCAACTGTATTATATATTTTATTTATTAGTATAGAAGATGGCCTCCTGGAGTTATGAAATTATGTCAGAAACTCAGCTTCAGAACAAAACCTTCAAAAAACCATAAGCTTCCAGCCTTTTGGCTGGTGAGAAAACTACAAAAGTGACTCAGTATATCTCAAAAGTTTCGGAAACCAAAAGACAAATAGCAAAAAAGACATTAATGTTTAAAATAATATGAAAATGTTGTCTACATTAATGATTTGTTGAATACTTGAAATAAAAAGAAACCTGGCTTTCAGGTAAAAGACAGAAGATAAGGTGTCTGAAAATATTTGAACTTATTTTTTGTTTAGCATTTTGATGGTATCGTGTTTTTTTTTTTTTTTAAAGGAAAATGACCAAATACTCCATTTTCAAATAATGAAGAAACTCAGAATGCCTGTTGTTAGGAAACACCTGAATTATAATAAATTTACAAAAAGAGATACCTCTACTTTTCTGTATCTTTCCACTGTGGTTCAAAATTTTTGTTCTGCCCTCAGAAAATAGCAGCTTTGATCCTTCTGAGGAAGTTTTCACCTTCTGAACTCTAAGGCTGGCTAGATCTTAAATACCACTAATGGAGGGTTTGCAGCATCAGATGGGCATAAGCTTTGCTTGTTTTATTTTAACATTTATGGTTTTCACTGGACTCCTATGGAAGATCAGTCTAAAGACTGATCCCAGCAAAAGCCTGAAATGCCGCAATTAACTTCTGTTATACCAAGAAAACACTGGTCTCAGATTTGACTGCCTCAGTGGCTCGGATAAACACAAATCATCCTAGTGCAGTGTCCTGAATGAAAGTGTGAACCCGATCCCAAGCTGTTAAAAGGCTGCAGCCGCGTTATTTGTTTGTGCACTGCTGGGGGAGGACGAGAAACTGGAGGCGGAGGGAGGGAAATGGCTCTGTGACACCGCTGCTTCCATTGTTCGCCTGTTACAGCCTTATCTCAGTGGCCAAAGCAAATGTCAAAGGCTGCAAGAGAAATGCAGAAGCGGAGTGGTCTGAGAGTGACGGCTGTCCTCGGTGCAGGCAGAGGGTGAGGAGGGGTAAGGTCATGTCTTATTATAGAGTCTTCATGGTCGCTACAGCTGCCCACAGCTCCCCAGGCTTTGTTAAGAGGGTATGTTTTCCCAGCATTACCAGACTTCTAGGGGAATAAATTAACAATCCTTTTCTTATATAATGCCCTGCTTGTTAAGTCATTCTGAATTTCAAAGGAAAACAGCCTGTTGTGCGTGAAAACTCGGAATTTTTGTCTTGCGTCTGAAAAGTCTGGACCTCTGCTGCAGGATGTAATTTAGGCTGCAGACCCGCCACTCACATAGCTCTTCCTGTCCACCTCCTCTTCCTGGAGCCATTTGTTTGCTCTCATGGGAAAGGATGGCTCTCGTGAACAGCTCGTTGTTTTCAGGATGGCATCCCTAGCACAAGGCAGCTGTGGGAGGGGGTACCAGAATGGAAATGTAGGAGGTGGCAGGTGAAGTATTTTGAAAATTTGCAGCTATCTTTTTCTCCCTATTAAGAAAAGGGTCATAAAGCATTCTTCTGTCTTGCCCTGATGGACTTAACTGCCCACTTGAATCAATATTATAGAAATGATTTTCAGACTCAGCCTACAACAATTCCAGTTTCTCAGTCAAAATATACCAATCCCTGCACTCATAGAAAAGCTGACTTTAGTTTATTGTCTAGTAAATTGCTTGCCAAAGTTGTGTAGAATAAAAGGTAGAGTAGTAATACCTTTCAGATCTATGTGCGCATTGCCTGTGACCACAAGTTCTTAGTCCATGTCCAGGACTCACAGGTATTAATAACACATGAATAAGAAGGCATATTGGTATCTGAAATATATTGGTATCTGAAATATATTGATTGAAATGAATGGAAGAGACATTTACCACGTGTTCTTTAGCTGGAAGAGAGGGGAAGAGAAAGAGGGAGAGATTTCAAGGTTATAAATTTTAACATGGTTCATGCAACCTTTTTATAGATATCCAAGAAAGCACGGCCTTTCCACTTGATGACCAAGTCTCTCTCTCTCTCTCCCTCCCCCCCCCCTTGTTATGTCATTGTAGAGCTCTTATCATACAGCCTTTTTGCTGCTCAGGTTTGTTTTCTGATATAGTCAGGAAAGTCATACAATGATAACTCAGGCTTTAATTTTCAAGACAAATCAATGAGCAATCCTTATGTTGGGAAACGACGACTGACACAATATAACTACTGAACAGGGTGAAGGGTTGTGACCCCACATACATTTGCTTCTGTAGTGTTCCTGACTTCGCGTGGTCTCAGTCTCTGGCCAGATGGGACTAGCAGCATGGAGAGGTGTGAAGCCTTGTTCTGTATTTTGTCTGACTAAATGGGTATGAGAATTTGAAGATTATAAAGGTCAAGGACATATAGTTGGGGTTTATGAGGACTTCTGCTAGGATTGTTGGCATTTGTTGATATTTTTAACACTTCTGAAGTTTTGGCAATGATGTTAGACACAAAAGAGATTCCTACAGAGGAATGATTAATACATGAATAACCCAATCAATTTGGCTTCCAAACATTAAAAAAGAGAAAGAATAGGGAAAAAGAGTAAAGGATGGTGAGAGCACAATGCCTCGCACAAATGGGTGGCACTGCCACCCATTCCCTTTCACACACAGCTGAGGTCTCTTTCCAGACACAGAGATGCAGA